>NC_080081.1:1639285-1967142 GCF_949987535.1 Balaenoptera acutorostrata
AACACATTACACAGGTAGCCAACAGGTCACCGGTATACTATGGATGCTGGATCCGCACTGCCTTGCTCTGAATCCCAGACCTGCCGCTCACTTGCTGTGGGACCGTAAGGAGCTATCAACCCCCTCTCAGTCTCAGTGTGCTCATCCCCAATAGGAGCATCCGAGCATCTCCCTCCCAGGGCTGCTGTGAACATCAGATCAGCCTGTGCAAGAACCGGAGCCAGTTCCCGGCACCTGTGAACCTGCACAGTGCTGCAGGGCACGCCTGTCCAAGCGGGAAAGGGGCCGGGGGCAGGCTGAAGGGTGGAGGGAGCCCAGTCGCTCACTTCCTGCATTTCTGCTGGCCTCCCTGGTGCCAAAGCTTGGTGGGTGGATTCCTTGTGCTGTCGCTGCTGAGGAAGAAATGAAGCCGCTGATCTCATTTATATCCAATCCTCTTTGGGGGGCACTGGCAATTTATGAATTCACAGTTACAAGACTGGCTTAATTCTTGTTCACGATTACTCTTAGCTTTCAGTCAACAACAAAATAAGTAAGCGGGTTTTAATGAGCTTTCTCTAGGTCTGGATACCACCATGTTTTCAAGAACTTTCATTCTTCCTGCATCCCAACCAAACACATCTAGGAGATTTACAACTTCAGGAGGAGTCTTTCCAGAGAGCTAATGGTGTCCTACAATTACCATTTAAAGGTCCAGAAGAAAGGGTTCTCATATCTTCGCAAACACGTCACTCTTCGTTCAACATAAATCCGTATTTACATTAATACAAGGCCAAGGGCTGAGGCAGAAAAACAAGAAAAATGAGGAAACCTTTGCAAAATGCTTTGAATTTGACATCTACAGTATTTGTTGTAATGAAAGGTGTCCCTGCTTAAAGACATGGCCAAGTTACAGAACAAATAAGGAACAAGATGTAGGACAAGGTGAAGAACATAATGAGATGAAGCCCGTGTTCCGACATAACACACAGAACGAGATGATCTCTTGTGAAAGAAATGACTTAGCAAAATAAAACATGAAACTGGGAAATGTAAACAACTTTCATATGCTCGGGAACTTCATCAAAAGTACAACCTCTCGGGCTTCCCTGGTGGCGCAGTGGTTGAGAGTCTGCCTGCCAATGCAGGGGACACGGGTTCGAGCCCTGGTCTGGGAAGATCCCACATGCCGCGGAGCAACTAGGCCTGTGAGGCACAATTACTGAGCCTGCGCGTCTGGAGCCTGTGCTCCGCATCAAGAGAGGCCGCGACAGTGAGAGGCCCGCGCACCGCGATGAAGAGTGGCCCCCGCTTGCCACAACTAGAGAAAGCCCTCGCACAGAAACGAAGACCCAACACAGCCAAAAAAAACTAACTAACTAACTAAATAAATAAAAGGAATTCCTTTAAAAAAAAAAAAGTAAAATAAATATCCTTTAAAAAAAAAAAAAGTACAACCTCTCACTTTTGATGAAAAGACGTATAAATAGAAACATAAGTCCTGAACTAATTTTTTCTGAGGAAGAAATTATCTGGTTTCTGGTTTTGTCTTTCCAGTGACTTGCCATGTGACATGTAATAGGACTATCCAATTTGACAGCTTTTTTACATATCAAAACATGCAGCATTTTAAAGTTAACTATCTTTGTGTCCTGTGATTAAGCTTAGAAACAGTGATTGCAAATTCAATATCAGAATTGGGAAAAGATTAGTTCAGGAGAGATTTGCCAGTGTTTGCCTTATATACATTAAGTTGCATACACTGAAATGGTAAATGGTGCTGCCTCTGTTGTTTTAATCTTTCCTTTGAAAAATGTGGTTTGATTGGCATGAACGTTATTAGGTAAAACAGACTGAAGCTGCAATGCCAATATTTTCGTGACTATTTTGCAATCGGCGTTAATCAATGAGATGGGACTGTAATTGCTGCAATTTCCCATGTATCTCTCTTCCTGGCTCCAGAATCACAGATATAATAGCGCTCCTAAGAGTTCCTGACAATTTGCTATTCACAGTATGTTTAAAATGCTATATTAAACATACTACATAAAATTGCATCCTGACACACCTTTTTTTTCCCCAAACTCTTTCTGGGAATCCATGAAGTCCTAGGGTGATGATGCATGAAGACTCAGTCTCTCCAGATTCTTCCACCTAGATCCCTGGCTGAATCTCAACTTTAAAGCCATCTTGGAATTTTGGTCTCATAGCCTCATAACATTTCATGAATTCAACTTCGTTTTGGAAATTTTTCAATCACTTTGGTGACATTGACAATTTTCCATTTCATTATAATGCCACAAAATTCAAGCACCTGCTTTGCTTTTCAAAATGTAAATCTACTGAAAAATCAGAGAAAAAGCAGGTGTTCTACCTTAATTGGCAGATTTGAATCTCCTACCTGGAAACAAGCATTCAAATCAAGACAGAGGCTCCACCAAAGCACTGGCCAACATGGGAGGAAATGGAGTCTCCCGCCCCAGCACTGAAGCTCACTGGGGGGGTGACCAGACAGATGCCTCTCTGTGAGATTTTTTTAAACGTAAGTAACAACTGGATGTTGGACAGGTCAGAAATGAAACTCAAATAACCCTTCTACACCTAAAAAAAAAGAATTCAGTAAAAAAAACCTGTATCGAAAGACTTTCAAACTGTTCCCTTCTGCTCACGCCCATCTAAGATGCTTTGTGCACAGCGGTGTTGTAATATACTAATTCTGGAATCAGATGCAGAAATTCTATTCCATGGAGGAAAATACTTCCAGGAAAACTTAATTGTGCTTTTAAGTTTTTTTCTCCCTTTAAATTCACAGAAGAATCTGTTCAACTTTAAGAACATCTTCCCTATCCTAATTCACTGGCAATCTCTCCTTGCAAATGTCAGTGCTATTCAGCCTGATTAACTCCAGCACTTTCATCTTTCTGTGATGTTCCACTCTCAAGCTGCCAAACAAAGATCCTTCTATTTCATTCTTCAAAACACTAAGTGAAGCTTAAAAGCCGCCATGATAGACTTTGGGGTAAAGAAATCTTGCTCTCACAAAAAAGCTACAAGTTATTTCATTACATAAAATAGTACTTAGGGCATCTAAACCATCAATTCTCTAAGAACAGGAAGGGCATGGCTAAATGAAATCCCAATCATCCATTTTTATCAAATGTATGCTTCATCACCCACCAACCATTTTACCAGAACTTTAAAAACTAATGCCATTAACTACTCTAATTTTATTTCTCCAGCTGCTGTTCCTATTTGGGTAAAGTTGCTAATGAATAAACTGGGGAAAATACTGACAAGTCAGGAAGGAATGGAAATCTATGTCTGATTCACAAACTGTACAATTTATACCTGAACAATTTGAAATTAAGTGTAACTTTTTCTGACATAAAAGCACTTGTGCTTCTTAGCTCTGTCAGAGCAGAATAGTTTTGTTTGTTAAGCACAAGAAAGGAGCCAGAAAATTCTGCAGCACCGTGGAAATGGCATGGTAGCCCAGCGCAGGTACTGTCTTAGATACTTAGAAATTTTTAGCCTTGAATTGGTAAATATTTAACTTCTGTGTCTCAGCTTCAACTGGAAAAAGGAGATGATAGCCATACCCTAGCTTACGCTAAAGATCAGAAAACCCATAAAGGCACCGTGTGTCCCACTGGGGGGACTCCGCACGCGGCAGGGGGTGCTGCTGAGAAGCTGACTCCCCTGTTCAATGCGGCTGCTCTTCGGCCTCCTACCAACACCGTACCCAGACCAACAGGAGAAAAATGTATACGTGTCTAGACTCTCCTCTCAGAACAGGATTTTGCAAGAATCAATTTAAAACTCAGGCAGTAACCTAACCCTACACAGATCAACACCCCAAGTTCCACGAATGCATCTCAGGAGCCCCGTCCGCGGAGAGGCCGTGCCTGGCGCTCTGGGCAGCCCCTTGCCCGGCCTGAGCAGGCCTTTTCGGAGCCAGGAAAACGCTCCCACGTTTAGGCTGCACAGTCGCCTACCACCACCTGTACCTGACAAAGGAATGTGAAGCTGTGCCCGAAACAAAAGGAAGCCATGGCGAGCCCGCCACCCTCCCACGCACTCTGCCCAAGCAGACGGGGCCTGAGTGCATCCAGGCGCCGTCAACGGTACCTAGGCCGGTGGTTCTCAGCGAAGCCGGTGAAGCTCGGGAGCGCTGGGAGGCGAGCGCGCTGGTCTGACCGCCACGGTGAGCCCGCCGTGGCCTCTGCGATAGAAACAGGGATGCGGACTGTCCTGGGCGTCCTCAGAGCCCCGCCCGAGGCAGAGCCGCCCCATCCTTGAGTGACTTTCCAACACTCGGCGGGACGGTCAGGAAAACGTCCCTCTACTGATAAGGACGCCTGTCATTGGGTCAGGGCCACCAGCACGACTTCAACTCAACTCACCGCACCTGCGAAGCCTCAGTTTCCAAACAAAGTCACACACGGTCCCGATGGACATGAGTGGAGGGAAGGCACTATTCCACCCAATGCAAGTGCAGGAGGGACATCCAAGCCCTTTGTAAGGAGAGGGGAAGTGCAGGTCCAAAAAGGCTGAGAACCATCCACCTACACGAAGCCCTTTCCAAAACAGGTGCGACGTCTTCCCATCTGACCCTGAGGCGCCGTCCCATCAGCCCCCGCGGCACCTTCCCATCAGCCCCTCCGACGCCGGCTGTGCCTTCCCATCGGCCCCCGCGGCGCCCTCCCGTCGGCACTCGGGCGCCTTCCCATCAGCCCCTCCACAGGCCAAAGCGCCTTCCCGTGGGCCCCGCCTCGGCGGCGTCTGCGGGGCCACCACTTGCGCTGCGGCTGCTTCTCCTTCGCAGTCCCGGCCCTTCCCCCCCCCCCACCCCTTACGACTACTGACAAAATATAAACATAAACAACACAGGCCTCTCTCCTGGGGTAGCGTGCGGGCGGCACAGCAGAAATGCAGGAAGCGCTCAGCGCTGCAAGCGGCTCACGGATGAGACACGTTGTGCTGTGTTCCCGGCTGGGTCCCGAGGCGGCGTCTGACCCACACAAACTGTGCCGCCCCGGACACTCCGCGTTAACTGGGGGCCGGAAGTCCTCGTCCGGGACTGGAAGGGCAGCCGTGACCCCGGGTGTGGGGAGCACGGACGGCACATCCTCGAGCACAGCGCACCGTGAGGGCCCGACAAGAGCCCCTAAAGTCAGGTCACAGCCGTAGTCACGGTCCCCCCGGGCGGGCCCTGCATCGGCCCTGGCCGCGGGCGGGTGTGCAGACGCCCCTTCCAGAGCCCGCAGGAGACGGGCGGGCGCCCTGGGCTCCGTGTTCAAAGGCTCGTGCCGTTTACTAAATGCGTCCTCTGTTCAGAGTCATGACAGGCTTGGAAAACAAACATTACAAACGTTTGTCTTTATGCAAAAACAAGTCACCTTTGTAAAAACCTAGTAACACAGGCTGAACGTGTGTTGATTTGATCATATGAAGTCACATTTGTTGAGGACGTCAGATTTATTTTCTTGTGATGATTCTGAGTCCTACTGTATGTTTGGAAGCCACCACGTAGAGAGAACTCCTGTTACAGGCAGTCATATGAACGTCCCTTACCACCCCACCCCCCAAAAACCCATCTAGACATACCCAGACCAAGATGGACATGTTGTACTTCAACTCCGTTTTGGAAGGACCATGACTGCTTTCCCTCAGCCGCCAAAAGAGGAAGGTCAGCACGCAGAAACGTCCCATGAATTCCATCCAGAATACACTTCATTATATCAAGTGATATGACAATTCAATCCATGGATTAAAGTGTGCTGGCTGCTTGCAAGAATCATTTTTAGCTCATTCTTTGTATCATTGTATTTCCCAATCTGGCACCATGAACCATAAATAATCCTATCATTTATTAATTACATTTCCTAACCTAGTCAAGAAGAATCCTGCAGTGTGGCGCAGCGGATCATGAATAAATGGTTCATTGAAAAGCAACTCTTATTGCCAAGTAGTTGTAAATTAGGGTGTGATAATTACCCACTTTAACCTTTTTAAACAGGTTCCTCTAAAAAGCTCCAAGATGGATGTTTTATTACAACAACTTTGACCCCCAACACACAACAACGCAATTAGTTTTGCACCCTGACAAAGGGATGCTTTGATTAAAAATCTGGTACACCACATTATTAAAAGTATTGTCTGCATAGGTATTGAATGTGGGTGAATACACACATATGCATTATACGAACACAGTATTCCCATATTATGTCCTACATTGACTTGGCGTATAGATCTAGCTAAGTAGAAAATAATACGTACGGACTGTAATTACATAGAAAGGTGCCAGCTCTGTTATCATAAAGCATTATGAGTGACGCGCCCTTGGAGTGCACTGTCCCCAGCATCCTAACCCCGCTGGGCATCTTAACTAACGTCATGGAAACCACAGGAAGGCAGCCAGACAGGGGAACCCACTTGATCCACACGTTGTAGCCAGGGTCCAGCACAGACTCCAGGCAAAGCCCGAAGCCCCATCTTTCAGGAGGGGTAGGGCTGCTGTCCGTTAGCCCCGTGGTGCTGACAACGGGTCAGCAGCAGCGCCGGGAACCTTGGTTAAAATTCAGATTCCTGGGCCTGCCCCTGGGGCCTGAGACAGCGCATTTCTGACAAGTTCCCCATGAGAACCACCGTTTTAACCCACAGCCGACAAAAGTGGAAACAGCTCCTAGGACGACCTGCTTCATGTCTCATGAGAGGGTGGGGTCTCCTCACTGCTCTCGTTTTATCCCCCATGATTTTGCAGCGTCTTCCCTCCCCCTTTTCCAAGACCCTAGTCTTCAGCTGTGACCCTCACTGCAAACCGAGGGGAGGACAGCCAGCGGACGTGTCCCTTCAGCAGCTTCAGTCCTCCGTCCCCATCTCCACGTGCAGAACTTTTATTTATACTTTGTATTTCCTTACGAAACAACGAAGTCAAAAGCAGAACATTTTACTGCCCCATGAAGCAGGCACTACCCTGAGAGATTTAAATTCTACACGGAGAGGGATGGAAGGAAAAACAAACATTTAGTGGTCAGTGCCCAACACTGCCCTCTGTCTATAATTATCTGAAAATCATTTCCCCCGGGCTAGAAGGGGCACTGTCCTATTCATCAAACGTTACCGTTACCGTAACCAGGGGGCATACTCCTGCTGCAGTCTCAACTCCCTTCTCAAGAGGGTGGAGCTTGTGCAGGAGAAGGGCCTTTGTCCTGTAGAGCACCTTGACTTTGGACAGAAAGGCCTGACCTGGAGACCATTTGGGGAGTGGGTGAGAGGAGGAGGTGCTAAGAGTGAGAGGGATTTGGAGGTCGAGGGCCCCAGAGGAGAGGGGGTTGGGGAAAGGGCAGCAGGACCAGAGAAGAGGGCCGGGCTGGGCCCAGTGGTCTGCCCTGAGCTGTGTCCGTATCCAACTGGAATTTGCCGGACCTGGAGCCACTCCAGATCTTCCAGCCGGTCTCCTCTTCCCAAGAAGGGACTGGGTTCTTGTGTGCTTGTTTTTAGCAAGCCAACAGAGGGCTTGGGTTTCACACTGGGGTCAATATGGATCAGAACAAAGGCTGAATGATGAACAAAATCCCCAAACTGAACCAGTTCAGCAGAAGCGTGCGTGAGACATGGGCTCACACATCAACAGCGGACGTGCAGATTAAGACCTTTTGGGGGGAAAGCAATTTGGCAACATATCAGGAGCCTGAGATGGGCTCATATCTCTTGTCACAGTAACTTCACTTCTGAAGGTCTGTTCTGAGAAAATAATCCTTAATTCAAAGATGTTCACTGTGAGATAATCCCAATACCACAAAACAGGGAAAGCGACTAAATGCCAGAGAGTAGAGCCAGAGAAGGGTGAGTTAGATGGCAGCGAAATCTAGAAAGTTTTACAATTGTTGAAAAGTATCAGCAAAGAATTTTAGTGACATGGGAAAATGCTTATGCTATAATGCAGCTAGAAGAAAGCCAGAATACAAGACCACATTACCTGAGGCCCTCAGCACCGTAAGACAGCATTCACGGAAAGGGAAGCACACCGTGATTCCGGATGTGTCAGAGCCGCAGTAACCGCTGTCGCAGCTCAGCACCTCCTGCTGATCCGTACTCTGCCGTATTTCCCACACTTTTTATAATAAACATGAATTACATTAAATATAAGAAAATAAATTTTATTTTAAAAGGGATGATGTAATTTTACAAATGGAAGCTCCAGAATGAGCCATCATGGATCATTTTTACCCGTGATCTTTTGAAGTCAATGGAAAGCACAACACAGTCATAGATAAATTTACTAACAGGCCATTGACAAGTCAAATTGCGTACAGGTGCCAGGGTGTGTCAACAAGTCATAACTATCATCTAACACTAACTTAAAAGTAAAAGAAATACAAATCTGAATAGCTGCTCCAGTGGAATTTGATTTCTCCAAACACACTATAACCTGAGTCTAATAGCATGTCATAAAACACACCAACTTGTCCATCCATCATCTATTTTCATGAATATGTCCATGAATGTGCATATGTTTATGAATATGTACATGTTGATGGATAGGTCTGTATGCATATGGCTGTTTATATGAATATTTATACATGTATTTGCATATGTGGTAGGTATATGAATATGTATGTATATGTAAATGATTATATGTATATGTGCATGCACATGAATACATATATGAATAGACTATATTTGTGTTTATGTTTATGATTATGTATAGATACACCAATGTTTCTTGAATAGATATGTAAATATGCATATGTGTATGAACGTGTATGTTTATACACGTGTGTTTACGTATATGAATGTGAATGTGCATATGTGTATATGTTTATGTTTGTATGTACCCATAACGAATTCACCCCTCAGCTTCCAGCTACATAATTCCAGAAACCACGCTTTCCTTTTAAAGTGAGGACTCTGATTGGATGACGACAATCATCTGAGTGAAATGTCTGTATTGAACGAATGTGTCTAAGACAAAAAAATTTTAAACCTTAAGACCAGGATAATTATATTAGTCCTGTAGAAGTTGATATAGTCTATTTAATTATTTTCAACTTTTAAGTAAATTTTTTTTTAATAAATTTATTTATTTATTTTTGGCTGCGTTGGGTCTTCATTGCTGCGCGCGGGCTTTCTCTAGTTGTGGCGAGTGGGGGTTACTCTTCTCGCAGTGTGCGGGCTTCTCATTGCGGTGGCTTCTCTTGTTGCGGAGCACGGGCTCTAGGCACGTGGGTTTCAGTAGTTGTGGCACGTGGGCTCAGTAGTTGTGGCTCAAGGGCTCTAGAGCACAGGCTCAGTAGTTGTGGCTCACGGGCTTAGTTGCTCTGCGGCATGTGGGATCTTCCCGGACCAGGGCTCGAACCTGTGTCCCCTGCGTTGGCAGGTGGATTCTTAACGACTCTGCCACCAGGGAAGTCCCTTAAGTAAATTTTATACCTAAGTGCTTAGAAAATGAGTTCCTTGAAGTTTATACTATTGATATTTTGAAATGATGGCCAAATTAATTACTATGGGAGGATTACGTGTTTCCATGTCTGTCAGTGGAGCAGTTAGGGAACAGCATTCTATGTACAAATCCACTAGGACTCTGACTAAACTTTTTCAATATTATTACTTTTGATTCAATTGAAGCACATAAACCCCCAGTCTAAAAGAACATTTGAGAAAGTTTAAGACAACAAAATAGAAGAATTTGCAATGGAATAAATATCTTTTTAGCCTAAATAGCAGTAGACATTACAGAAAACACTATTATATCATCAGTAGCTTTCTTCTTTACCCATCGGGGGGTCTGTAATTATGTCATAATTCATATTTAATTGTTTCATCTGAAGACTATTATCTCATTTCTTCATGATTGTCTTCTTCTAGCTGTTTACATATTTTCCTATTCACAATGTCATAATTTTCAGACTAAAATATTGAGCTTAGATAATATTAGTTTTGTTATAAATGATATATGTATATGATTTAATGTTTACTTTAACTTTTAAGAAAATCAAACTGTAATCCAAAGATGTCTTGTGTCTTAACTATAGGACTCTCCGTTTTCCATGCTTTAAAAGATCACAATGCAATGTGCATTTACAGTTATAGCTCCATTTAGAGCAAACATTAAACACTTTTTTGCAGAACATAGTGTTAATTACTATTATAAATATTTTCAAATAAAAGAATAAAATATGCATAGTCCACAAAAACTACAGTTTCTTAAACATACAAAGGAACTGAAATCCACAGTCCTACTGAGAAGTAAAAGCTGCATTGGAACAGCCTTGTTCTTTGGAAAGCAGTCATTTCAAAACTGCAATGTGAACATTTTTATAAAATGGTTTTGTGAAATTTAGAAAGACTATTAGCCAAACATTGGTCTTTGTTCAGACCTAACACTGGAGGAAATTGAGTATTATTGACTGAGGAGAAAGAGAATTTCTGCCTGCTGGGGAGGGAAGTTTGTGAGTCCTGGAGCCCTGGGCTGAGGCTGGGGTCGTGGCACCCATCAGTGCAAATCCAGGCCCACAGTGGGAAACCAAATGGGTATCTTCTGGGTAGGTTAGCCCCAGCTCTACTACACACGCCAGGGTTCCTGCGGTGGTGTGCTGGTAGGTGAGTAACAACGGGCTCTCCAGGGGTGGAGGGTCGGGACAGCCCTGCTCTACAGGGTTGGCCCATTTCCATGGTGTGAACACCACCACCTCGGCTGGTTTCGGGCTGCCGTTGTGATGTTACTGAATGCAGAGTTGGGAACGGGAGTGCAGTACATGCCACCGTATAGTATGTCCACCATAAAACAGACATAAGTAACCACAAGAGTATGGACAATAGTAAAATACACTAAATGGAATTAGAGCAATGTTTGGAGTAATTATTACTTCTCTTTTTCACATAACTTATAATTGTGAGTTTATATAATTTAATTTTTAATAATGGCTGTGTATACCAATGGACTCACAAAATTCCTGAAAGTTAACAGCTGGTTCTCCTGAGCCATTCTGGGCCAGCTCTGCACTGCTGTTAGTTACTGCCTCTCCTTAAACATGCCTGGAACCACGAGTCACCAGACATGTGAGAAAGACAGAGGCCGAAACAAACAAATGAACAAACAGTGAAGAGGAACTTGGCAGGGATCAGAGAAAATTTAAAAATAAAACAGCTAATCACTAATAATATCACAGAGGGGGCTTCCCTGGTGGCGCAGTGGTTAAGAATCCGCCTGCCAGTGCAGGGGACACGGGTTCAAGCCCTGGTCCGGGAAGATCCCACATGCCGCGGAGCAACTAAGCCCGTGCGCCACAACGACTGAGCCTGCGCTCTAGAGCCCGAGAGCCACAACTACTGAGGCCACGCTCTAGAGCCCGTGCTCTGCAACAAGAGAAGCCGCCGCAATGAGAAGCCCATGCACCTCAACTAGAGAAGGCCTGTGCGTAGCAACAAAGACCCAACGCAGCCAAAAAGTAAATAAATAAAAATCTTTAAAAAAAACAATAATATCACAGAGGAAAGAGAAGATATGGCATCCTCGTAACAAGGAGATCTGAGCCACACTCAAGGAAAACTAAAAGTTCTTAGGAATTAAAATATGATTAAAATTAAAAATTTAATAGAAAAGTATGAAATGATTCAGAAATTAGAAAAATCAACAAGATGGAAAATAGAGCCAAAATAAGAAAAATTAAATGATCTGTACAGGAGATAGACTATGTGACTAGTACAATTCCAGAAAGAGCAAATAAAGCAAATGTAGAGGAAGAAATTACAAGGGAATTAAAGAAAATTTCCAGGACTGAAGAACTTGAGTATTTGGGCTGGGAGGACCCGTCACAGAAGGGACGGACAAACACCCACATACAAATAATGTAAATTAAAGGACCATACTCTGGGAGCCCAGTATACTTAGGTCGAAAGAAGATCCTTTTCAAACGCTGCTAGGGATGGGGATAAAAGGAGCCGCTTACAAAGGATGGAGAATCAGAACAGCCTCTGGGCTCTGAGCAGCGGCATCCGGAGGACAACGCGGCAACAACTTGAAAGCCTGAGGAACAATCACAGCCCATCCAGATGTCTCTCCCCAGACAAAACACCAGCTAGGATGGGTGCAGAATGTAAGACAGTGATCTCAATTTGTATCTTCCACACACACGCACTCCCTCTAAACTCAGGGGACAATGTGACCCCCAGACGGAAGGCCAACCATGAGTGATCGATACGGGATCCAGCCAGTGGAGTGGTCAAGCCACCCCAGCATGTCCAGGGCAGAAGAGTCCAGAAAACCGGCGAGATGGCAGGTTGGACGGCAGTCAGTCCCGATGGGACAAAGTCAGTCTAATGTTTGGTATTTAAATCGTAGGGGACGGATTCATGGGAAGTACGTAGGAAATTATGCAAATGGAACAAAACAACTCCAGGAAAAACAGAAAGTATACGCAAACAGCTCAATATCTGTACAGTACAAGACTCAGCACGAGTGGTGGTGGTCTGGCAGGTTAATACGGACACTGGGTATCAATGCAGCCGGCAGTTAAAAGACCCCTTCACGGAAAGGATGGGGCAGAGAAAGTGTGTTTCCGGGCAGGTGCAAGCAAGTTACATCTTCCTTATCCTTAGTAGGTCAGTGAGTCATACCTAAAAGTGAAAAACCAAGGACTAGCAATGTAAGCACTCTGTTTAGAGATACGGAGCAAATACCAGAGCAACAACTGGGAGAGAGGGGAGCGGCTGCCTCCAGGGCGTGGGCGCCAGGAAGGACACCCTCACCCCCTGCTGAGACCCCGTGGCAGCCGGAACAGCGTGAGCTCATTGCTGCAGTGGCCCCCAGGTCCAGGGCCGTGCAGACAGGCACACGATAGTCCTGCTGACCCAGTTCACAAGTCACCGACAATCCACGCGCTCCTGGTTTCACCGACAAGTCCCCAGACGCACTCGAACGGCACAGCTTACTCGGCCCTGTTTCCCTAACGAGGGCCTTTTTTTCTTTTTAAATTTTTTTTTAACAGCTTTAGTGGAGTATAATTGCTTTACAATGGTGTGTTAGTTTCTGCTTTATAACAAAGTGAATCAGCTATACATATACATATATCCCCATATCTCTTCCCTCTTGCATCTCCCTCCCTCCCACCCTCCCTATCCCACCCCTCTAGGTGGTCACAAAGCACCGAGCTGATCTCCCTGTGCTATGCGGCTGCTTCCCACTAGCTATCTGTTTTACATTTGGTAGTGTATATATGTCCATGACACTCTCTCACTTCGTCCCATCTTACCCTGCCCCCTCCCCATGTCCTCAAGGCCATTCTCTACGTCTGTGTCTTTATTCCTGTCCTGCCCCTAGGTTCTTCAGAACCTTTTTTTTTTTTAAGATTCCACATATATGTGTTAGCATATTCTTTTTATGGCTGAGTAATATTCCATTGTATATATGTGCCACATCTTCTTTATCCATTCATCTGTCGATGGACACTTAGGTTGCTTCCATGTCCTGGCTATTGTACATAGTGCTGCAATGAACATTGTGGTACATGACTCTTTTTGAAATATGGTTTTCTCAGGGTATATGCCCAGTAGTGCCTAACAAGGTCTTGAACGTCCAGGGGTGGTGCCTATCTGGGGCCTTTCCACAGAGTCAAAGAACCGTCATTAAACGAGCACATTTCTTTTGGTGACATACAAGGCACCATGAATCCTTCGAGGTATTTTTGAGGAGTGCAGAAGATACAGAGAGCAAGTCTGCCAACTGGGTGGCCATCCTCAACGTTAGATCCAGCCTCAGCACCACGTCTGTATCCTCTGTAGTCAGAGAAAGACCATGCTTGCTTTTCCTCATTTAAAAACAAATGAACGCTACCAAGTGACTTCCAAAACGGACCCAAGGGTTGGGGGCCAGCACGTGGTATTTCACCAGCATCAAAATAAGGTGATAAAACTAGCAATCCTGTAAACGAAATGCTGGGAAAGAAATACCATCGACGCTGCCTTTCTGAAACAAGATTTTAAGAAGCCTGCAAAATGAAAACACCCCCCCGAGAGGCCTCCCAGGGAGCCCCAGCCCCAGGGACAATCTCCCACTCCACATGACATCCCCATTGTGAGGCTGTGTCCCTGCAGTGTGTCATCACGGGATACGCAGACATCACAGCACAGTGTCCGATTCTGTGTCCAGCCTTTCTGCCTCTTTGGGGTCCTCCCCGTCTCCCCTGCCAGCACACCAGGGGGCCAGCCCACCAGCCAGCCCAGAGCTCTGGAGGGTCGGGATACTCACGGGTCCGATGCCCACTTGCCAAGTGACCTTGGCCAAGGTCATTTAGCCCCTGCCTCCATTTTCATTTGTAGGTATATCTTGGAGGAAGTAGTAAAAAGCAATTAATGTGCTTCAGTGGGCCATTAAAAAACCGGGTTTGGTTTCCGCTTTTCAGCTGTTAAGCATGAGACCTGGGTTTGAGGGGAACACTGAAGGAGTTTGGGTGCTACAACCTTCTTTCTTAGGGTGCAACACTGGTGGTGAGGAGGAGGATTTGGGGGAGGGAGGAAAGCCGAGTCTTTGGCGGGAAGGGGCAGGCATCCGCACACACCTCTTCTCTCGGAGGCTGGGTGCGCCCTTCTAAGCCTTGGATGGGAAAACGAGTCTGCTTCCTGAGAAAAGCTGGCATGACTGGTTCCAAACTTTCTGCAAAACCCTAACGGCGAGGACAGAAATCACCCCCTGGGTTAGTGACCGAGCTTCCTCAGAATTATTTTAGAATGAGAAAGAAGAAAGAAAATTAATTAATCCATGATTATTAAATGGAGCCATTATTCAGATAAGAGAAGAGCAAATCTTTACTGCAGTTGTTTTACTGAGAGATTCCTCGTCTGAGAAGGTGGCCCCAGAGAGACGGGTTTCTGCATCTCCAGGACTTCTCTCTGCCGTCAGTGGCTACAACCCTGGCAGAGCTCACCCAGTGTCCACGGCCACCAACATCCCCAGTTACCAGCTGCGGATGGTGAGACTCGTGAAAGAACAAGTCCGTCCGGACAGAGTGCTTATCTGGAGTATTCTGAGTGCCGCTGTTAATGGCTGAGACCCATCGACTTTTAGATTACATTTTAACTTCAGTTTAGTTTTATTTGACTAAATAAATTGGAGTGATTTCGCTCCAGAGACAGTGTTGAAGCCAGAAATTCATCCTCCCTAGCGGACTGTCAAAGTGAGCACATAGGTCTAAGGAGTCCGCTGACCCAACAGTTAGCATTGGTTTCTCTAACATTTTGCTCTCTTTTTCATCACCACTATATCTGATTTGATCTCCTCAAGCCCCCAAAGTAGATTTAACTTTGAAAAGAACTCAGTACTCAAATACACTCGAAATGATGGAATAATCCTTGTTTTCAAATAGTATAGTAATTATAGTTCATTGAAATGATAGACATTTGAACCGGGTTTGAATTAAAAGAGTCCTTGCAAACATCCATGCATGAGTCTACAAGAAAAGGGCAGCAGGGTTTCCCAGAGAGAAAGTTGGAACGTTGAACTAGGCAGTCATCTCTGTTTTCTCTCCCCACGGCCAGTCACATTTCACAGTGACCAGAGGGAAAGCCTGTCTGTAGTACAAGATGAGTATCCTGGAAACACGACGCTCTGTGCGTTTTCACGCTTTCCATGTTTCTTTCCTGAAAGATGTGTGACTGACATGATACAACTTCGTGACGCTATTTACAACTTTAGAGCAAAAATAAAGGTTTCCAGACACAAAGCAGGGGTTGCAGCCCGGTCTGCCAGGCAGGGCGAGGTGCGTCCTGCCCCAGCATCACGCTGCACGGACGCAGGAGTTGCTGCTCTGTGTGAGGACCACACTGGCCTGTGCCACAGCCCAGCTCCATCTGCTTGCTCACCTAGACTTGTTGTGCTGAAGGGTGTAAGGGTCCCTGTAAAGCACCAGCAAGGAGGTAAAAGAGGGGACCCCAGGAGGGACCCTTCACAGAAAGACACCAGCCATGTGTAACAGCCTGATTATCTGTAAATAAAAGGAATTGTTAACTTAACGCAAAAGGCAAATTAAATATTCGAAACAGGATGACTGAATCTTCACTGGCCACAGATCGTTAATGTTATCCCCGAACACAGTGAGCACACTGCCGCAAATCTAGAGGGTCCCCAGGCGCGGGCTGCAGCCAGCTAACCTCCCATCTGCACACGCGTGCTGACCAGCACCGAGGTCACTGCTCGTTTAAGGCACCGTGTTTCCTCCTAAGCGGGACGCACGGCAGGGTGGGTGCCAGTCTGCAGCGTCCTACCCCAGGTGCCTCACCCTCTGCAAGCATTTCTGAGACGTTTCCTGCCCAGCCACTGGTCCCTCCCTGGTTTGCTGGCCTTCTCTCCGGTGGTTCACAATGCTTCCCGCCTCAAGAAGATCAGCAGCAGCTGACCTATACTGCCCAGGCCAAGGGGCACGCACGGCAGGAGAAACGGCCTCTCAGCCCCGCTCTTCTCTGTCTTTCCCTCCTGCACCCAGCGAGTCACGCGTCCTGTCCCCGCCCACGTGTTTCTCGCTCCCAGCCTTTCTCTTGGTCCCAGCCACTTCCTCTCCCTCGAAGCCATTTTACCGAAATAGAATCTTTATGCCCATCCTCTGTTCGAAAGTTGACCGTGGCACCCTTACTACCTCTCACGTTGCCGATGTCCCCTGCCCGGTCTTCGCTGGCCGGTCCCACCTGTTCTGCCCTCCATCACTCACCTGCCCACCTCTCCAGACTCCCTGTTTCTTCACCGTCTCAGAGCTTCTCGGTGCCCTTGGACACACAGGCTCATTCCCAACCCCATGGAGCTCTTCTCCCCTCCTAGGAAGTCCCTCCCGCGTCAGCCATGGGACAGTCCGTGCCCACCTCCTCCACAGCCCTCCAGGAACGCCACGGCGGCCCTCCTCGCCTCCACCTCCCGCCCTCTGCTGTGCTGTGGGCACTGGGCTCCTTCTGAGGCCGACCACGTCCTGTCCGGCAACGGCAACAAGCCACATTGCATCCCCAACACAAACGTACGAGACTCGCGAGATACTGACACCACAGGTGGCCTACTCGGGGCCCAGGACACAGAAGGGGCTCTGTTACTATCAGTGATGAAAAGGGACAAAGCAAAGGCCAAGACCCATCTAAGGATGCACCCATGTCTGGATCCGTTCTGGAGGAGACCGTCAAAGGATGCGAGTAAGCAAAGCATTTTTTCAGGTAATGGACTGCAGGAAGGGCCACTCCTCACCTTTCCTGCTTGTTACATTTTGAAAGATGCTTACAGATCTCAACTCTCTGATTGGCAAGGAATCAAAAATAATTCAAAGGCAGCTGCCAGAGCATGACATCTACCCCCGCCACCAAAAAAACCAATTCCCTACCATTTACTTAATTACTTAATTAAACATTAGGTAGGACTTGCATAGAAATAAATTGGCTCTGAGATTCTGACTACCCTCTCACTTGGACGGTGGCTTCACAGCCGCACTTTTGACCAAGCCGCAGGCACAGTCCCCTGAAAAGCAGGTCATACTTCGGTCAGATTAACAGGCTGCGCCCTTAGTATGCAGTGCAAAAAGTATTATGGTACCTTCTGTCCTCAGTATAATTATATCTGCCATCTGGCTGCTCCTAAAGCAGTTCACAGGCTGTTTTCCATTTACCATTTTACTTGATATTATATCCTTCAGCTTACAAATAAGGAAACGGAAGCCCCGAGAAGCTGAGGAAGCTCCTGGGGGCCACTGCACCTCCAAGCGGCAAAGCTGGTGCTCAGGGCCACGTTCCGGCCGCAGCTGGTGCGCCCTCCACTGCCCACCGCTGTGTCCAGGGAACTCAGTGCCACTGCAGGACACACGGTTTCACGCAGCCCCTGTTGACTGTCTGTTTTCCTAAGACCTTGTGCGGCACTATCCCTGGCAGAGCTGTCACTACGATTTCCATCCAGCAGACGGGCAGGCGGAAGGCTTCGGCTTCAGAGCTCCAGGCTGGGGGTGGGAAACATGGCCACAGGCGGGACACGAGGACACGGACAGCAGTCGCCCATAGGCCAGGTGGGCAGTCTGTATGCTGCCTGGGACTGAGCCAGGCAGGGCCTTGCACACAAGCGTCTCTGTCAACCCGATATCCTCAGACACAGCACAGAGGTCAAATCTGAGCGACAGCTGCGCCTAGCCTAGGTGTCCTTTGCCACAGAAACAAGGAGGAGTGCGACAGGAGGCCGGGTGCTCCCTCCGTCGCCCCGCTCCCGCAGACTCAGGTGGCAGGACGTGAGGGTCCGGGTCCCTCCCCACCCGGGCCCCTCGAGGGCCGCTCCTCACACGCGACGTGAAAGGCTGACCCGCCCCTCTCCAGGCAGCTGGCAGCTGCGAACGTGCATAGAAGATGCTGTCATTTGAGTCCTGGAAGAGTTAACAGGCTTGCACCCGGGAGCATGTCAGAAATATTCGATGACATGGGTTCGCCACTGATGCTTTGGCCGCATTCTCAGGATGCTTTCAGGACATCTGAAGTTCAGGGGCTCTGCTTGTTAGTGCGTTGATCCTGTTCTCACCGTTAAGTGCTAACGGGGACAAGGACGATTCTAAGAGGAACTGGAAATCAAGACTGAGAGTAAAACACAAAGAAATGAAGCGTCAAAGCCCAAGAGGGTGAGAGGAAAGGGAACGCAGAGGGGCATAAGACGGAGGCTCCCTATGCTGGTGACGACGGAGGGAAATGCACAGGGCTCCCTGGAAAGTCGGGAGAATCGTCCCCTAACTAGGGGGGCTGACAGGCCTTGCGGGCACAGAGCCATGCATCCTCCAGGGCCGGACCACCTGGGACCCCTGGAGTGGAGCTCAGGGAAATAGAGCATTTAGGACTGTGCCTCGTGTCATCTCCCCAGACCGATGGCTGACGGTCCAGCGTTCTCATGACACCTCCCCAGGAGGCGGCTTCCTCAGCCCCATCTAACAGATGAGGAAACCAAGGCCCAACGTGGGAACCTGAAGTTACCTCCCCGACGTTAGGACCGGCTTAGCGGCTGCAGGCGGTCCAGGAGGAGCAGCACAGAAAACAAACACCAGCATCTGAGGACGGACAGGCAGAGGAACGGCGTGCACTACAGATGCACAAGTCAGGCCCCTCTTCTCTGCGTGTGTGTCTCTCTGTCTCTTTGTTTTTTGTGAACGTCCCCTTCACGCGTTCCCGGAAGGTAGATTTTTAAACTCCACCATGGCTAGTCATCCTTGATTATGAGACCGATATGATCCCCTTCGGCCTGATGCAAAGATTCTGGTTTTTCCCTCAAGCAGGAGAGACAGCTCCCCGATGCCCAGCTGCCCGGTGGGTCTGCTCTCTGGCCCCCTTGCTTGTTCGTGGCGGCTCACTGGTTACGCAGCCCGGTGCCGTCCCGGGGCTCGTGTTCTCCTCTTTCCCACCACCAGGCGCCAGATGCAGGACCAGGAGTAGGAAGGTGCCTGTCTGTTGATTTCCATGACAGCTGGTAATTGTGATTAAAAACTAATCGTAAAACACTCTTAGCAGAGTTTAAAAGTAGTGGGTTTAGAATCTCATTTCTCCCAAGATGGGTCAGAGTGAGAGCGGTGGCGGGGGTGACCCTGGCCCGGTCACCTGGTGAAATCACTAATTAACTTCCAAGCAGCGGTGCCTCTTGACGGGCCTCTACGGAGCCAAGCTTCCAGCCCGAGATTCGATGCAAACCAGCCAGAGAACAGGGCGTCTGGAAGAGGCTCGGGCTGTATGGCCGGGAAGACTGAGGCCGGTGAGCGGCCAGCCTGGGGGCACACACCCCTCCAGGCCCAGCAACATCTCAGGGTGAAATGCCTGCGATATCGCCCCCAATGGGATGAGCACAGGCAACTGACGGCAGCTGAAAAGACAAGGAAGGTCCCCAGAGGCAGCCACAGAAGGAACTGGCTGACCAGGCCCAGGTGAAATTGAATTGGAAATGGTCCCTGCCTGATTAGCATAACAAAAGTTTCAATGTTTAAAGAAAAAAGTCATCCTGTGTAAATGAAAGAGGGAGGAAAAAGAAGCCCATCTTCCTACACACATAGCTACCCTTTAAATGTTCAGCCCAATATAGATCTGGACAGTGTAGTAAACAACACCCTGTAGAAACAGCCCCTCTCGACGCATTCACTACTCTTTCATTAGGATGGGGACTGACCAGCTATTTAAAACTGCATAGTGGGGACACACACACACACACACACACACACACACACACACACACACATTTTTTTCCCTACTTTACAGAATACCAGAGGCAAGCTTAGCATGCTTTACTAACCAAAATTCAAAAGTACAGTAATTCAGATAAAGACAATACTGGACACATTTGGGAATTGACTTTATACCAGGGATTTAGAGATTAGTCCATTTATCAAAAAATGTTGATTATTTTTGTTATTATTTAAATCTATTATAAATTACTAGAATGAGCAGCCATATAAAAACCAAAGCAAAATAGGAATTAGAATTAGATCTTTGTTAGGAAAGCAAACATCCCTCATTCCGTTTTAATTCTAAAATATACTTGAAGTTCCATAATAATGCTGCTATGCCTATAACCATTGTGTACTGAGTCTATTCTATGTGCCAGGCACTCTGCCAGGCAATTTTCACAACCAACTCTCGAAGCGATATTATTACGCCCACTCCACAGACAGGGAAACTGAGGCTCATGGAAATTAAGTAATTTCTTTGACAGATCAAATGGACCAAACTCTTGTCAAAAAGAGTGCTTCACCCAAAGACAAATACTTTGCTGCCTTACGTAGAGATAAATTCAATGAGAATTTTATATTCAAGGTAAGTTCTGGCTTTTTCTAGAAGCAGAGATGGGGCAAAGGCTCCTATTTCCACAGTGAGCCTCAGGCCTCCCACTGGTCGATACGGGTCACCCCTTCCTTTTCACAGAAGCACTGCTTCTGGCTGGTGTGGGAAAGCCCCAGCCCTGAGTATGAGTCAGGGTTAAGACTAACCGAGAGTAACAGCAACAAAAACCTGAGAGAAGAGTGACTTGACAGTAAGAGTTTACTTCCCCTCACATGAGAAGTCCCAAGCAGGACGTCCCCGAGCTACAGACACAGCTGCTTCCTCGAGGGATGCCTCCTGGCCTGTGATGGCTGCTGTCACTCTGGCCATCTCAGCATCCCTCCTGCTGGCAGCAGAGGTGAGGGGTGAAGAAGAGCCCACTCTTTGTACCTCTTACGGGTGGTTCAGGAAGTCACTGAAACCAAGCAGGACCCGGCAGGGCCTTCCCAGGGACAGACCACCCCCCCTTGTCCCCTTCCTCTTGTTTGTAGAAAAGTTTTAGCCTCCTAGGCCTTCCCCGAGTTCCAAAAAGCAAACTTAATCAGAGAACTGAGAAGATGCAGAAACAAAGGAAAGCAGTGAAGCAAAACAAAATAATAGTTTAGCCATAAAACAGAGTCAAGGACCTTTAGTTCCTCCTCAAGAGCTATTGATAATATCCTGAGCCATAGCTTTGAGCTGTTTTTACAGAAACCAGACTCCCACCAGGTGGAGGAAGTTAACTGCATGCTGACCACCAGCACAAAGACCCCAGACCTGCTGGAGCCAGAAATAACTGCTCATCCCCAAAATACCACCCTGTCACCTCACCACTGACCAATCAGAATGTCCACAAGCTGATCAGGGACCGCGCCACCCCCTACCTCATGCTGTCTTTAAAAGCCCTTCCTCAAAAGCCATCAGGGAGTGCGGGTCACTTGAGCGTTAGCTGGCCATACTCCTCGCTTGGCGCCTGAAATGAACTAACACCTTACCTTCCTTCACCACAACCCGGTGTCAGTAGACTGGCTTTGCTGCACGTCGGGCCAGGGGACCCAAGTTTGGTACATCACACGCACACTTCTGTTTGATATTATGAGCGAGACTGTAGGGACGTGGCAACGTGGGCTGCAGAGAAGGCAGGGAGATGTCATCTCCATCTGGGTCGGCTCTGCCAGAATTCAAGGCTCCGTGACCAAGGACAACAGAGAGGCTATCAGCGGTCTGGCCAGCAAGCCCTCCTGTGGCGTAAGAGCCAGGGAGCGTCCTCACATCCACTGGGTGAGCCTGAAGGCCACTTAACTCCACCCACGGGCAGTACCCGTGGACCCGTGCTTCTCCCCCATGGAAAAGGAGGAAACCACCTGCACTGCTGCGTTTACATTGTACAGTTTGTCAGCGGTCACTTTACTCCTGTTGAAATTACCCGGCGTCCCATCCCACCACAGTTCCATATTCCACTTTGGCCTTTTTCTATCTAAACAGTTAAAATAGGCTAAAAACAGACTAAAATAGACTAAAAATCTAAGTTGATATTTTTCTACCTAAAATAGACCCAAGAATTGACCTTTCCTACCTGAAGAGTGAACACAGAAAAGAGGGGTAAGATCAGTGCAGCGAGGCTGATTCTACTTCACGACACGACCAGCTAATCGTAACGTTTATGTAAAAGGGCGTTTCTGGGTCCCTGGCAAGCAGACGTGCTCCTCTGGAGCCAGGCTCAGCACCGATTCCCGTGATGGGGAAAAGGTTTCACGTCTACTCCGTCCAGGGCAGCAGCCAGGAGCCACCTGTGGCTTGCTGAACACCTGAAAGGTGGTGAGTGTGACTGAGGAACTAAGGTTTAATTTGTTTAATTGGAGCGAATGTGGATTTGACAGCACGTGTAGCCAGGTACTAACACACTGGGCGGTGCAGCTCTGTAAGATGCAAAATCATCTCATTCGGTGCTGGTGTGCGACAGCATCCACCCAACCACATGGCTGCTTTGTCTACGTCCTTAAAACATAATCTTAAACAATAAATATGATAACAGATGCCTGTGAACATCCTCTGTCCTTCTCCTTAAAGGCGGACCTTTGCTCTGCTCTAAGGACATCCTGGTCCACTAAGAGGTGCTGAGATGGAGGCTACAGGAGGCTGAGAAGGGAGGGAAAACCGAGAATTGAGAAAAGAAATCAACAAAAAAGGAAACAGGAAAACAAGTAAGAAATAAAAGAACAAAGGAAAAAGAGAGACGGGGTGCAGGGTCACCAGGACCCCCCAGGTTGCCAGGCGGTACCCGTGGACCCGTGCCTGCTGGGGGTGCCCAGTCTGGGGGACAGTGGGTTCGTAAAGGACCAGCAGATGCTCAGCGTGGTGAGTGTGGCTGGCGGGTAAGGGGGGTGCCCTGCGAGGAGAGCAAGGAGGACCCCAGGGCAGCAGTGGCGTGGCGGGGCGTGGGGCGAGGGATGCACACACCAGCCTCTGGGTGGAAGTTCCCAGGCTGCAGACACGATCGTCTGGTGCCTAGAGGGCAAGTCCCGTTGGCTGTCCTAGCTGTTGGCCACATGTCGTCCAAAAGCTGCCCACTCCGGCGCCCCTGCCTGCCTTCCTATAAACAAATCTACCGTGAAGAACAGCCGCGGGGCATCCTGGGTTGTTCAGATATCCTAACTGCACGTCGTTTAATATTTTCTGCAAAATATCCATATGCATCTGCATTTAAAGGTGATTTTAAAAAAATAAACATTGTGCGACTCTGCATATGAGTAAGTTCACACCTCTGAGCAGCGCTGACAGACCCCGTGTCCTGTTACACGTTTCAGACATACGGGGGGCAGCTTTGAGCCTCGTCCGCAAGCAGAGCCTCTGCAGCCCCTCCGGACTGGCCGCTGCGTTCTCAGTCAGCAGGTACGGCAGCGTGCCCGCCCGCCCGCCCGCATCCTATGGGCCGGAGTCAGCACCTGGGCATCCAGACTCGTCCAGGTCCAGCCAAACAAAGCGAAACAAGCACAACTTCTGACCTTGGCTGGGGGCTCACCTGCCCCTCACTTGCTATTCCTGGCCTCTGCAATCTCTTGAGCTCCGGGCTCCACACCCGCCCAAGCCGTGCTGCCCGAGCTCCCTGATCTCAAGGTCACCCCCTGGCTGTCCTGTGGGCAGGTGTCTGCCGGAGGCTGTGCTCCCAGACCTGGCCTCGCCTTGCCGAGTCTGTCTGTCCCCAGGCTCGCCCACCAGCAGCTCGACACTGGCTCAGAGCTGCCCCATCCATCTTCTCCTGTGCTTATGTTTTCTCAGCTACAAACTGAAATACATACGGGACACATGATCTGACAACTTTTCTCAGATGTGTAAATCTATTCGTATGCAAAGTCGTATAATGTTTATTTTTTACAATCACCTTTAAGTGCATATGCAATAGATTCTTTGCAGGAAATATTAAACGATGTGAAATGACGATAGCTGTGGATAATCAGGGATGTACAGTACCTGCTCTTTACAGCAGATCTCCTCCTAATTTAGTGTCTTCTATTCAAAGTGTCTCTTCCTCTCTATCCACCCTGCAAAGCTCATCATGTTGCACCTGGGCCACTGCCACTGTCCTCCGTGGGGAGCCGGGCCCCCAGTCTCTGCCTGTGGCCCCTCGTTGGTCAGCTGCCCCTTATCCTTCTTCATCACGTGAACCCCTTTCTGAAGAACTCATGGCACCTGCTCACAGCGAGCCGCGTCGGTTTTGAACACCCCTGCTTGCTTTTCAAACCTTCCAAGATCTGGCTGCTCCAATCTTCCCTACCCAGCTTACCTCCCTCCCTCTGTACCCACAGCTTCGTGCCCACGAAAGCCAGCCTTCCCACGTCCTGAAGGCACACCTCACCCACCCCCAGACCCCAGACCTCAGCCAGCTCTTACAGCCCAGTCCTATTTCCCCTTCTCTGCAAGGCCTTCTCTAAGGCATCCTGCTGAGTCCTTTTGCGGTTTTGGTGGAGGGAGTTTACAGCACGTGAGACCATGCCCTCCGGACCCAAACAGATGGGGCAAAGCCCAGCACACAGCTGAAACCCGTAGGAAAAATGACTCAACCCCCATTTTACCCTGACAGTGGGATCAGGGCTGCCTCCTGGGAGAGGGTCAAAGTCCACGATGAAAGCGACAGGCCTGGCCCAGTTCCGGGCAGGACATAAGGGTGAGGGGACTCTCCCCTCCTGAACAATCGTGTGGCTGTAACCGTTACCGCTCAGAGCCTCACCCCTTCCCGTCAGGCCCCGAACAAGACACCCTGGGCCGACAAGCTGCCAGTCTGGGCTGCAGGCCCACCAGCACCCGAGCCGACGCCAACCCGCCGGCAGAAGGCCTCCTCTGACTCCAGCAGGTGCACAGTTTGCCACCCCGAGCCCACCCCGCTGCGCACACCAAGATGTCGGGAATTCCTGGGGTAGCCCAGCCATAGGGGCCGCTCACCCCACAAGTGACCAGGGGGCCAGCCCACACTTCCCCTCTTCCCCCAGGTTCATGGAAGTCCGGGAGCATGAAGCCGGCCAGGTGACCACAGCTTAGCCCTGGCTCAGGGCCCACCTCCTCCAGGCCACCTCCCTGGACGTGGCAGCTCTGCTCTGCCCACTGGCCTCGTGCTGGTCTCTACCATCTGCCTCGCCCCAAACTATAACTGCTAACACCAGCGTGGATGGGCTCAGTCGCGTCCTGGATAACTCATATCTTGAAGCCCTAACCCCTGTACTTCGGAAGGTGACCTCGGAAACAGGGTCACTGCAGACATAATTAGTTAAGATCCCACTGGGGGAGGGAGGCCTAATCCAATGACCGGTGTCCTTAATAAAAGGGGAGTCTGGACACAGAAGAGACTCCAGGAGATGCCGTGGGAAGACTGGACTCGTGCTGCCCCACGCCAGGAGCCACCAGAGGCCTCGGGGAGGGACACCAGGAGGGACAGACCCTCCCCACCCCTGCAGAGGGGGCGGCCCTGCCCACACCGCCATCCAGGACTTCGGCCCCCAGGGTGTGAGAGAATGAAGCCGCCCAGTCTGTGGTACTTTGTTACAGCAGCCCTAGGAAGCAAATACAACCAAGAGCTGTAAATGTACCAGTAATCCACCGTCTACGCAGCACATTTCCTGAGGAATGGAGCATGCAACTTAGCACCTCTGGTTGTTTATTCATGTTTGCTTTTTTCTGAAGCCAGATGAAAGCACCACCTGATCTTATCTTTGCATCTTCCAGGTAATTAGTCCAGGGATGATCAAGTCAGAGATGCTCATAAACATTTTTTAATTTCCCCTCAGGGTGCTCGCTTCGGCAGCACATATACTAAAATTTCCCCTCAGGACACGTCATCCAAAGAATTCATCGTAAACCTCTTTCAAAGGGCAAACTCCCCTAGAACACTTAAAAGTAGGATTTGATTGACAAGCATCTGTGACGGCCACTCTCCACCAAGCCAGGTGCACCTGTATCCCTCTGAGGGCGGAACGGCCCTGTGGGTGCGCGTGCGTCCTGGGGACCCACACAAGTGAAGGTGCAGGTGCTGCTGCTGCCGTGTGTTCAGCCATCCGCTCTTGCAGCGGGAAAATCGCGCGTATCGCTGCTGCAATTAATCCCGTGTTTTTGTAGCTGAAGTCACAATGCTCATTTCAGGATGGAGTTGGAGCGCGCAGAGCCTATCTATATCTGTAAATGAATGATATCATTATTTTGGGAAATGAAAGTTTAAGCTCTGCGAAACATACAATCCCATGGAGATCTCGGTGGAGGAACTTGTGTGCACAGGTGTTCGACGTGATAAGGTGCGTCCCCATTTATCTGTGTACTTGCAGGCAAATATTAACATAGTCACGAATTAAGCTTTTAATCCCCTTTATTATAAATTGAATATCTTTATTTTAACAAACATCAACAATGCACATTATTGTGGTCCAAACTATTCATTACTATTCCCCACAGCGTACCGTTACATGATACGCGGTCATACACATGTTCCTGGAGCGGCGGCGTCTGCCGAGCACCCCGCAGTAGATCTCATTCTTCTTCCCCTTCTGAACAGAGACGCGCTCTCACAAAGACACTTCTCACGTAGCGAAGGAGAACCGCGGCTCCGCTTTGCGTCAAGTCTGGGAACACGTTTCATGTTGGAATCGTTTGTGAGAAACCCAGATTCTACTTCTCTGAAACCTTGAATGGAACTGGATGGAGGTGCTGGGGTCAGAACAGCAAACCTCAGGGCCTAGTGCAGTCCAGGTAACGAGCAAGCCGGCGTGGGTCCAGTCACCACTCGCTCGAGCCTTCTGTCCACTTGCCCGTGACACATGGTATCAGTCTAGGCTCACAGCGAGGAGAGGAAAGGGTACAACCTCCAGCGGTTACCCAAGGCAGGCGATTTCACTCACCGAGTCAACGTCACACGTATTTCGAGAGCCTCTGTGTGCACAGGGCGTCGGCCAGGAAGAGAGAGATTCAAAGCTGATTTTGAGAACCTCTGACCAGAAGGGATTGACAGAGTAGAGGGAGCAGATATGAGCCCAAACAGGACAGAGGCAGGACACGACTAGGTGTTTAATGGAGGGATGAGAAATGGAGAAGGAGGAATGAACTCTGACCCCAGGGATGGAGGCGGGCTGTGGAGGGTAGGAAAAGGTGTCGGGGGTCCCGCGAACCCGCAAGCGTGGCAGGAGGCACGTGAGCCACGAAGGGACTCTGTAGGTCACAATTCTAGGCGGAGCCACCTCTGATGAGATGGTCCAAGATTCCCCTGCACCCCGAGTAGCAGGGTTTCCCAGTGAACGCCACCGACTCCAGGAACTGATCTTTGCATCCACCGTTTCTAACCCTGAGTTTCAGGGGGTGTAGTTTGCTCTCATCACAGGCACTCAAGCACACACGTGTGCGCACACGCAGCCCGAGACTGCACAGAATCAGTGTGCGTATGATTCTCTGTCTCATGTCGCATTACAGCTGCCGCTCACGTCCCCCCACCCTGACAGCAAAGGCGACCCAGGGCTGGAAGCGAACGCTTTATGAACGCAGCGGACGTTCTCAAGAAGCAGCACAGCACCTCCAGGCAAAAGCGTGGACGGCAAAGACACGTCTGCCTCCAAAGCCTGCGGTGCTTCTGGATTCTGCTGCTTTTGACGGGTGGTGACCGATACAGAGGAAAGCAGGCTGGTAAAGCTGTGCTACTCCTTGTGGCCAAGGTGTGGGCTGGTCACCAATAACACGACGTGCTTTGCAATGTTAAAGGGCCTTAAACATGAAAGTGCAAGACGTCTCCGTATCCCACACAGTGGAGGGCGGAGGTGACAACGGCCGTGTCACCCCCTTATTCCAGCCATGGACTCCATACGCAAAGAGCAAAAACTTGGAAGCAACCAGAAAGTAAAAAAGAAACTGGACAACCACCTAAGAGCTTAGCACTGAAGTTACCTCCTGACAAGCTCCCTGTCCCTGCCCTAGACTCCATTAGATTTTTCACTCCCTGCATTTAAAGGAATATTATTTCTCAAGTTAATATTATTAATCAGAAAGCCTATGGTTTCCAGATAAAATAGAGGGAATGTTTCTCCAACAATGTTACCTAGAGAGCTCATTTAATCTATAAAATACAAATGCTGAAAATGCATCCTGACCACGTAAAGAAACCAGCTGAATAGGGAAGCCAGAAGATGCCTAAGGCACAGGGTTTGTTTTAACAGTTGTACGCCCAGTTTAAACAATTCAGAGTTATCTTCATCATCCCCCAAAAGCCCTCCAATTGTTTTATTCCTTCAAATGCTACCTATTTAAATACCTTTCCTAGCTTTGCACACGGAACTACATTATCAGCTCCCAGAAGTGCTTGCCTGATGCCGCCGAGGCGATCCTCGAGGCCCTGCAATGTGCTCAGAGGCTAACACTGTCCTAACAACGTCTTTCTAAGACCACGCATCACAGCTCCATCACAGCTCCAGTCACCACGCTCGCGCTCGGGAAAGCCAAGCCCAGGTAGGCAAACACAACTCCAGGCTCCCGGGGAGGAAGGCAGAGCTCGGCCTGCCCATCACGCCATCCGGGAGGAGGTGCAGCGCGGTCAGAGCGGCGGTCCTCCAACTCTCTCCTCACTAAGCCACAGATGAGGACAACGGCCGTCGGGTAAGGAGGCCGTCTGAGGAAGCCTGCAGTGTGGTCCATCAGCCCCCATTACTCACGGCAGGAAACGAGGAGGAGTTCTAAATGGGACTACGGAAATACAAACGTCAATCTTGCTAAGGGTTGCGATTTTACTGTCATTTCATAAGCTTGGGTTTGCAAAGCTCAGCCCTCAAAAAGCCTTTGAGACCTTTGCCTGAGTTGGGGGATGCAGAGCAGGGCCTCGAAAACGACCCTTCACCTGAGCCACCTGGCTGCAGGCCTGGCCAACTTCTCTGTGCATTTGTCCCCTACCCTCCATTTTTACTTTTATTTTTTTACAAAAGCAGAATTCTGTATTAATTGTATGCCTTACATAGATGATGGGTAAACACACCATGATCCATTCATGCAGTGGAATATCATTCGGCCTTGAAAAGGACAGTAATTCTAACACCTGCTACAGCACGGAAGAACCCTGAGGGCACTGTGCTCAGTGACACAAACCAGACACAAATACTATCGGATTCCACCGATAGGAGGTCCCTAGAAGAGTCAAATCACAGAGAAGAAAGCAGATGATGGGTGGCAGGGGCGGGTGGAGGGGAAGGGGGAGTTAGCATTTAATGAGGACAAGGTTTCAAATTCACAAGATGAAAAACTTCCAGAGGCGGATGGTGGGGATGGCTGACAAATGTGAATGTGCTTTACACCACTGAACTGTACACCTAAAAATAGTTAAAATGGCAAATTTTATGATAGGTATATCTTACCACAGTAAAAGAAAAGATTTTTAAAAAATCAAAGCAGCGACTCTGCTCTGACAGTAGCTTCAGATGCAACCTTAAGAAGCCACTGACTTCCTCGGGTCTCAGATTGCTCACATGTGAGACTTTGAGACAAGTAGTTTGTATTATGTATATTTTAAAGCAGCAGAATCTATTTTCTTGTGAAATCTGAAACACACACCCAAATAGCAGGTTGCCTTTGCCTTTGTTCTGTGCCAAGGATGGTTGACCATGGCAGTTTCATGCAGATCAAACTAATCGAAATGGGCCAAGTCAGAACTTCTCTGGTCAAATCCGGCACCTCAACACAACCCAAGAGACCTACTGAATAGGCCTTAAAAACCACCAAAACTTATCACCTGTCAAGTCTCTGCTACTTCTAAACATTCACGATTCATGATTTATTCCACTGTATGAATGAAAAACATCTGATAAGAAATCACACCCGTGAGTGGATAGTGATGCCCCAGGACAGCACACTGTACCTCATGCTCATCCAGAGCGGGCGCCAGGGCTGCACCAGCTACTTCTGGAATCGTCTGCTTGATGCCTGGCTGCACCGGGCTTGGAGGGAGGGGCCTGTCTTCCCCAGCACGTGTGCAGTCACCAGTTCCAGCCCCGTCCCGCCAGCCCCGGCGCTCTGGGTGCCTGATGCGGGTGCCCTTCCTGACCCCGTGTCTGGGAGGCCCGTGACCAGTTCCAGCCAGTGGACGTGAGTGGGAACGATGCAGGTCCATTCTGGCCCAAAGCACTGAATTGCTGGGAAAAGGCCTTCCCTGACCCTAACCCTAACCCAATCCCTCTTCCACCGCAGCTGGCAATTCCAGAGAGTGGGTCCTTGAGGGAGAAGACCCAGGCCAGAGCCCACCTGGACCCTGGGCGTACATACACCATGGGAATGAGAGATAAGCCCTGCTGTGTCTGGTCTTCCGAAATCTGGGGGCTGTTTGTTTCCTTCACACAAGTTAGCTTCTCCCAACCACTTGGGGTCCGTGTTTCTCTACAGATCACGTATTTTAAGTGACTGAAAACATTTTTATTTGCCTCATAACAGATTAAATATCCACCTGCAAATTCAGTTTAATGGAGTTTTTCCTTCATATGTAGAAAAGGTAGTTTTCTACCTACTTTTGTTTCAATAACCATACATTTTGAATTAAAGTACTGTAAATTAAGCATATGCCTTCCCAAAGGAATTAACTCAAACTGAAACTATGGACCAAAACCCCACAAACTGAAACTGCAACAAACCATGTTAACTTGCTGAATTAAGTATTAAACCCAAGTACTGCTTTTCCACAACTAAATTATGAATAGAAACATTGTCTAAAATGAAAAATAAAACCAAATAAAACTCAAAAAGCCAAGTCCTAATAAATTGCCTGATGCTCCTGACGAACATGAAATGGAACTGTGAGGTTCTGTTATTAGTTAGTTTCAGTGTCCACACGGGTGGAGGGGAGCAGGGACACGTGCCACGAGCAGGTTCTGCACGGTGAGGTCACAACAGTTTCTAGAAAGTGCTTCCTGCTCAATTAAAAGAGTGTTTATGCCCACATTGACTCTTGTGAATCAGCCACATGCGGCAGAGACGGGATGGAGCATTTTATGCTGTGCATGCGTCTGGTCGCAGCTTGCGAAAATGAGATCTACAGCCCTGAGATTACCGGCCCCGGCTGCTCGCAGCAGCATTCCCTCATGGAGAAGAATTAATTAAAAATCACAAGCTAAATAAACCAGCCAGGAAGATTATCTCCGTCCATAATTGAATTGTGACCTCTGATGCTTGTGGGTCCAACTGTCTTAAATTAATGAGCCCTGTCTGGTGGGATCCCAGGCTTTGTTAAATGGAAATCACACATCCCTCTTCAACCGTGGACCTTTCACAACACTAGTCACACGATTTCTGTAGTCACCCATTTGCTCTTCTAAGAAAAGTCCTGCTTCTTGGGACAGCCATGTCCGTGAAGAACACACAAGATCCCATCCATAGGTGACTCTTGTTTTCCTTGTCGTTCTGTAGAACTAGCACTGGAATAAAACAAACATATTCACGGCTTTTATTGATTTACCCTCAACCTTTGCATATGTGAGAGTAATCCAATCTGGGCTAAATTATGTGCTCAATTTAGAAATGCTGATGATTAACACATACTCAAAATCTGCCCCTTAACGCTACCTCAGTGTCAACATGGGTAGCAAAACTCTTTTGATGAATCACATGATAATTTCTACTATAGTAAACACAGGAATATTTTTAACCTCATATATTTTTGGATGAGCCACCCATATGCTTGCTCCCCACTCCATCCCCTAGAAAACTAAAACGCAAGTACTTCCCGCTGCATGTGGCACAGCTTTACTGTGACCAACAAGGACCTGATATATTCCAAAATTAAGTTCCACATTATTGGCACCAATCACCATTATTCAGCTGGTTTATAATGAATGATCTCATGCAGCAACTTAACTCCTTCTGTTATCATGGAGAGCGCCTGGCCACCTGCTTATCTTGGAAGGTTCACAATATGGCATCTTTTAAGTTGCTGTACAGGTAATTCACTTATATTTTTTCCGAATGGCCGAGATGAGCACCTGTTATAAAAGTGGCTTGGGGTCTTTCCCATGCTAAAATCACTGCAGCCAAGCTGACATGCACTTGCATTTCAAAGCCTTGATCCCCGGCGAGTCAGCCACGCAAGCGGTGCAAACAGAGACACGCCTCATCGCGTCTGCAGGCAGCTCCCACTGCTCTGCTTCCAGGACCCGCCCTGCGAGCCAGAGGCCACGTGGGAGACGGCAAGAGAGGGGAGGCGCCTTGGAGGCAGAGCTTGCCGGCAAGCCCGGCCTCTTCCACCAGGTGGGCCGTGAGTCTCTCCTCCGTGAACGGGGTGGTCACCGAGCCACGTGCGCCGAGCCACTGGATGTTTGAAGTGCTCCTTCGCTAGCCCCGGGGTTGTGATGCAGACCTGAGTCCAGGCCCCGGGCGCTGGCGGCTGGAGCCCAGCCTCCTCGTCTTCACGGGCCGACTCGCCCACGTTCTCTGCACCCTGGGCCCCCTCCTTTATGGACGGTTCTCCACTCGCAATAGAGTGATTTTTCTGTGTCATCCAGCAACCGAGGCACGTTTTCAGGCAACACCTCCTCTGACAGCATCTGAACTAGCATACAAGGGGAGGGTTAGACGTATCCACAAATACATCTGCATACCTATGCCCGCGTCGTGTACACACGCACATACACGTGTGCAATCACACACGTGTATGTGTAAAATACATACACGTGTGTACACATATGTAGACACAAAGCTCCACTTCTCAGAGTGGGACGGGCTCTGGAGTCAGCCCACCGGGTTTCACATTTTGGCTCGTCCACTCCCCAGTGGGTGGGGCCTTGGGCTAAGCTCTCTGCCATTTCTGGATGAAAATCGTGTCAGATACTAAACGGGAGTAATAAAAACACCTTCCTCGTAAGTCTTTTGTGAGGATTTATGACGATGTGCCTAAAGGGCCTGTGGCATATTGTGAGTGGTAAATAAACATCAGCCATCGAACCTGCCTGTCTCCCCATCAGCACGGCAGATGCTGTGGTCCCCACCAAGCCCACCTCCAGAGGGAAGATGCTCCCCAGACACAGGAGGGGCCGCTGGCAGACAGTCCTCGGCCTCAGCCCTCCTCAGGAACTGCCTGGCTGGAGAGAGCTGCCTCGCCCAAGGGCACCCCTCCCGGTGCAGCCCGCATACCAAGGCTGCCCTACACAGGGTAGAAAGTGGCGGTCCCCTTGCCCCAACTCAGGAAACCATCCTGGTTCAGGGCACCCTGTGGAGCCAGCTGGGGTCTTCACTGAGACTGTGCCCGGCCCGATTTCGCCCAGGCCCAATCCCACTTCCGCCCTTCCTGTCCTCAGCTGTAGGTGCCCAGAGCTCTCCCAGCACAAACATCCTGCACGTGGCCCCTCGCCTAGAGCTGGCTTCCCAGGGAACCCAGGCCTCTCATTTTCTCTGAAGGACTCCGATGACCCTTCTGCTCTGGGATTATGCTGTCTTCAGGGCACACGTGGTGATTTTAGTGATGCGTGGATGACCAAGTAACAAGACAAGAAAAGTGAACGAGGGTCAAACCCATGATTTCATGCATGGTACTGCTTACTTCTAAGTTAAAATAGTAACTTAAAAAATAGTAATTTAAGTTTTTAAACAGAAATTAAGTTGAATAAAGTGCTAATTATATGCCAGTGGCACTTGGTTAGCAAAAACTCCAGGAAGGTAGTACAGAAATAAAGACATTTGTGGAAATGGCTGATTCTGGCTCTCCATTTCAAGCCACACTAAGTAGCTGTACGGCAGGCTCTGTTCAGGCAGCAGAAAGTCGCCCGACCCACTGTCTGACAGTCAGGGCTACTGGGTATTTGTCAACACTTCCTCTAGAGAAGTCACCACTAGGAGGGCTAGTGAAGGACATGGTCATCCACTGCTCTGCTCAGCACCAGTCAGACCAAGAGCGTGTCTAGAATTATTTTGGGATCTCCTTTGTAGGACTGTTACTGTACTGGATTAGGGTTTACCGGTGGCCCATCTGAAAGGGCACCATAAGAAACGGCTCTTGAAAGCTGTCCTCGTGGCCACTGTCAGGATGGCGTTCGGCTCTCCAGGAAGCCCTCTTCCCATGCGGACACACAGGGGCATTTTCTCTTAAGTCTTAATACAAGGATGAAATCCCGCTGAGCGCCACAGGTAAACACGTATCTGTTATACACTTCCAGATGGCATGGCTCTAGACCCCACATTCGGTGTGGATCCCTCAGAGTGTAGCACAGCATTCTGTACACATAGGTATGCAATGAAAATGTCCTGAATAAATGAGAAAAACCTATTAAAATATGTTTAAATATTTTAAACATATTTAAAAAATAAACAGAGAACTTTCCATTAAGATGTGGATGATACCAATGGAGAAGTAGGACCATCCTGTGATGTAAGGAAGACCTAGAACAGGGTGAGGCCAGAGGATCATAACTTCTGGTGCCTGTTTCCATGAGCAAGGAGTCCCGGGGAGAAGGCAGTGCAGGTGGTGCCCATGGGGCACGATAATTACATGAAGAAAAGCCTTGCTTGTCACCAAAAGATAATGCCAGTCAAGGAGCTGGTCCTCACCCTAATTAGTTGTGCAACACTGAACAAGACCTAATCTGTCAGATTCTGTCTTAGTCAGCGAGGGCTGCAACAGCAAAGCACCCCAGACTGGGAGGCTTATGAACAGGCATTTATTTCTCACAGTCCTGGAGGCTGGAAGTCAGAGATCTGGGTGCTGGCATGGTTGGGGTCTGGTGGGGGCCCTCTTCCTGGTTAGCAGATGGCCTCCTTCTCGTTTGTGTCCTCACGTGGGAGAAGGAGGGGAGAGAGGTGGGTGGGAGAGACAGAGGAAGCTTTCTCACGTCTTTTCTCGTGCGGGCACCAATCCCATCATGAGGCTCCACGCTCACGACCTCGTCACCTCCCAAAGGCCTCACGTCCTAATCCTGGAGGCCAGGGTCTCACATACGAATTTAGGGGGACGCAGTCTGTGCACAGCACACTCACTCCGGCAATGCGAGCAGCTCTTAGAGGATGTAGTTGTACCAGTTATAAGCGTAACATCTGGCCCAGGGGTAGAAATCCTGATCCAGACCCTGAGGTACATGTGAAAATCATGTTTCCATGACAAGACCTCCTCTGCAGCAGAGGAGACCACCCAGATAGGGGGAAACTTGCTCCTGGACAACTCAGTGGCCCCCAACTGGGGTGGCCAGGGTCAGCAGGTAAAATCCAGGACACCTGGTTAAATCTGAATGTCAGATAAACCAATGACTACGTCCCCAAAGGACACACATGCACTAAAAAATTACTCTTGGTTTATCAGAAATCCAAATCTAACGTTAAGTGGCAACCCGACCCTAACGTCTGATTAGACCCAGTAAATCTCTCTTTCAAGAGGCCACTGCAGCCTGTGTCTGTCATGCAAACCTCCTGCCAAGGCCACTTCCCCACCACAACGGGGCCAAGAAATAAATAAGCCAGCCACAGGCTTACTCCAAAAAGGGAAAAAAATGGGGCTCCAGGCTATGCTCACGTTAAACCTACAACTGTGCCACCAGCAAATTAAAATCAATTGAAATCAATTTAGCCGGAATAAAGTCTCCCTCCCAGGCTGAGGCTCATCTGCTGTGCTAACAGCTCCCAGCGATGAAACAGGTGCTTGTAAATTAATTAGCCTACTGAAACACACCTTAAAATGAATTTCCCAGAACTCCCTGGCAGGGAGCCATCCTGGTCCCCCGAGCTGATCAGCGTCTGTAAATATTGAGATTTGATAAAGTAAGCGCTGCTCTGGCAGCAGATGGCTGGGGCTGATCTGTTGACACCGCATGGATGACGCGTTCGAAGCCCCACTTGGCGGGCCTCCTCTGGGAGCCATGGAGGACCCCAGCCCCTCGGCAGCTATTTGCCTCCTAATTGAAAATCCTTATTCCCAGATGGAGGCAAATGGGCTGCTCCAGGCATCGCTCTGAGCTGCTTGACTGTTGATACACGGGTAATTGCTTTCAGTAATGCAGGTTAAATGTGACATTTAGTGCTTAATAAAAATTATCAAGGCCAAAGCCGTTTATCATTCCTACACTTTGGGCTGTCACTTCTAAGGGGATTCTCAAAATTCATTTGAATTCTTGAGCAGGAGACGGGCAACTCCACTGCGAAGACAATGCAAAGACAACTCAGATTGTCGGAGATTTCCTTCTTTCTTCCTTCCTTTCTTTCTTTTTTTTTTTTTTTTGGTACTTTTAAAAGATTTGTTTGTTAACAAAAAAACATTCTAAATTAACCTATCAAGTGCTGAGCCTCTCCTCCTTTGTGTTTAGTGCGTTGGTGAATAATATATAATCAGCCGCTGATGTGCACACAGAGCATTTAAAGCAGATGCACCGCTCAGCACCTTCTGTGCGGGGCCTGCCGCCGAGAGGCACTCCCCCCTGGCAGCATGAAGAGGGGAACCTGAAGCGAAAAAGACATGTTGGCCTCACTCAGCATCACCACCCAGGATTCTAAATAGAGAAGGCGAAATTGTTATTTAGATCAAGAGCTTGGGGTTCCTCCCCAGGATGATTTTCCACCAACAATGGAAACGATTTCAGAGCTGGCCTTTGGGAGAAGCCACTTTTCAGAAATAAGGGGCCCGGGAAGAAGTTCCCTCAGCTCACATGGGCTTTCCCAGCAGAGGTGCTTCCAGAACAAGCCGCAGATGCTGACAGGCAGCAAAAATCACAGCGCTTTGGGCTTTTCGTGGTAGAAATGCCCGAAGAAGCAGCTATGCTGAAACGCCCATCTATCTGGTCATGATGAGTTTGAATCTTCCTCCAAGGCCTTCCCCCAAATACTCCATAACATTAAAGTCAAGCGCTGTGGCCTGTTTGTGTCCCCCCCAAATCCATGTGTTGAAATCCTAACCCCCAAGGAGGTGGGGAGGTGCTTAGGCCACTAGGGTACAGCCCATGAGGGGATTAGTGCCCTTGTACAAGAGGCCCCAGAGAGATTCCTCGCCACTTCCTCCACGTGAGGACACCGGAAGTCACCGTCTGCAAGCCAGGAAGAGGTGACTTCACCAGAACCTCACCATGCCGGCACCCCGACCTCCAGAACCTCCAGCCTCTAGAACCGTGAGAAATAAATTTCTGCTGCATAAGCCGTCGAGTCTGTGGTGTTTTGTTAAAGCAGCCCAAACGGACTAAGACATCAAGTAAAACTAATTTTGTCCTAATACTTTTGTTATAGCCCCTGAGGTCCCTGGAAGAGACGTGGCAGACGGCAAGTGGGGACTCACCAAATCTGGTTTAAAAGTCACATCTAAGCAACTCAGGGAATTCAACACATAACTGACAGTTGTCCATTTAGTTTTCAAGAAACATTTTCCACTTAGATCACAAAGGACACAGTTTCACTGTAGAAAATTTGGAAAGTTCTAAAAAGCCCAAAGAGGAAAACAAAATTATTCAAAATTCCATCATCTGCATATAACTTTTGCTCTTTCTCTAGGGAGGTAAATGGACAAAGAGAGAGATGATTATTTGGGATAGAGCATTTGTTTCTGCTTGAAATTTGTTGTACACATTCTTTTACATCTTCTTAGATTCTAAACAGTAATTTCTCATAGCTGAACAGTATAGCACTTTATGGATTTTTCATACTTTACATCTTTTAAATAAACAGGCTGTCTTTAAATTTTAACAATTATAAATAACACTGTGAATATATTACAATATAAATCTTGTGCATATTCTTGATTCTCTTCTTAAAATAATTTCCAAGACAAGAAATTGCTAGGTTGAACAGTAACACATATTTATACTTTATAAAACTCTTAACTTCAACTTATACTCCAAAATATTCATAGCTGCCTTTACTTGTATCCTTAATGCATTTCCTCTACCCTCCCTGCACTGGGGATGCTCCTATTTTTCCTTTACCAGTTTAATAGATGAAAATGACATCTCATTTTAACCAGTGTTTCATTATCTGCTGGAGATGTTGAACATTAAAAGGGAGTTACCAGCCATTTGTATTTCTGCTTTTCTGCATTGCCTTTGAGTTATCTACCAGGTTATCTGTCCTTACTTCATCACCTTATAATCCCTCTATGTAGAGGGTCAGATATGCCATGGCTGATATCTTTGTTGCAAACATTTTCACCTAGTTTGCCATTTTATGTTAATTTGTATATATTTTGAGCAGACAAAAAAATATTTTGTCGTTGTTGTCAAAGCTCTCAAATTTACGTGTGTTCCCTTTAGTGTTAAAAAAAAAAGTCTCCACACCCCTAAGATTATATAAATATTCATCTGTTTTCTCTTTTTCTTACTGTTTGATTTCATTTTTTACATCTATTCTTTTAATCCATTATTGTTTATTTATGATAGATGGAGTTAGGTAATTAACTTTTTTCCTCCAAATAGTTAACCAATTATTCCAGCATTTAATATAGAATAATCCTTCCTCGCTGGTTGAAATATTACATTTGTCACGCACTGAATATACATTTGAGGCCATTTGCGGGTTTTCTTTTTAGGTCTATTGACATGTCCATCTGCTCTCAGAGCAGCAAAATATCATCTTAATTATTTTAGCTTTATACTCTGAATATCTGATGTAGATATTTAATGGGTTTTTATAAGTTTTTTATTATCAGTTTATTACATATAAAATTTAGAATACTTTTCTCATGTTCCAAGAAAAGTCCCATCACTTTTTATAGGAATTATAAAGGAATTGTAAAAGCATCCCTCTATAGTATTAGGTTTTTCCAACTGGGGACAGGGTATATCTCTCCAATCTTTCAAATCTTTTTTTTCTTTTGTCTTACAGTAGAGTTTTATCATTTTCTTCAGTTAGGTCTTAAACAACTTTTGCCAAGTTAATTCTCAGGTAAACTTCTGCAGTTGCTGCTATATGAGTGGAACGCTTCCTTAATTATATTTTCTGACTATCGTTGGTATATAAGAAAGCTACCCATCTTTGAGCATCTTTGACCTACCCTACTCTGTTATTATCCTAATAGTTTTTCAGTTGATCCTCGCAAGTTTTCAAGCTAGGAAATCTTAATCTGAAAACAACATTATCTTCTCTCTTCTAAAAATGCTTGCTCCTTCCCTCCTCCTGTGCTGTTTCACTGGCTGGCACCCCTAGAAAAAGGTCAAACAGGCGTGGTGCTTGTAGACGGTCACACATAAAGGGGGCAGCTCTGTGATCTCAGCAACGATGCGATGCTGGCTGGGTTTTTGTTTTTGTTTTTTTAATTAATTTATTTATTTATTTGGCTGTGTTGGGTCTTCGTTGCTGTGCGTGGGCTCTCTCTAGTTGCGGTGCGCGGGCTTCTCATTGCGGTGGCTTCTCTTGTTGCGGAGCACGGGCTGTAGGCATGCGGGCTTCAGTAGTTGTGGCACGCAGGCTCAGTAGTTGTGGCTCGCAGGCTCTAGAGAGCAGGCTCAGTAGTTGTAGCACATGGGCTTAGTTGCTCCACGGCATGTGGGATCTTCCCGGACTAGGGCTTGAACCTGTGCCTCCTGCTTTGGCAGGAGGATTTTAACCACTGCGCCACCTGGGAAGTCCCGCTGGCTGGGTTTAGAAGAGGGAATTTTTTCATGTTGATGATGATTTTTCTATCCAGGTGCACTAAGAGGTGTCTTGTCTCTCTTGAAAATTAGACACAGTTGCTGAGCAGAGCACAGTTCATCAGGCACGAGGGTAGGGGTTTTGGTTTACTCTTCACAGCAAACCTATAAGGTCATCCTCTCGTTAGCCTAATTAAGCTCAGGGAATGGAGTAACTGGCCTGAGGTCGCCAAGCCTACAAACGTGAAGCCAGGATTTGAGCCCAGGTCTGTACATCTCCAAAATACTTAGCATGTCACCTCCATGCCTAGCACCAAAAGCTTTTATAGTATGACCCAATACTCTACCTCTGACTCAAATCGTTCATTTATCAGTTCACTCACTTACCAAACATTCCTTTTTCTTCATTTGGCTAAATCTTATTTATTGAAAAAAACCCCACAGCTCTGGGTTCATAATCTCCCAAAAGGCTTCTCCGTCCCAATTCTGGGCTTCTCTGCACTCCCAGTACAGCCTGCATGCCCCTAAAATCCACTCATCTCGCTGTGGTTGCTCATCTCCAAAGGTGGCCCAAAGCCACACCTCCTGGCGTGTCCCCCAGGCTGACTCTGGCTGGACCCAGGTCCCATGAACTTGCAGAATGTGCCAGGATGCTGCTTGCCAGCCTTGGGCCCAGCTGCTAAGAGGACCACACCCTCTGTGCCCTCTTCTTGGAACACGGTTTGGGGAAGTTCTGAACCCCTGTGTGAACAGTGGGACCTCCGACCAGAAAGACCAGAGAGACCATGGAGGGGGCGCCCACAAGGAGAGAAGAGGCCCCACATCCCAGCCTCCATGTCAGCCTGCAGACAGCCGCTGTGGCTCAGTCCACCTGCAGGACCATGACGGAGGCTGCTGTTTGGGTGGGTTACACAGCAAGACAACCACAACACTCCGTAACTCCGACACCTACTCCCCTGTCCCCCCAATAATCCAAAAACTCCTTGGGGACCTGGGCCAGTGGTGCATCCCTGCAGCTGTGTCCTCGACTCACAGGTGGATGGTACCCGGGCCAATGCAAGGCCAAGCCCAGTCGGCCTAGAGTGATTCACTAGGAGAAATGCTAAAAGACGTGTTCATTTCACAATCTGTCAAATATAAACCAGGATCACCGTTGACATGAATCTTCAGGTTTATCAAAGACTCATTCAGCCACTGATAATGGCAGCTTCTGTTGGGTTCTGAAACGTAATCCCACAATCTGCTTAGATTACAAAGTTTATCCAATACAAAAACCCCGTAATCAACCTGGCTCACAGTTTGCTGTAAAAATCAAGTGAACTCACACGGCACAAAATGTCAGTAAATCCTCTATCACCTGCAAATGGCAGGAACTCTTATTGGCGTGTCCCTCCCCTGGTTTCCCACCACATAAAACATCTGCATTCCCAGAGTCGCTCAGGAAACGTTAAGACCCGCACAAGTGTCTTAGGCTCAGAGCATCACAGCACATCAGGGATGGAAGGTGCAGGGGAGAAACTGGAGTCAGGTGGGAAGTGATGCGTCCACGAGAGGGGCCAACAGAGAATTCAAGGGGGTGGAGGTGAGAAAGGGGGTTCGTTTAAACTTAGCCTTAAACAGTAAGCATCAATAGTACGTGTACCTTGCAGGTAGGCTGAGGGCATTCCACGTGGGGGAAACGGCCGAGCAAAGACACAGAACGGCACACAGCACGTGGACAGATGAGCCCCCCTGCTGGGAAGCACCGGCCCTTGGAGGCTGTCCCCTCCTGCTGACAGCCTTTTGGGTCCCACTTCAGGGAACGCCACTTCCTCCCCAGGACCAAATGCACTAGGACTCTCCAGGCTCCCATATCTGGCTGCAGCCCAAGAGCTTCACAGCTGCCATCTCTCTGAGCACATAAGAAAAGCCGCTGAATTTCAGGACTTAAGAGAAACGAGAAGTGTAATATTTATCGGGAAAGTGATATGAAGTTGGGAAGTTTGCAGAGAAGAGGGAGGTCAAAGGGAACTGATGACATTTTAGACACTGTCTTTCTGGAAACTGTAAGTGTGCTACCCTAGGCACACATCTGCACTCAAGTCCCAGACTCGAATAAGATGATCATGGAATTGTAGAATTTCAGAGAAACCCGGGAGGAAGGGGGCCAAGACAGAGTCATAAACTTCTAGCTAATTAAGCTGATCATCAGCCAGTAAGCAGTGGGTACAGCTGTGCCAGATGTAATCTTGAAACACTCCCACCCTGCTTGGTAAATAGCTACAGCCTTAACCCCCTGGGTGTCCCACCGTCCACACCACCCACAAACCCCATAAAAGGTTGATCCCTGGCCGGCAGGTGCTCTGGACATGCCCTTGTGTTATGGCAGATGCTTATTCTGTCCGGTTGTCTCCACGGCATAGCTGCTATTGAACATTTTGAATTTTATCCCTGCATTTGTGTTCCCCAAATTTCGTATGTTGAAATCTAATTGCCAATGTGATGGTATTTATTATGACACGTGGGTGGAGCCCTCATGATGGAATTAGTGCCCTTATAAGAAGAGACCTGGAGAGAGACCATCGCTTTCTCTCTCTACCAAGTGAGGACACAGCGAGAGCATAGGCATCTGAACAAGGAAAAGAAACCCATCCCCCCAGACAGCAAATCAGCCAGAGCCTTGGCATTGGATTTCCAGCCTCCAGAACGCTGAGAAATACTTTTCTGCTGTCCGTAAGCCCCCCGGTCTGTGGTATTTTGTTATAAGAGTCCAGGCTGACTAAGACTCTCTGGAAAAATCCCAGGCTTGAGTGGTCCAAGGAAGTGCCCCTAATAACAAGGCTAACTTTTAGTGCCAAGTAGGACCTCAGTGACCCAGCATCTGCCACGAGGGGTGTGTCAGCAGAAGAAAGAGGAGGGGCAACTCCAGAAGCAATGTTAGGAATTCAGAGCCCTGGCTGCCTGCATGAAAGGTTAGGACAGCACTGAGCCCAGACGGGACAGGCGGACGCTCTGGGCCATCGGGGCCCACTGGGTGGGAAGGGCACAACCGATGAAATTCGCACATGTCCTGCTTGACCTCGAGGAGTTACCTCGGTGTTTGATCCTCAACCAAAGGAATGCACAGCACTCCACCTCATCACAAGTCACACGCAATCCCCAGTGATCCACACCCCAGAAGAGAAGGGCCCTGAGGCAGGGATAGGGGTGGAAGGAGCCTTCCCTGCAGCCTCATCCAAACCTGAATGTCCATGACCCCGAGACAGCCTGGAACACACACGGGCCTCCTCTCTGCGTCAGGGGACCCTGGGCCTTTCAGGGCACACCATCCACAGATGGTCCATGGTCTGTGACACATGCACATTTTAAACTTGCTGAAGCTCAGCTTCAGATGACCACCTGGGAGGGAGTTTTCTGGAGGGAGATAACCCCCACCCGAGGTGAGCCCAGCCCTGCTATTCAGGGATGCACGTGACCCCTGCCCCCTCCCCCATCGTGGGGCAGCAACTTGATTAGGGGTCGTCAAGATGACCTATAGCTTTTCACTAGTTTATTTACCCTCTTGGGGGACTGTAACACTGGTATTGTGCTCTTCCCATCTCTGGTGGGAAGAACTGACCTCTCTGAGAATCTGATAAATACTGGAATCTTCCACAGGAAATAAAAAGTCTGTGAAGCTATATAGTCAATTTTTCGTGTGGCTTTTAGGGTGTTTGAAGACCTTCTGAAAACTATGCTGCTGAAGGGCCCCTGCCGCTGCGGCCTTTTAAGATTATAAACAGCAAGGTCTCCAGGTCCAAGCAGCGCAAGTAATTAGGGCCTCCTACATGCTGTTTGGAGGGTTTGTAAGTTACTTTAAGTGTGTGGGCTCAGTCTCCCCAACCAAACAGGGCTCTAGCCAGCGTGGAAATCATGGCTTCTTTCTGACCTGCGTTTGTGCCTAATTCAGGGTCCTATTCAGAATGGGGACAGGGTAATGGACTTATGATGCCAGGTGCCACGGGTAGAAACAACTATGGCAGCAAAGCAGAAAACTCTCATTGAACTGCACCAAGTATCTAAAGGTTTTCTTTTTGGTTTCTTGTCTCAAATTTGATGTCTGCATTTTCCCTAAATGATAAAGCAAATGCAATAAGAGACTGCTTGCAGGATACTCTCAACAATTTCTTCCCCCTCCTCCTGCCACCCTTTTTGCAAGAATACTGTATATCAGCAATCCCTCTGGGGAAAATAACTTTGAAAAATTGTATAGTGGATGCTAAATGACTTAATGGATAATGAAATGGCTTGTGCTTCTGAGACTGCTATTTAAAGACCAACTTGACATTTTATGTAAAATGAACACTAGTTTTTATATAATCATGGGACCTTACCCAGCTTTTCTGCCAAATTTGCTATTTATGGAGGACGTACTTCTTCAAAGCAAGTTAGATGCCACTTCTGAGACTCGCTAAGACTCTGGAGGACAGCTGATCTCTTTAACCACCCCCAAACTGTGGGTGAAAAAAAGGAGAAAGGGTGTCTTCAAATTCCAAAAGAGAACCAAAAATTTGAGATGAAGTTGTAAACAATAATCCCTGCATGTTTGCATGCATTGCAAACTGAGGAAAGAACTTGAAGTTGGGGGGACACTTGGGAATTCATTTGACCCCCTGGCAAAATCCTGGGTGCCAACCTGAACCACACCCTAGACACTCCCTCCTCAAATGCAATCACCATGAACCCCCAACTCCACCTCCCAGGTGTCTCACACATCTGTCCTTTTCTCTCAATTTCCACCCCACTCTGCGAAGGCAGACCCTCATCATTTATTCACTGGGTTCCTGCAACGGCTTCCTAAATCTCTCTCCATCTCTGGCCCTGTGCCCTTTCATTCTAGTCCCCAACTTGCTGCTATCATCTCCTTTCTAAAACACAAATCGAATCACATCACTCCCCAGATGAAAATCCTTCAGTGGTTTCCCAGTGCTTTCTCTCTAACATCTGATGTCTTGGTGGGACATCTAAAGCTCTTCACCACCTGGCCTTAGTCTGCATTTTCAGTCCGCTTTTTGCAGTTCAAATGTGATGGTGGACGTTGCTCCTCTTGCTAACAGAACTCTGACTTTGGGCCGTGCTTTCCAATGCTTTGCAGCCCAATAGGACTCATGTGGCTGGTCCTACCCCCTTCACCCCCTCTTCTGGCTTGACAGCAAATATGACATTGAACACCGGGGTCTTCTTACAACCACAAGGTAGCCAGGCCTGGGGACGAAGGTCAACAGGCTGAAGATGGAGCAGAAAGACAGAAAAGGCCTAGGTCCATGTTGGACATTCAAACAGCTAAACCAGAGCAGGAGCTGCCTGCTTCCAGACTTCCGATCCTGTGAGCAAACTCAACCCTATTTAGCTTTTCTCTCACTTGTAGCCAGTGCCACCCCAGCTCACACCCAAACACACTTCTGGCGTCAGCCTCTGGGTTTCCTCACACCCCCGCGTGCTCCCGTGCCTCTCTGCCTTAATCCCTGCCCTTCTCTCTGCCGAAAAGCTCTTTCCTCATCCTCCCAGGTGTCCTTCAGAGCCAAGTTCAAGTAACATCTCCCTTGGGAAGCCTTCCCTGACTTCGAGCTTGTGGTCACCTCTTTCCTGTTAGTATTAAGGTTCATAGTCTGTCTCTCTCCCCAGTACCTGAGTTTTCTGAGGACAGGAATTCTTTACCTTTAGCACAGGTGTGTCAGAATATTAGCATTCAGTAATGTCTAATGAACTGGTCAAAGTAATAAAACTACCAGTCAATAGAATTAAAGAAAACAATCTCCTAGGTGGTTAGAGATGAGAAGAGAAAACCGTCTTGCACCTCAGACACAACAAACACACCTATTTGGTGTCAGGACACTTGGACGGTGTGGGAAGGTGTAAGGGTGGGTGACCCTCTGCCCTGCCCACTCCAGGTCTTGACATTTTCCTGCCCCCTCTCCCATCTGAGGGCAGCCATCCCTAAACTACCCCCCTTGTGGACAGCTTGTGGCTGTCATTCATCCTTTCATTCATGGAGCCGTTTGCTGAGAATCTACTGTGTGCCAGGCAGGTCACCAAGTGATGCACAAAACAGCCACAGAATCTGCCCCCCAGAGAGCTCACTACCAAGCAGGACAGGGGGTTAATTGGGCAATGGACACACGGTGGATGGGGGCTACGATGGGGGACATGTCCACGGCAATGGAGATCATGATGGGTGTGGGGAACTGTGCCAAGGTGTGGAGGCAAGAGTGTCAGGGAAGGTCCCGAGGGGAGGTGACAGCTGAGCTAACCCTGAAGCATCAGTAGAGCCTGGTCAGACGGAAAGGGGGCAGTGGTTTGCCACGGCCTGGAGGAGAGAGAGGTCAGTCCATCCTGATAACTGAAAGAATCTGAGCATGACCAGGGCAAGCATTCCATGGGAGGCGCAGAGGGGAGGAGAGTGGCAGGACAGAAGTGTCTGAGGGTGTGTTACTCACAGGGGTCTAGTCTGTGCCCGACACAGGGTCACGAGGAGGGGCCTTAACAGTGCTCACCCTGAGCCTGGGGTCTTCTACGTCCTCTATGGTACTGACTCACTCCACCTTCACACGGGCCTCTGAGATGAGTACTATGACAGATTAGAAAACTCCAGATTCGCGAGGTGAAACAAATTACCCTGATCTCAGATTAAGTCTGGGCTTCTCAACCTCAGCACTATGGACATTTGCAAGCTGAAAGTTCTTTGTTCCTGGGGCAAGCCTGCGCCCTGTGGGACGTGTAGCGCCCCTAGGTTCTACCTACAAGATGCCACCAGCGCCCACTTGTGACAACCACAGTGTCTCCAGACAGTGCAACTTCTCAGGGGGCTCAAACGCACCCCAGGCAAGAACCACCAGATTACTCAACTTGGAAAAGCCAGATTCAACCTCGGCAAAAGCAGTCTGTCTCAGGGCCGTGCCCTCAGGTGCTCAAGAAGTACAGTTTTAGTGAAATAAGGGAGGGAGGGAGGAGGTGGGGGAGAGCACAGGCAGAAGCAGAGACCAAGCAAAGATGAGATCACAGGGAGATCAGCAAACCATGTTCAGCAGTTTCTGGCTTTTCCTGGGGACAGGGCAGAACCACTGGACAGGTTTTAAGAAGGAGAAGAATGTGATGAGATGACCTGGAAGGTCATCTGGCCACCATACTCGGTGCCAGCTCAGGGACTGGCTGAGCCAACCGGGCCAAGGGAGACCACAGGCCCAGTGCCGTGCAGGCGAGACGCACACCCAGGACCCGTCACAGGCCTCCTGCCCCTAGGCTTGCTCCTCCCCTGGATTTTTCACGCCAACTGAGGTCTTTTCCAAAAAAGAGATGGAATCACATTTATCATCCTCTTTAAGACTCTACAATGGTGTATTAAGTCCATAGCATTATCGGAACAAATTGCCACAAACTGGCAGCTTAGAACAACAGGAATTTATTTTCCCATCCTCTTCTGGAGGCCAGAAGTCCGAAATCAAGGTATCAGCAGGGCTGTGCTCTCTCGGATGGCTCCGGGCAGGGCCCTTCCCTGCTGCTCCCTAGCTTCTGGTGTGTGTCTGCAGTCCTTGGGGTCCCTCGGTCTACAGACGCGACGCTCCATTCTCTGTCTCCATCTTCACGCGGCCTTTCCTCTGTGTGTCTGTGTCCAAAGCTCCCTCTTCCCGTGCGGACATCGGTCATACGGCGTCAGGACCCGCTCTACTTTGCTGCGACCCCATCTTAATTTGATTACACCTGCAAAGTTTAGTGAAACTTTTGTTTCAGTTGTGTGTGTAGGTAGGTGTACACCAAGTACTGATTTAAAATTCACTCTGTACTGGGTTTTCGTCACAAGGGCTGAGAAACCTCTGCTCTACAGGGAAGGGAATTAAGGTATTTTTATCCCATGTTAAGAATCTCACCTAGTATATGATAAAAATCTGAGAAAGGATCTCATTTTCTGTCATTCTTGTGCCCCTGTCTCTGGTCCTGGGGTCCGTGCAATGCTCAATGGATGCTGAGTTACAGAGAAAATCAACAATTATTCACTGAGCACATGCCTGGCACTGTGGGGAATTCTAAGGTGTGATCTTGGTTCTCAACCTACCATGGAGGTGAAGAAAATTAAGTCACTTCCATTAAAAATATATTAAAAAAAAAAAAAGTAAGAACTGACTATACTGACATAAAATATTCCGGTGGCAGGAAGATCACGGTAGCTTAAACAGTCAAAGGAATTTCGCTTCCTGGAGAAGACTGGGTAGAGCAGCCTTGAAGGTGAGTCGGGTTTGAATACGTCCTTCCACAGCCTGTTTCTCAGCTCGATTCCGAGGTCCTGGAGTGCAGGGCTATTGTCCCTGAATAGCATTGAGTCTTCTGTCCCCAGCTTTGTGCACATGGTGGGCAGGCAAAGCAAAAGGGAGAAATGACTACGTGGACGAGAGATCAAATGCAGAAAGAGGACGTGGGTTTAAAGGAGCCAACAGCAGGGGACAGAGGCAGACACCCAGGTGACACACCATGCAGGGAGCAGCCAGCGAAGGTGAACAAAGCGCAGCTGAGAGCAGGCCCCTGCAGACGTGGGGAGAGAAGGGCAAGCCCAGCCCTCACCCCGCGGCCCGGCTGCCCTCTAGGGGCATCAGAGGCCGGCCTGAAGGGAACCGCGCAGATTCGCGCTCCCCAGCAAGTAGTTTAGGCTTTTTTTAAAAAATCAACACTTTCAAAGCATTTTGCATTTCTAAATGTGTACATCTGCAAACGACACATATGCCCTTGGAATCTTTTTTGGAAAAAAGCTCAGAAAGAATATTCCCAAGTAGAAAATGGAGTTGGTAACTTTGTTTTTCCAACTGCTCAAACTAAGTGTTATTGCAAATATTACCCTAAAAGTACACAGACATTTGCCGCTGTAGATGTTAGTAATTATTACATGAAAAAAGGGAGTTCTGTGGTCCATGAATTTGGAAATACCAAGCTCAACAAAGTCCAGCCAATCTTTCTATTTACTATGTTTCCTGAACCCAGATGAGCTGGAGAGCCTGTGACTTTCCAAGAGTAAGGCAGACTAGTTAATAAGTTTATTTGCCCTCAAAACACTTTTTATAGAACACTGATTTACTATAGAAGTATGTTCCTCAGAACACAGTTCAGAAAATGTTGATATCAAGTTACCACAGGAAAAAGCTCTGACGTTGAATTAGGTCCGCCAGGAATAAGTGACTGGGAGCAAGTATCCTCACCAACTTGTCGAGATTTTCTCAAAGTGCGCAAACGAACAAAGCCCAGCCGGAAAAACACCCTCACTCCCCTTTCTTCCAGATTTTCTAATGCTTCTGAACAAATAATTCTTTAATTTCAGATGGGGCAGGTTTCTCTCTGGTTAGAGAACCGAAGTTGGCAACGGCATCCAAGTTCTTCTCCAGAAGGAAGACCAGGAAGGTTGGCATCAAGCACCTTGTTCACTGTGACCCCATAATATCTGTTGAGGGAAGCTGGGTACAAAATAAAGGGTGGCTCTTTGAGCCAGACCCCGTAGGGCTGTGTCCTTGGTGGAAGATGCGGCACTTTCCTTCTTGACACAGCGCTCCCCCAGGGCTGAGACTCTTCCCCCCCGCCCCAGGCACTGTTGCTGAGATTCCTGTTACAGAACACTGTCAAACGGGGCAGCCAAACAGATCCCACTGCAGGCTTCCCCTGAAAGGGTGCAGAACTGGCTTCTGTAGGGAGAGCGTGCGGAGCAGGACAAATCACGAGGGACCTTGTTTAACAGCTGGTTCTGTCTCCTGTTAGCTGTGTGTGTCTCAGCAACGTCTCAAGCAGCTTCTCCAATTTCCTCACAGACGAAAGAGATAGCAACCCTGTCCTACCCACCTGAGAAGGTTTGTTGGAAGAACACGTCACGTGGAAGAACACGTCACAAGTTGTCCACAAGGGGGGTAGTTTAGGGATGGCTGCCCTCAGATGGGAGGAGGTCACGTCCGTCAGAGCAATCTGAAAATTGCTGAATGCTACGGTGGGTAACCACCGCGTGATCATCTCTGATCCACCGTGAAGATGGGGCAGGAAGCTTTACCATGAACTGCTTCCAGGCTATAAATGGTAGCACATGTCCACGTTAAAGGCACAATGCAACACGGAGGTTAAGAGTGCGGGCTCTGGACCAGACTACCTGGCTTTATAGATACAACTAGATTTCATATATATATATATATATATTATATATGTATATAAAAAATATATATGTAAAAACCAGAATGTGACCACATAGTCCTCTGTTTCTCCCTCTCTCTCAATACACGGGCAGGCACGTAGGTAGGTAGATAGATAGATAGATAGATAGATAGATAGATAGGGACAGTTGATTCATCAGTAGAGATGTATGCATATATATACATATATTTCTAGAGATGTATGTGTATAGATAGATATACATAGAGAGAAATACACATGTATAAACATATATTTTACCCCTAAGCCACTGGATACAGGTTGCATACATTATGCCCTATTGCCTCATAATTCTTGAATGTCTGTCTCCTAAGAACAAGGATCTTCTCTGACATTAAAGTTCTCATATTAAGGAATCTGTGTGCACTTTTAAACACAACAGTTCTGAATAACGCAAGAAGCAGCAGCTTGGAAGAGTGAAAACAATGTAAAACTCGGGGCCCACCACCATGGGACCCAATCTCATTCCTGAGCCTTAACTAGCTGCGTGACCTTCTTAACTTAGTAGCTGCATTACTTAACGTCTTGCGGCCAATATTCTCATCTACACAATGGGAAGATTAGACTAGAGAAGTGTGAGGATGCCTACCACCCCCAGTGCATCCACCGTCTACTGTTCTCTACGTCAGTCATGGTACGTTTACGATCTAATGTCTTTTAAGGCCTGTGGGATGTGTGACCTGCAGAGAACAGGTTTGCTGGCATCTGTCGCTGACACTCCCCACCCTGCAGAGCTCTGGCCCCTCGTCAGCAGACCCGCCCTCCACAGAGAACCCGTTCCTCCTATGAGCTCAGCAGTGGGGTTATCATTGATCGATGATTCATTTCCTACTGAGTCTTTAGAAACCACAGAATCAACCAGAACCTGAAAGGCAGTGCAAAGACTAAGTTAAACGTGTTGTCTCGAGTTTCCCTCCTTGGTCGGCCAACCCAGAAATCTGAGAACATTCACATCTCCCCCTTCTCTGCCTCCCTTCCCCCCTTCTCTCCCCTGTCTCCCCAGTGTGACCTGCAGATCCCGAGTGACAAATATCTCCAAACCCACCTCTCTCCCCACCGACCCCAGCAGCCCTGGTCTCGCCGTCCTCTCGGCCAACTCCTGCCCCTCCTAAGGGCTCTCCCCGCCCCGCAGCACAGGGGCCAGAGTCACCATCTAATGAACACAAACCCATGTGGATGTGTTCCTGCTCCAAGGTCCCCAGGTCACCTGAACTCTCCTCCTGACACGCAGACTCCCTCCTACCGGGTCCCCGCCCGTCCACACTGTCCCCCACCGCCTCGCACCAGCTCCTTCTCGCCGCTCACCAGGCGCCTGCCCTGGTCAGGACGCCGGGCCTTTGCACTGGCCGCTCCGCCTCCCGCCTGTGTGCCTCCATGCGCCTTCTCTGCCTGAAAAGCCTTGCTTATCTTTAAAATCAGCCACACACGTGGTGCATCTCCTGACTCGCCCAGCTCTGGGTGCTCCTCCCAGGCTCCTGAGCCCTTCTTGACGCCACGGTTACCACACCTCGCGGTCTGGGCCAGAGGCTTGGGGAGAATCATCTGACTCTACTCTGCTCCCGCCTGCCCCGCACGGACGGGGGGGGGGGGGGGGGGGGGGAGGTTATTACAGGCTAATGAGGGGCCCAGAGTCAGACCCCCAGGGCTTCTACACCACAGGAGGCCATCCTAACCTACCACTCTCCACCGGCTCCTCCCTCATCCGAGACGACCCGGCCCAGGAAAGCAGAGGGGGTGATAGGAGGGGTCCTCTTTTTTGATGATAGAGGACAAAGTGACAGGAACCGAATTTTCAGACAAGTAGGAGGTGGGGCAGCGATTCTCTTCTTGGAGAAAATGCCTCCTACGTGCTTTCTCCATGCCGTTTTGTTTTATTTACAGTGCTGTTTTCTCCCCACCACCACAAACATGGAAGCGCAGGCTTGGAGGTTGAAGAGGGTACTATTTACTGACAACTGGAATTCAAGGAACCAAAACAGCCTACTGTCTCGATAATTATAGGAGATCCATTTTAAAAACCTTATGTGCTTTGAAAGAAAAAAATGAATCAAAGCAAGCCTTTTAAGTTAAAAATATCCACTGCTACATATAAGAGTAAAATCAAAGGCAATTTTATAATGAGTCAGCCAGATTACATTTTTGCCACTTTATTGTAAAGTACGATTTTAAATTCTGATTTAGGTCATAAACTAAATGCTTACTTATATGTTTCCTAGGATGGACATAATCTGAATGATAAGGTCAAAGAGAACAGAAAATAAATGCCTGAAACTATAAATAACAGAAGAACCATACATACATATTCTGTAATAACGTATGTGACCGCACAGACCTAAAAGAATATGACTGTTACGTGATATCATGATACATGACATCATAATACGGAAGACCGGTTCATCATCTATTTGAATGAGAGTGACGGTAGGAATGTGAAAAAGAAGAAAGAGGCTTAGGCAAGAGCAGAGCAAAGTCAGAAGGACCTAAAAATGAATTAAATCCCAGTGGGAGGGGATGTCTGACCCTGACTAACGCCCTGGACAGATTCTGATTTCCAGAAGGAGGTGGGCCGAGGGCAGGACATTAGGAAGCAGAGGAGAACTGACTGCCTGCACGAGAGGGCACCTGACACAGAGGGTCTCAGCCCAATCAGACCCCAGGCCCTATTTTATTAAAATGTTTTACAATCTTCTGTGCTATCTTAAAAAGAAATAATAAATAATAAAATCCACCCTGATTAGTCATAGTTTCAAAAATCAACATAATGCCCTAATAGAATGAAAAAGAAGATAATAATCATGTAAATACTATGTACTTCAACATGTAAGTTCCTGGGTGTGACCTACCCAAAGGCATAGTGAGGTCAGCCCACATTTGTGCTGACGTTCGGGTTGTTGAGAACGTGACAGCCACAGAGACAGAGAGGCACGTGGTGACTCAGAGGTGAACTTCCGAAACGGTGACCAGCTCTTGGTAAAGCTCCAAATAACATCAAGAATAACGTTCCCTCTTTTTAAGCACGTGTGTGTTTCTGGAAATTTTGGCATGAACTAGACTATGTGAAAATGCTGTGGAAAAAGAAGCGGGTCCAAGGCCCAGATACTTAGAAGAAGGGTTTTCACCAAGGAACGGGAAAGCCACGTGTGACGGGGACCTGGCTGTGTGGGATGCCTAGTGACTGCCCACGGCGACCGCCCCTCCCGCATAGCGGCTGAAACGCTCCTCAGAAGCCCCTCCGCTGCAGGCAGGGTGTTGACTGATCTGGTTCTGGTCCTGCTGGGAAAGCTGGAGTCGAAAAAGGCAAAGTGAAGGAATGAATTCAGGACAGAGGGGTGAGCGGAGACACATGAAAGCCCTTCCCGGGGGCTACAGCCCCCTGGTTTCTGGGCCCCCGTGAAAAACAGAGGCCACCTCTACCCCACACATCGCTGCCGAGACACAGACTTCAGCTGAGTCTGAGACACGTCACCCTGGGCACCTGAGAAGCCACGGAAGGCACAAGCCAGCCCCAGGGAAGCTCTGCAGCGCCCACCGCCACGTCCTCCTCGGGCCCAGCGCTGCTCCGCCGGGTCAGGTACCTGGTCCCCCCGACCCCACGTGTGCAGATGCGGTATCACATGCTGCCAAGTCGTCACCTGCATGATACTGAAGCGTAAGTAATTCGGATGTAGTGTCAACTTGAACTTGAAATGACCCACTTGAATATTCACCCTAGAGGCTCTGGGTCAGCTGGCCGGTCCTGGTTTCCCTAGAACCTGGCTCTGTGTCCTTGAATCAGAGCACAGGCGTCTCCCCAGGGTGATTAGCACAGCACAGCTGGACAGCGCCTGGCCCCAGTGAGCGGTCATCATCGGAACAGTCTTCCGACTTCCCTTCCCAGAGGATTTAAGCACAGAAATGACAACCCTCGCTGTGAGGTCACAAGCACACGAACTATTTCTCAGGGTCGCTAACAGATACCTTCAACATGTGTGGAAGCGTACATATTTCTGGGAACCATCCAAGCGTGTTGTCCTTCAAGGTGAAATATTGACCACAGCCTTTCATTGGTCAACATTTAGTTTTCAGGTCAATGCATCTGATGTGTGTTCTCAGCAAAAGTCAATAATGTCTTATTCCTCAAGGCCTCGTTCCATTGCTGTGAGAGGTTTGCAACTGCACCTAAGCTGAGCTGACAGAGGAGCAGGGCCCCGGATCATCAGCCAGTTCCTACACGACCTGGAATCCTAGCCGGTGTGCCAAGCCACTCGTTAAGATACAGTTTAGGAATCAGAGCGTTGTTCTGAGAAAGGAGATGGGGAACGGAGAGAAAGTGCCCCAGGATGACGGGTGACTGAAGCGTCAAGCAACAGAAAATGTGTTACGTCTGGGGAGAACCAGTGCCGACAAGCCTCGGATTCCACCCATTCATTCCTTCCCGCGTCCGTAGCACTCGTTGAGGCTCCAGATAACGTGGAGGCACAGGGCCAGGTGCTGGCAGCACAGCAACAAATACAGAACGCGGCCCGCGGGGAGGCGCTGGGCGCCAAGGGCCGCCGGCGCGGCGTGAGGAAGGGGTCCTCAGCGCGCCAGGCAGAAGGGGGCTGCAAGGCTCCGGGGGCACCTCCTGCAGACAGAGGTGGGAGGGGCAGGCGGGTGGATTTCAGGGCATGGCCCTCCAGACAGAGGAAATGCAGCGACTGGGCACTCGGAGAAGGCACTGACTCACCTGGGAACTGCGAGTGATTCGGCCCCCCGGAGCAGAAAGTGCTGGGCGCAGGCCGGAGGGAGGAGGGAATGGGCTCAAAACCATCTCCCTGCTGGGACAAGAAACATGGACACCGTCTCGTGGAGGATGAAGGGGTACAATTTTCATCAGGGACCCACAGGACGGGGACTGCACTTTCAAAAGCCCACCCTGAGAGCACGGCAGAGCCTGCACTGGGAAGGGACAAGACCACAGACAGGGCGGCCAGTGCGCTGGCCGGAGCTGGAACGCCACCCAGGAAATGCACAAGGACTGGGGAAGCGCAGACACTCAGAGGGCGTTTCCCATGCAGAAACAGACGAACGGGGCAATGCCTCCTGGCAGAAAACAGACTAGAAGGAAACAAAACAACAGCGAACAGTGCTTGGGGCGATTTTCATCTTCCTATGATTTTTCTGTTTTCTAACTGTTCTACAGTAAACCCGTGTTCCATTTATAACAAGGAGAAAATAGTACATAAAATACATCTTTTGGATTTTAATACATATGGAGATAGTACAGTTGACAAGAGTTGACAGTGACTTTTCGGTGGGTTAGTACAAGGAAGAAAAGGCGTTTAAGATGTCTTCCAGCAGTGGCTAGAATAGAAATGCCAGCAGGTGAAACCGGGACGAGACAAAGCAGGGTTTTGCAGTAGAAAGTTATGAATTTGCTTTGAATTGATTTTGGGGTGACAGCAAGTCGTCAACTCAAAATGTCCCACATTAGGTAACAGAAATGTGTCTGTAATTCAAGAGTGAGGTCTGGAATGAAGATTCTATAAAGTACATGCAGTGGAAAGAGAAGTTGGGTTTAATAGAGTTTCTCTAGTGATTTTTGCTTTGTTTTTTTTTTTTTTTTTTTTTTTTTTTAAATTAATTTATTTTATTTTTGACTGTGTTGGGTCTTCGTTTCTGTGCAAGGGCTTTCTCTAGTTGTGGCAAGCGGGGGCCACTCTTCATCGCGGTGCGCGGGCCTCTCACTATCGCGGCCTCTCCTGTTGCGGAGCACAGGCTCCAGACGCACAGGCTCAGTAGTTGTGGCTCACGGGCCTAGTTGCTCCGCGGCATGTGGGATCTTCCCAGACCAGGGCTCGAACCCGTGTCCCCTGCATTAGCAGGCAGATTCTCAACAACTGCGCCACCAGGGAAGCCCCTGTTTTTTATTTAATTAATGACTTCATACTTTTTGATAAAAACGGAATGTCACTATAGACGCGCCTTCACACTGTAAGCTGCCTGCCCTCACTCCCTGTGCTTCTTGGCTCCTGTGGTGCAGTCACCGGCAGGGTGGGGTGAGGACGGGAGAGAGGGCAGGGTTGGGGAAGGGCACACGGGCCGCCCACACCCTGGGGTGTGCATTTGTCACCGCAACCAAGTGAGTCAGAGATGGGAACGTGTCTTCTGTCACACAGCTCGGCTCAGCTAAGCCCTGGTCGCCCTCTAATTAAATCGCTTCCGCCTGCAGCCTGGAAGCTGCCCGGGTGAGGTACCCGGGAACACGTAGGCCCCGAGCTGGCAGGTCTGCAAGGCCTGAGGTCGCAGATCCCAGCCCACTCGCTGGCCATCCCGCCAGGCTTCTCTGAATGCGCCCAACACAGCCCGAAGGCGAGGCCAGGCTGAGACCTCCCCACCATGTGGCTGCAAAAAAAATGTGTTAGCGCATTCCCTCCCTTGGGGGGAGTTCTCGCGCCTCGATGAAGGAACTAGAGGCCGTTTTGGCTGTCTATCAGTCACACCGTTTTTCATGAGAACAAAGCCCTTGTTCTGCTCACGGTGCTGCTTCTAATGAACATGCAGCACGCGGAGGAAGCCCCTCAGCTGCCCCCGGGGCCTGTGATGATTTAGGCAAGACGTTAGACTAGCGGGGAGACCATGCGTGCACCCCCCAATAAACATGGAGGAAACAAGTATCTGTATCAGAATCCTGCAAAGCCCTCATATTTAGCAGGTCTAGCCGGGAGCAAGGGGGAGCACGGCACACAGTGTGAAGCAGACACTCTTGAATTTGAATGTGCGCACGAATCTTCCGGGTGTCTTGTGAAAATACAGATCCTGACGCAGGGGACCTGGGATGGAGCCTGAGACTCTGCATTTCTAAAAGCCTCCCAGGGATGCTGCCGCTGCCTGACAAATGCACACACTCTCCTGGCCCCAGTTAACACCCGCCCATCCTCTGAGAGCCAGAAGACCTTTCCTAACCCACCCCACACAGGCTGGACAAGTAGGCTACCTCTTTCCTTGGGGTCCAGCTTGTGCCCGTGTCAGTGTCGTTCCCACACGGCATTGCGATTAGCTGTTTGTCAGCTCCCACCCCACTAAGCCAAGAGAATCCCGAACGTGGGAACCATGAGTTTTTCATCTAGGAATTACCAGTGACAACACTTGACACCCAGATGTTTAATAAATGTTTCTTGAATGGAGGGATGTAGGGACGGATGCGTGACGCACAGATGGAGGGATGGGTAGAGCGGGTGGGGAGATGGCTGGATGGCGGATGAAGCGTGCAGGGATGGCGTTAAAAGGCCGGTTGAGGCCCCACCACTAACTCTATAGTCGCCGGCTAGCCTCTTAATCTTCTCATTTTCCTTCCCCATAAGAGGACGGGACAGGCTGTTCTAAAGTCTCCTGCAATTTGAGTATTATCACAGTAACAGCTGAAACGTAGTGACAGCATACTTGGTGGCCCTCTGCTAAGTGCTGAGGTGGGTTATCTCAATTACTCTTTACAAAAATGACCAAGAGAGATGCTGTTATTGGCCCCGTTCCACAGCTGAGGCAACAGGCTGAGAAACAGCCAGTGACTCCTGTGCTCACAGAGCGAGTAACCAGGCTAGGACTCGACCCAGAACAGTACGCGGCCCGTGTAAACACACAGACGAGAGCAGCAAACACAAGGCCTTGCTCCGGGGCCGTCTCAGTCTCCCCACGGTGGGGTATGGGCGTGGGCTCAGCTCCCTCTGCTAGCTACTCCCCTCTGCAGAGGGCCAGGCCCCGGGAGAAGGGCAGGGCCAGGCTGGCAGAGCCTCAACGTCAGCCCCAGGGAAAGGCTGGTGACCACCCCTGCAGAGTAACTCAGCTGCGGGGTCAGACCCAGGGTCTGGGGAAGCAGGTGAGCCATTAGGAGCTCACTGTCGGGAATCAGACAAGCGGGGACACCCCAGCTCTGTCAAATATCAGCTTGTGACACAACCTGTCTTCGCCTGTCTCGTCATTCATGAAATGTCACTAATTAAGGACTCTCTTCCTAAGGCTGCTCCAAGATGCCACGTGTAAGTACACTGGCACAAACTGCTGCCTCTCAGCCCCACTGCTAACGTCTCTGCAGCCTCCACCTTGACCGTGCTGGGGACGCCCATCAGAGCCACCTGGGCGGCTGGGGAAAGCAAACCACCGGGCCCCGCCCCAGGGGTCCTGATGCAGCAGGTCCGGGGTGGCACCAAGAGTCGGCACTTCCAACAAGTTCCCAGGTGATGCTGAGGCCGCAGGCCTGGTGTGGTCAGCAGAATGGCCCCCAAGACCCCCTGCCCCTGGGGAAGGAACCTGTATAACCTCCCAGGGAGCAGGGGCAGGATTCACAGATACAAGATTTCTCTCCTGTGACCAGGTTACCTTATGTCAGGGAAAGGTATTTTGCAGATGAAATCAAGGGCCCTGATCAGTTGGCACTGAGCTAATCCAGGAGAAGTTTATCTCGGGCAGTCCTGACCTGATCAGATGAGCCCCTGAAGGATCCAGGCCTTGGGTGAGGAGGGGGATTCAGAGCAAGAGAGGTTTCCCCACTGCCCCGCAAGGGCAGACGACCAGCAAGAAAAGGAACCTCAGTCCACAGCCTTAAGCAGCTGAACTCTCCCAACACCCAGAGCAAGTCTGGAGAAGACCTGAGCTCCAGGTGGGATGGCGCTCGACCCACATGGAGATTTCAGCCCGGTGAGAGAGACCCCCAGCCAAGCAGCGGGCCCAACTGCCTGGACTTCTGACCCACAGACCCTGGGAGACGATGAACATGCTTGAAGTGCTGTGTCAGGGGTGGCTGGCAGCGTTAGGAGCGATGCGTCTGGGGACCACGTGTAGAGCCACTACATTAAACCACGTTCTCAGTGTGGGCTGCACGTCAGACCCCCCTGGGGAGCGTTCCCGTCTCCTGATGCCCAGGCCTCAGCCCACCTGACCAGCTCTGAACCTCTCGGGTGGGACCCAGGCCTGGTGCCTTAGAAGCCCCCAGGTGGTCCCCCGGTGAGCTGAGACTGGGGAGCCTCTCTCGACAGAACGGGGGCTCTCCAGGTGGGACCAGCCACATCAGCAGCGCTCAAGACCCTGTTAGACACGCAAACCTTCCAGATCAGAAACTCTCAGGTGGGCCCAGCAATCTGTGCGTTATCAAGCCCTCAGGTGACCCCACTGCCCATGAACATTTGGGATCACTGCTCTAGGCCATGCCCCTCTGAGCTTCCCACTGTGAGTCACGAGGGGTCCTGTACACCCACGGCCTGGTTTCTCAGGGCAGAGGGCCTGATATTCTGCATCTCTGACGGCTCCCAGTGAGTCCGATGCAGCTGGACCAGTATGAGACCAAGGCTCTATGCTGGAGTGTCCTCCGCTGCTGGGGCAAGAAGCCCTGAACTCCACCGACTGCCTCACAGCTAAGGAGCCCTGACTTCTGCTCAGAACACAGCCAGCCCAGCCCTGAATGCCAGCCGCCTCCGCTCCCGGCACCCAGGGAAGCACCTGGTGCTCCTGCACTGGATCTAAGGAAACTCGGGCTCCCAGGGTGGGGATGGCTCGGCTGTCACGGAGCCAACAGCAGGGGAGGGATGCCCCCTTCACAGTGGGAGAGGGAGGGGCCGTTCGAACCAGCCCCGAGACTCCCTCTGAGTCTCGGCAGTTTGTTACCGACACTATCACGAGTTTTTCTCTGAGATGTGCTGGGGTTGAGAGAGACTGAAGCTGGTGAGCCCTGGGCTCCAGGTCTTAGAAGAGAGTGATATCTGGGCTGAGCCGTGTGTCCCCAGGCCAGCACCACCCGGCCGGTGCTCAGGTCCCCACCCCAGAGGTTCCTGCGGACATGCCGATGGCACAGAGGCCACCACCAGGACAAGCCTCTGAGGTCACACGCCTCCTCCATCTCTGGACAGGTCAGCAGAGGTGGGCAAAGTGGAGGGTATCTTGTCAGTTATCTATTGCAACGTGATAAAACCACCCCAACATTTACTAAGACGACAGTAATTTCCTTGCTAATTAACCTGTCATTTGGGCAGCTCGTGCGGGGTGGGACAGCCCCCTGCTCTGTGTGGCCTTAGCTGGGACGGCCCGACTGCGACTGGATGCTTCACTTCAAATGTGGCTCAGGGCTTCCCTGCTGGCGCAGTGGTTAAGAATCTGCCTGCCAATGCAGGGGACACGGGTTCGAGCCCTGGTCTGGGAAGATCCCACATGCCGCGGAGCAACTAAGCCCGTGAGCCACAACTACTGAGCCTGCGCGTCTGGAGCCTGTGCTCCGCAACAAGAGAGGTCGCGATAGTGAGAGGCCCGCGCACCGCGATGAAGAGTGGCCCCTGCTCGCCGCAACTAGAGAAAGCCCTCGCACAGAAACGAAGACCCAACACAGCCAAAAATAAATAAAGAAATAAATAAATAATTTTTTTTTTTTTTAAAAGGTGGCTCAACTGCATGGCCTGCAAGCGGTGCTGCTGCAGGCCCAGGGCTCAGCTGGGGCCGTGGGCAGGGACCCCATTTCCCTACATGGCCCCGTCCACACTTGCTTGGGCTTCCAAGAGCGAGCATCCCGAAAGAGCACGGCAGCAGTGCTTACCATTTCTATGATGTATCCCTGGGAGTCCCGGGCATCGCTGCACCTTACTCTGCTGGCCAAGGAAGTCACAGGGGTCCACCCAAGGCAAGGGGAGGGGACACAGACCCACCTCTTGCTCGGAGGGTGGCATCCACGAAAGCAAAAAATTAACTTCTTCACCAAGAGGTAAATATCAGACTGGAAACCAAAGGCCAAAGGTATGACCACCTTCGCCCATCCACAGTCATCCTCGGTTTTATATTCCTCATTTTTAGATTTTTATTTTTACTTCCAAAACAGGCCCTCTGCTCCAGGCAAGCCCGTTCCCCAACCATGTCCCCTCCCTTCCCCGTCCACCCCACCACCATGGCTGTACTGCCCCCTCTTCTTCCCTGGCTGTGACCCCGCTCGGCCAGCAACCTGCTCCGGCACCTGACCTCCCGCTGCCCCTGCCTGTGGGTGTCGCAAGCCAGCACTGTCTCAGCCTCTCCTCACCCCCAGCCGGAGCTGATGCTCTGACATTCACCACAGCTTTGCACGTACTGACACCACGCATACAAAAAGCGCTCAATCAGTGCTGAGTGGACATCGTCTGGGTTCTGCGCAGGAAAGCCGTAGAGGAAAGCCCTTCGTTAATGTGGGCAACAGGGAACAAGAACGGGACAGAGACCACGGCACTGAAAGAGTAAAGCGGAAATCCAAGCTCGCACACAGGCCACCTTCCAAGGGCTCTTCCCAAACTCGCCTGTTTTCACGACCTCCAGGCGGCACCACTGGTGAAACCATATTCTCAAGATTTCAGCCGGAAGTTACGTTATTGGAGAGGCACTTTCATGTAACGAGGGTATTGATCTTACTAAACTACATCAGACCACTAGGCTTTTTCTTTTTTTGTGTTTTTTAATTGAAGTATTGTTGATTTACAATGTTGTGTTAGTTTCAGGTGTACAGCAAAATAATTCAGATTTTTATATATATATATTTAAAAAAATATTTTATACATTCTCTTTCAGATTCCTTTCCATTATAGGTTGTAAGATATTGAGTATAGTTCCCTGTGCTATATAGTAGGTCCTTGTTCATCTAGTTTATATATAGCAGTGTGTATATGTTAATCTCAAACTCCTAATTTATCCCTACCCTCCTTTCCCCTTTGGTAACCACAAGTCTGTTCTCTATGTCTGAAGTCTACTTCTATTTTGTAAATACGTTCATTTGTATTATTTTTTAGATTCCACATGTAAGTGACATCATATGATATTTGTCTTTTTCTGTCTGACTTACTTCACTTGGTATGATAATCTCTAGGTCCGTCCATGTTGCTGCAAATGGCATTATTTCCTTCATTTTTATGGCTGAGTGGTATTCCACTGTATGTACGTACCACATCTTTATCCGTTCATCTGCCAGTGGACATTTAGGTTGCTTCCATGTCTTGGCTATTGTGAATAGAGCTGCTGTGAACACTGGGGTGCATGTATCTTTTTGAATTAGAGTGTTTGTCTTTTCCCAATATATACCCAGGAGTGGTATTTTTTTTGTTGTTCGCAGAAAAATGTCCATCCACCAAGGGGATGATGGGTCTACGGAGCCCCCTTTAACCTGATTAACAGTAACATCCCCACATGTGACTGTATTTAAGAATATTTACAATGAAGACAGCTTTCTACTAGGATGTTTCCAACAAACGACTATGAACTCTGAGGGATTCCAGTCCTAATTTCCATTTTGCACTCGCATTCTTTCCCACCCATGTGAACCGCTTTGGAAGAGAGGGAGTGGCAGTGATGTGACCCAGGATCTTTCACTGGTTTGAAAGTTGAGCGTCACATTGTTTGTTGTGAGTTGGATTTTCACGAACCACCAGCCTTCGGTGTTGACCGGGAATAGGGTCCCCGGTGCCCACAGCTGGTGAGATTACTCATCTGACAGGGTAAGACGTACGGGACACTCCAGTGAGGATGTGTAGCAAACTGTCCAGCAGTGAAGTTCTCCCAAGGATTTAGAGAACAGAGGTGATATTCAGAAAAGGTGAAGAGGTACATCCCCAAGACCTGGCAATTCATGTAGTTTTATACCCAGCAAAACTCACTTGTACATACAAAGCTACTCAAAACAGCACTGCTGATACTGGCAAAAAGCTGGAACTACCTATATGTCCATCAATTAGCCGATTGACAAACAAGCTGTGGCCCATTCGTAGGATGGAAAACTAGACCAGTGAAATGAGCAAGCTAAAGCTACCTGCCACAATGAGTGAGTCTCTAAAACACGACGCTGAGCACCACCAAGAAGCACAAAAATATCTGTGCTTCTATTTACATAATATTTCCTAACTGCATGTTAATACTGCACTTTGGTCTTAAAAACATCCAATTCAGGATAGCAGTTACCTCTGGGGAAGGAGAGCAGAGACTCAGAGGGACCGTCTGTGGTGGCTTACTTGTTATGGCTGGTGATGGGCACATGGCATTTGCAGCATAATGTCTTCTTTTTGTAGGTCTGCCCAAAATATTTCAACATAAAATGCCAAGTGTCATTTAAAAGAGAGGACCTAATTCTAATCCACATTCTAGAAATTAAAGAGCAATTATTTTTCATGAATCTACCACTTTCTGCTTTACGAACTCACCTCCCCTGACCTAATGTCATTTTGGGAAACCGTCCCTGAAGGTCCAGAAGTTTACCCACAGCCGTGGGTCTGCTGCCATGGCCTGCTCTGAGCGTGTCTGTCTCCTTCACAGAGAGCGTGGTCCCCACAGGAACCGGGTCTCATGTGCTCCCCACAGCCGAGCGCCATGAGGCTAACGGCCGAGTCAATGGCAGTTATCCTCAAGCGTTGTGACGAGTGAGTAAACGCTGCCCTTCAGACAGCAAGGTCACATGCTGGTGGCGCAGGGCTCTGCAGAGAGGGCCAGAGCAGGAAGGCACCACCCCACCGTCTCGGCCTCGGGCCTCGCCCCAGTCGGGCCACTCAACCTGGCCAGCCCCTGGCTTCGCCACCTGCCAAAATCACCACGAGGACAACTGACAGCAAACCGTCATCCATCAGCAGCTACACTCGGGTCCAAAACAACATCGTCAAAGCACTGGGCTCCTTGCAAGGCGGACGCTAAGAAACTACCAGACTCACCACCACAGCCCCGGCCTGGGTCCCTCCCGTTATTTCTTCATCTATAATCACATGTGTGTACACACATGCTGCACAGAGCACACATACACTTACGTGTATGCATATGCCCACACTTACATGTGTACACACTCGTGCATGCGCGTACACACAAGCACATAAATGTATGCACACGCTTGCACGCACACTGTGCACATGCACGCGTTTACACACATGCATGTGCACACGTGTGCAGACACGTATTTCCATTCCCCTCTCAAACCACATCTTTCTCCCAAGAGGTTACTAAGGTATCCTGGACATGACATGATTAATCTGTTCTGAACGTTGAATACTTGTTCTCGAGATTATGTCAGACCTTTCACTGAAGCCTGTGTGTAGATGAGGCAGTGGTTTCCGTTGCTCTAGGAACTGTCGAGGGCCAGCAGAGGGCCAGCAGAGGGGCCTGACCTCCCAGGCTCTCACAGCAGCACAGCGCGCGCCGACCCTGGAGCCCTCTCATGCCAGGGGACCACCGTGCGGCACTGGGGCTGCGGCCTCCCTGCTTCCCGCCCAGACGTGGCACTGGTTCTGAGGCTGTGGTGACGGGGCAAAGGTAGCTTTATTCCTGTCAACCTATCTTCCCAAGCTCCCTTGTCCAGCCGAAAGTGAGGCTCCAGGACACCTCGTCGAGAACAGGACAGCCCCCTTGTCCAGGCCTCCACGCGAGAGCCACTGACCAGCAGACCCCGGGGCTGGTCCAGGGCCCACGTGCACCCAGGATGCCCGACATGCACTGAAGTCTGAGCCACAGACGCACGGTCTTAGGGACTCCCTGGCTCATGAAGGGATGTTGAGTTTTCTTTGAGCCGTAAGTCAAAGACTGAGGCCAGAGAGAAGCACGGTGCTCGGCCATGCTTGCAAAATCCAGAGAAGGACCCAGAAACAAGCATCCGCTTTTGGTGTCCTCCAATTCAACTTCCACAACTGGCCAACGCAATCTCTCAAAAAATAAAAGAAAGAAGGAAAGCGTACCTCACCAGGGCCTTCCCAACCCCGAAACGTGTCAGTGGCGGCCGCTGCTCTCGGATAAAATAAAAATTCTTAGCAGGGCTCAGGGCCTGTCTGTCCCCCCGCCCCCCACATGCTCCTCCTGTCCTGCTGGACGTCCCACCGCCCGGCCTCCCCAGGAGCAGACGCGCCAGCTTCCACGAGGACGGGCCCCCACGTGCAGCCCACCACGGCCGGGCAGATGGCGCCCCGCCCACTGCTCCCCCGTGCCTGGGGCGCCCCCGAGGGGACCGGAGCACAGCAGGCGGAGGGAGAGACCCCCACCAGCCGCCCTTGATAAGGGGCTGCACAGCCAGCTGGAAGCTGCGGGTGCCCCCGGGCAGCTGAGAGAGAGTCAACGGTCAATTAAGCAGCGCTTGATAAAGTAAATTTAATTACAAGGGCACTTAGGTATTTGGATCACTTGGCATGGCCTTCTAAATTGGATGTCGCTTTGGTTATCATTGGAAATTACAATCAAATGAATAAATATGCTGTTATTTAAAAATTACATTTTTCAAGGAAAAAACCATAAGTGATTGGATTCAGTACGTAAAGCCTTAGGCACCAAACGGTGAGTCCTGTCTTCTCAGTTACCCGTGTCTGAAAACACGAGTGCTGCGGCCTGGTGAGTGTGTACCGGCTGTTTCAGAAACCAGCTCGAACTGATCCTACCAGGCATTCAAGCGCATACATTTTAGCCGAACCAAGGGAACTTGGAGGAGATTCCTGACCTGTGTTTATCTCCTCCAAAAATTTTTCTCTTCCTTGCTGATTTAATCAGCTCTCGCCTACATGTTTAGTAAATATAATGCCTGTTGTTTCTGTGCACTCCTCTGGTTCAAAATCCTTAAGTGAATTATTTTACCACTGATCAGCCTCTAAAAGATAAAGACTTGCTTTTCTTTCCAATGCCCACGTTACACTGACTAAAAATGCAGGGAATCAATTCCATTTTAGAGAAGAACATTGAGATACCCCATCTTTTTTTTTTTTTCCTTTGGCTACTTTTGTTAATTTTTGGCTACGTTTTACACAACAATTAAGAAGCCACTGGGGGACTTCCCTGGTGGCGCAGTGGTTAAGAATCCGCCTGCCAGTGCAGGGGACACGGGTTTGAGCCCTGGTCCGGGAAGATCCCACATGCCGCAGAGTAGCTAAGCCCGTGCGCCACAGCTACTGAGCCCGCGAGCCACAACTACTGAAGCCCGCGCGCCTAGAGCTCCTGCTCCGCAACAAGAGAAGCCACCGCAATGAGAAGCCCACGCACCGCAACAAAGAGTAGCCCCCGCTCGCAGCAACTTAGAGAAAGCCTGCGCCGCAGCAATGAAGAAGACCCAACGCAACCAAAAAAAAAAAAAAGAAGAAGCCCCTGGGCCACTTTCCATATCCACGGGATCCCTGGCTGGAGAGTGAAGAGGATCTGAGAAATCCAGAATATTCCACATATTAACACAAAACCCCTGCATCGCCTCAAAATGCCTCCCATCCTGGGCCTTTGCAGGGATTGATCTGCCAAAGTTTACTACGTGTCCTCAAAATGTTTGTCTCGCAGTATTCCATCCACTTTACTTAGATTAAGATTTGAATTAATTTTTGTTTAAAAATTATAATTAAATTTTTTTTTGAAGTTAAGCCTGTAGGCTCCTCCCAGCCCTGCTCCGTCTAGGTAAGCGTCTGCTTTTGTTATTTTATTATGGTTTCCTCTTCTTTCTCAGCCACCACCGGGAAAGGGATTCTGCTCCAGGGCTCGCCCGCCCCTTCCCCCGAAGCCCCCGCCCAACCCAGCTGACTGGTCCTTCAGAGGCTAAACCTGACTCCCAGCCTCCTGTCCACTTTTGTCAGTTAGAATTTATTTTAAACATTATATGGTATCAATAATAGATGAAACAGGAACCGCGTCACCCCACTGTCACTTGACAAAAGAGCTCTGTCTCCTCGGACACTGGAGCCCTACCCCACCCCCCTACCCCCCGCTGCCGGCGCTGCCATCTCTCCGCCGGGGGCCCCCGGCACGGGGGCTCCAGAGACGGCAGCGGACAGAATCCGAGAGAGAAGCGACCTCTTCGCTCCCGGGAGCATCGGCCACGAGGCCTGGCGGAGGGAGAAGGAAGGAGAGGTTCCAGGAGGCCGCCCAGGCCCAGGGATGGGAGGGGGCGCGGCGGGGGGGGGGGGGTGAGACCCTGCGGGCCCTGGGGGGTTGCGGGGCGCGGGATGCAGAAAGGGGACCACGCGGGAGGGTTATGGCATGTCTGGCACTTGAAAAAGCTGGCAGAACGTGGGAGCCTCGAAGATAAGAAGACGGGGTGGGCGGGACAGTCCCCCGGCGTCGGGAGGTGGTAGCACTCCGGGTGTGGGCGCGAGTGTCCCCACCAGCAGCCGGTGGACAGGGCAGCGGGAGGAGGCCGGGCCCCAGAGCCCAGCATCCGCAGTGATGTGAACGGGGCGGTAGTGGGGAGAGAGCAGCCTGGGATAGGACCCTGATCACACGTTTCCTTCAGCCCCAGGACAGCACCGCGTGTGTCCACAGTCGGCCCTCGGCGGCCGAGCACGACTGGGTCCAGGAGCCCCGCAAACACCAAAATCCGCGGACGCTCTAGGCCCTGGTATAACATGTAGTATTTGCAGAGAACCTAGCACATCCCGCTTCCCCCACCAGACGTGAAATCATCTCTGCCTTACTTACAGTTCCTAATACAACGTGAGCGCTCCGTAAATAGTTGTAAATACAATGTAAATCCTACAGACACACTTGCCCAGTTGTCACCTGCAAAGCCCATTCCCGGGGAATAAAAGCAGAATCTGGGCAATAAGATAAAGTCTAACCTTTTTGTCCTCTTCTGTGCTTAGTGCAGCTTCCCGGCTCACCCCGCGACCTCAGTTCCGGGTGTGGAAGGGCGGCGCCCACCCCTCGGTTCCCAGCGGGCGCCGCACACCGCGACTCAAGATGGCGGCGGCGGGCCGCGTGCAGAGACCTGGGCCCCGCCCCGCGAGAACCCCGCCCCGTCCCGCGAGAATCCCGCCCCGTCCCACGAGAACCCCGCCCCGTCCCGCGAGAACCCCGCCCCGCCCCGCGAGAAGCCCGCCCCGCCCCGCCCCGCGAGAAGCCCGCCCACCGCTGGGGCCCGGGGCCGTAAAGGAGCCCAGCGGCGAGCCTTTCGGCTGGGAGTACGTGCTCCAGAGCCTGCTGGCCCCCGTCCATTCTCTGAGCACAGAGGGAAGCTTCCCTTTGCTTCTGAACCCAGCCCGGCCTCGTCCTTTTGGCTCCAACGACACCGGCAGCACCCTTGTTGAGGCCCCACTCGAATGGGTCGATAACATGCGTGTGCCAAATTCAGGGTTTGCTTGGGGGAGTTTTCTGGGATTTATTTTTCTAATATTTTCCATCCGCGGTTGGTTGGCTGCAGGTGGAAAGGGCAGCTTCCCAGGGTGCTGAGGACACACTGGATCCTCCGAAGGCCCCAGCGGGGCTCCCGTGTCCTCCTCACGGGGCCCACAGGTGGGGGCCAGGCACTCTGCGCTGATGGGGTCATTGTCCTTCGACACCGTGCAGGGCCGGCCGAGCAAGTGTCCGTTTCATCGTGGGCAAGCGGTGGGGCCGCGGTCTCGGCTGAGTGGAGGTTGCCTTAACCGGGGCATCCCTCGCGGTTCAGGTGGACACGGCCTGTCGGCGGGCCGTGCTGTGCGCTGCAGGGTTTCAGCAGCACCCCAGGCCTCTACCCGCCAGGTGCAGGGAGCACGGTCCAAGTCGTGACAACCGCAACGGCCGTGTCCCGGGGGCAGTGGCCCCAAGCTGAGCGCCACCAAAGGAAGGAGCGTTGCGCGGCCGCTTGGGCTTAAAGCACAGGAACAGAGCCTCCGGACGCTGCTGCAGGGCTGGTGGGAAAGCGGGCTGGTGCGGCCGATCTTAGGAAGCTGAGCACGCTTCCCATGTGACGCCCGAGAACAAACGCTCACGTCCACCTGCCCTCGTGTTCTGAGCAGCTGTACCCGTGAAACCCAAACGCTGGAAACGATCCACATGTCCTTCAGCAGGTGAGTGGACGACCAAAGTGCGGTGCATCCACACCAGGGAATAATACTGTCCGTGGTCAGAGAGCCACCCGCCAAGGGACAGGACCACTTGGATGAAGCTCAGAGGCTCTACGCTGAGAGACACAGCCCCAGAGGTTACTGGACGAGCCAATTTATTTCAACTTGTCCAAAAATCACTAACGATGGAAAACAGACCAGTGCTTCCCAGAGTCAGGGGTGATGTGGTAGGGTGACCGCCTGTTTTGGTTTCCCTGGGACTTTCCCCGTTTCAGCACTGAAAGTCCCACATCCCGGGAACACCAGGACACTGGATGCTATCGGTGTGACTGCCGAGGCAGCATGAGGGAGCCTGGAGGAGAGGAATGGTCCTGCATCCTGGCTGTGCTGGTGGTTATGGGAATCCACACCTGTGTTAAAATTCATAGCTCTGTACACCAAAAGGGGGGGGGGGGAACTAACTTTTTGGCATGATAATTTTTAAAACAAAAGAACACAAAAATGCTTATATAGCATCTCTTCCAGGGGTGGGATGGGGTGGAGTGGGATCTCCATATCTTCGTGGCTTCCCGGGAGGGTGGAAGGAAGAGAAGGAATGAAAGGCTCACTTTGTAAATACCAGCCTGCCTCTAAGGCCCCCTGTGCTTCTCGGATGTCACCCAGACCAACTGACTTTACACTTCCGTTATTCACGCCCCCAAATTCCCACAGCTTCCCCATGATTTTGCCTCACCCCCCAGTCGGAGGCCTGAATCCCTCCACAAATGACACCCATCTGGGTGGGTCCTCAGGGAGATCTCTGGTCTCAATCTCCCTGTGTTCTCTTTCGCTGGAGACCAGGTGCAGGGAGAGGTTACCTGCTCACTCAGGGTCACGCAGGGATGCTTGTCTTTCCTCGGCTCCCCTGAGCTGCACACACTTTTTAAAACGTTTTTTAGTGGCTGCAGAGGTAGCAGAGGTTACGTGGGCCATGAGGTGAAGGAGGTGGCCTTCGGGCTCCATGTTTAGAAGCCCAGCACCAGGGAGGGTATCAGGGTCTTGTGGCTCGTTGGTTGCTGGTTTTGGAGAAGGAGAGGGTTTTCTGACCCTCGACTCCGTTCTCTTCCACCCAGAAGTGAGTCTCTGCCACCGGAAAAATGCAGCCAAGATGCTGTGCCCTGTGGTTGGAGTCAGCAAAGGGAAGTCTGCTCGTGAAATCCGGCACCGTGAAGAATCTGAGAGAGTAACCCCGCACACACTGGCAGCAGGCATTCCCCACGCCCCTCGGAACTGAGCACAGAACCAGGGCTCGGTGTGGAGGGCTGAGCGGAATGGGCTAGAACGGCCGGGATGGAGGGGAGGTGGGGAGAGAGGCCAGGATTCCGGTAGCCGGCAGCTCGGCTCAGCGGGAGCTGCAAGCAGTTCACCGGGCAGCATGAGGATCTGCTGGCATCAGCCTCTGGATCCCCACCTGCCCTTAATCTGCTAGTGGGGAGCCTGGCTTCCCTCCAGGGAAAGAACTGTCCGAGCATCCGAACCTGAGGTTGCAGGGCTCTCTGGAGGATTTCAATCACCTGCAAGCTCCAGGGGCCCCCTAGCTTCTCCCTGATGTGGGCGTGCAGGCCTTTCCCTCTCGGCACCTCGGAGAAGTTGTAAAAGAAGATGGAATTCTCCAGAGCAGTTATGAGGTCCCTTCTGAGCAGCCGGGCTCAAGTCCATGTGAGACAGGTGTTTAAACACTGCAGTTCCCTTACCCTTGCTCCCACCCGAATCTGCCGTGAGCCTTCCAGATCCCACCTCTGCAAAACAAAGGTACCATTTGTCACCTGCAAGCAGGAGGCTGAAAGCAGGAGGAATTTGGAGTCAGAACTCAGACATTCAAGGCTGGTTCAGCCGTGATCTTGGATAAGTCAAAAACGAGAGTAACAATACCTTCTAGTTACCACGGAGTTGGAGCAGAAAGCCTTTTATGATGCTTTCAAAAAGCACCGTCTGAACGTATGAGGAGGAGGAGGAGGAGGAAGAGGATGACGGGAGAGGAGGGGGGAGGGGGAAGGGTAGGAGGAGGAAAGGGAGGGAGAATCTTGTAGCACAAAGGAGACGTGATAGCCCTGAGATCAAATCCTGGCCCGCTGGATGATGTCCCCGAAACGTTCCACAGCCCCTAGGTCTCAGTTTCCCCGGGTTTGAAATGGAAACGTGAGTAGGGTGAAGACCACGTGAGATGGCACAGATTGTCCTAACGGTCCACTGCTCCGCCCCACCTGAGCGTCTCATACGTGTCAGTTCTAGGGCAGGGACAGCACCCGAAGGGGCTGTGCTATAGGCGATGCGTGACCTCAGGGGGCCTGGCGAACCTGTTTACAAACCATCTGTTAACAAGGCAACAGCCTTCCTCAAGGACCTTACCAGAGAATCACAACAGTCACTCGGTTTGGACAGAGAATCAAGACCAGGCATCACACCCCAACCAGAGTCTGCGTTTTCTCTTGGACAGAGAGGGACTCGTCCATTTTGTCCTGTGGCTTATGTTCTACCCAGTGTCATAACGGGCATTTGTTCTCATAAGGAAAGATCCATCTACCCACAGTTTCAGTTTGGAAATACAAACTATGATTCGACTGAGAAAAACCACATTTTGCAATTTATTCATTGTCCCCAGTCCTTCCTTCCTGCGATTGTTGGGCTGAGCAAAGAGCCAAAGCTTCCCTCTCAAGGTGGAAACCTCACAGCACACACACAATGCCAACCATGCAAAGCCACCCAGGTATAATTGCTGTGAGAACCGGAACGCTGGCTTTTATGACTTTGGGGCATTTGAATTTCCTACCGTAATGTTGCATTAACGAAGCGCATCTTTTTTTGCATTGAATTTATACCTAATGTGATTCCATTTTGCATTCTTTACATATGCAGATGAGGTAGCTAGAACGTTCCTGATGCAAAAACTGTTTTTGCTAAATCATATCAAAATGTTTCATGGATCACACCAAAAAGTGTTGATATATGGAAATTGCTCTTTTTCAAAAACTGTCTTTAAAATCCAAATGGTATATTTTGAATTTCTTTTCTTTACACCACACCCTCCCCAGTATTTGTGGAGAATTAGAGGAAATAAATATTAATGCCACATTGCCACGGCACAGGAGCAGGGCCACCGGGATAATGCTTATTTTAACTACCGTTGAAACACAAGGAGGTTAGTTCAGGGCTAGGCAGTTACCAAGGCAGACGAAATAGCAAAAGTTAACATTCAGAAAGTCAGAAATGTTTCCTTATCTCACTTCTGGGTAAGGGAACGAGAGAATTAACACGTTTCTCAATTATACAAGAGGCATATTTCCACCAGAGCAGGTTTGTGTCACCTGCTCGTCTGTTCTATACAGTTTTAAATGGGATCAAAGCAGAATAGCACACTGTAGCTCCAAGAACTGCAGCATGTAGCTGCCCTGTGAGACGAACGGCTACCACAGCAAGGACCAGAGCTTGGGACAGTGTCCATTTTCACATCATAGTTTTCCCAGGTCTTTAGGCAGATTGAAAACCACAACACAATCCGCTGTGTCATGAGAAGGAACTGTTTTAGGTCTCATGCAAAGAACAATTCAAATGAATGTGAGCACAATTACACAGATTCATGTAATTAGAAGGAGGTACAGTAGCCGGATCTTAACACCTCCCTGAGAAGCAAGGTGGAGTGCAGAACAATGCGCTCTAAAAGCGGGCGGCCTTCGCTGCAGTTAATTGAGTTGGGTCAAAGAGGGGGCCTGGAAAGCCGAGGGAGGGTGAATAACAAGACAGGGAGAATGTTAGAAAAGAAGACAGACACACGCGCAAAAGCAAGGGCTCTCTCCAGTTGACAAAATTCTTTCAGATCGGGGCATACATCAGCCTAAGGCTGCTTGTTTTCCCTCCCGAGATGGAGAAAGAGTGTAAAACACATGATGCAAATATGCTGGTTACAGCTATTATTGGTAGCTCCACACATTCGGCCACGACGGTGTTAATCGGTCACAAGATGTGGTCAAAAACGTGCCAGGTCCTTCCTTTCTAAGGTGTATCTGCACACTTCCTGCCCTGGAATATTCCCGAGGGTTTCTGGCTGGGCACCTTGAGAAAAGCACGCGCGTAAGGTGAGCAGAGAGACATCCAAAGTCTCAACAGCCGTCCCCCGGGTGATTTGCAATTATTTTTTTTAAAGCAGATAATATTAACCAGCCATTGGCTTTCACATACATTCATAAATTCTAACACAGCCTCGACAGATCAGCCTGTCTTATGATGCCGAGGGCTCACCTTACTCCGATGACCACTGCAAATAGGTTTTTCTTTTCCTTGGCTTCCTCGTGGGGGTAGGCAAGGGGCCTGCTGACGAGATCAGACTCGGAAATTATTTAATAATGCTGCCTGAATGCTGTATTTCCCAGTTCAATCATCTTACCCTAATAGAATAACATACCTTGATTTTTCATCAACGTTAAGTGTTTTTTTTAATATATATAATGGTGTTTGGATGACATTTATGTAATAGATTCAAATCGTCCTCTGGATATCTCTGTTATTGATTTGGTTCTCCTCAATGTGACTGAACGTATTCTGGGTCTGCTCCAGGTTAGCCCGAGGTGGGAAGTTTACACAAAAGCTTGCTCACTGAATCTATACATATCTCCCAGGGCGCGAGGGAAAAAACCTAAAGAATACTGGAAATTTTCTTCTGCTTCCAGTGTGTATCTGGCAGCCATGTCTCTAACATTTATTATTGTCCCCGATTTATTGCTTTTGCTCTTTCATTAATAATTTAATGTTTGGGGAAAAACAAGCTCTTCAAAGCCCAAAAAAAATCCATTCAAAGCTAAATAAACTATTTTTTTCTGCCAGAGTTAAACGTCTTTGTATTTTGAAATGACCGTTGTGTCGTGCAGGCTTAATTAAAGCTACTGGATTTAGAGAAAAGGAAGTTTTGTTGGCGAGCTAACCTCTCTGTGCTCTGTCAATTTGAACAGAGCTGAAAATTACCTCCTAATGGCTGAGAATATGTGTACACAGTATCATATTTTGAACCTAATCGCGCTGTGCTCTCCACAGAAGCAGACGTGTTTATTTATATAGATTTAATCAGCGACAAGGGTCCCTCTCAGTGGAGCTCGAATAGGTAGCTCGAAAGCCAAGTGTTATTGCAGCATTTCTAAAGTTACAACTTAGAGCCCAAACCGTACCAGAGCCCTCGGCATTCGGAAATTGCCATTTTGACTTAATTATCAACCCTTTGCTTTTTGAATGAAATTATTCAGGATATTGTGATAAACAGATACAAAACAATTTTTCCCCTGCCAAAGGAAGCCACAGTGACGCAAGTTAGAAACTGTATTCATCACGGTGGAGACCCACAGGGTGTGCTGAGACTCAAGGTGGCCTCGCAGGGAACCGCACAACACCTCACGTGGCTTCTAGACCCATTTTATGGAAAGTATTCACACTTCAAAGGACAGGGCCCCAAGGGAAGCAAGAGGTTCTGAATCTGCACACAGCTTGGCTGTTCTGGGAGCACCTGACCTTTCCTGGTCTCCCACCATCATGCTCCCACCTGGGAAGTGCTCCCCACCCCGTCTGACCCCGCCATCTGACTGACCCTTGATCTACACGGCTTGTTCAAAATTCAGTTCCCAATGACTGGTGTTCTCTTGGGCAAAATCTACATAATCTGCCATCAAAGATTGTCAAACAAATGTTTGACTTCCTATACCCCATGATCAAACACCGGAAGGGGAGGAAGGAAGGAAAGAAGGAAAAGATACAGTGCTGGGATGAGAAAGTGCTGAGGAAGGTAAAAATCAGATATTCTTGTGAGAATGTAGATGCAAAATGCTGAATATGATCTCCAAGGAATGTATGATATGAATTATCTTTCCTTTTTTCCACCCCCCCACCCCAGCCCGGACATATAGACACGGGTTCTAACTGCTGATTCAGAATGTGATGGAGGAGGGAAAAAGTTTGCCTAGTGTTTTGAAAAAGTGTGCTTTTTTTTTTTTTTTTTTAATTGCAGGATGGGGGTGGGTGGAGCCAAATGAGGAAGAAGGGGGCATGTAGCCGTAACAAATTCCTTTAAAATTATACTCTTTTGTACTATACTGTTTTATACTATTTTTTAAAAATTTCAACTGTTATTCTTAGTAGGAGCATTTATAAACTCCATGATGAATAAGTGAATTTACTATTTCTCTGTAAGTCATACCCAATTTTAAACCACCCCCATCTTTATGCATTTGACTAATTGATGATAAAGCACCAACAGCATTTGCAATTTGCTCATGTTCCATAGAATTCACTGTCTCTTACCCTAATAAAACTACTTTCAACACGAAACAGCAAATGTGTTTTATTGGAACTCAAACTACTTAAAACAAGTTCTCATATTTTTTTTTCAAAACTTACTAAGGAAAAGTTTTTAAATGCATTTTTTTACTTCCAACAACTTAATGTTTAAAATTTTAGTTATGCCATTAGATTCAAAGATCACTTCATTCTCTTAAAGGTAATGTGCTATTTTGCTTCATTATAATAAACACCAATGTTTTTACAACTGCAACAGTTCCGCACACATTAGCATATTTTGGCTGAGGTATTGTTTTACTCTGACCTGTATAATAAGTGTCACATTAGCAAGACAACAAATCAAACGTTTGTTAATTTCCCTCGCTTTCCCACACAGCTGGTGGTGTTATCGTGTCACCAGATTTTAATTAATATGATAAGTAACACTTGCAAGACAACAGCCGGATTTTTTTCCCCTCTGTGTATGTGTGAGGGGCTGTAAACCTCCTCTGTGTGTGTGTGTGTGTGTGTGTGTGTGTGCGCACGTGCGCACGCACCTGCACACACGTGTGCGGATGGTAGAAAAGGAGAGGAAACCAAGATATTCACAAGGGCCTTTTGTAAGAAATTAGTCACTAAAAACATTCACAGCCACAGACAATGCTATTTCCAATCAAACTTTCATTACACCATTTTCTTTTGCTTTTCCGGATCAAAGATCGCCATGCACCAATGCAGAATAGAAATCATAGAAACAGATAATAAAATGTGCTAATTTTCATACCTGGGGTTGTTGTGTGTGTAAGGTTTTAGCAGTTAAGAGAGATGCAATACTGCTGTCTTCGGAGAGGCTTAATTTTAATCTCTCCAGCCTCCACGTGAATAGTAGCAAATACATGTGTGACATACAGACTATTGTAAGTGCTCCTTGTGCGAAGCTCTGGTCAGGCTGTTCTTGGGTAAGTCAAAAGTGCCATCTATTTGCAAAATCTGGAAGTGCAACGGCACTCAGAATGGAAAAATCCCTCCACCCCCACCCAGTTCCAGCCCTGCAGCTTCTGACATTGCTAACAACAGACCCAGAAGTGGATCGGCTTGGCAGGGGAAGAAAAACTACCACACTGAAATACGTAAAGGAAAATGCACTCCTATCCTGTGCACACAGTAAAATATTTTACAAGGCTGGTGCCAAGACTCTATTTAAAGCTGTTTCTAGGCATTTTTTAGTAAAAACAAGAGCGGTATCCAGTTCCAAAAAAATGTGTCATGTAAACCATTACCTAAGAGTGAATGTATTTGACCTTTAGATTTTTAAAACATTATTTAATAATCTTTTAAGTAATAGGAGAAATTACGTCTCGAACAAAATACTAACAGTAGAAATCCTCCAGCCGTTGCTGGAGAAAAAACAACAATAAGAAAAGAGGTAAAATCAAAATTACAACTCTAATGCTGTCTTTTTTTTTTAATTTGATTTATGTATTTATATATGTTTTTATTTTGGGCTGTGTTGGGGCCTTCTCCAGCCGCGGCGAGCGGGGGCCACTCCCCGTCCCGGTGCGCGGGCCTCTCACTGCGGGGGCCTCCCCGGCCGCGGGGCACGGGCTCCAGGCACGCAGGCCCCAGCAGCCGTGGCTCGCGGGCTCCAGAGCGCAGGCGCAGGCGCGGGCAGGCGCGGCGCACGGGATCTTCCCGGACCAGGGACCGAACCCGTGTCCCCTGCACTGGCAGGCGGACTCCCAACCACTGCGCCACCAGGGAAGCTCCCCAACTCTAATGCTTTCTGATTTTGAATATACTCTGAAGAGAAAGGAAACCTCTTTCTTCTGGGAATGGAAAGCAGAAGTCCCTTTTATGGAGCTGAAATTCTTCCAAATCTTTCTATTGTTATTTAACCTCACATTTTTCCTTCTGTTGCAAAATACAAGATCTCCCCCAGTGAATCCCAAACTCTAATATTCCACCTACATAAAATTAAGGCCCAGAAGCAGGATGGAAGCCACATCCCTAAAAATGGTTTTCTCTGTAAGTAGCGTCAAGCACAGAAGCAGTGTCCACACACGTAGGAGGAGGCGTGTTGAGAGGCAAGGCCGGCAGATCCAATCCCTAGTCGTTCAACAGCGTGGTAGCCCGCCTCCACCGATGCTGCCTGGCCCAGTGGGGTGGGCCAGGAGCAGACCTGACCACCTTCAACCAGGTGTGTAAAAGCAGGCTCAAATTTTAGGTCAACTTGTCATCGCCGGTAATGGTTCCAAAAGTAAACCTGGACATAGGTTTCCAACTTCCTCTGCAGGTCTGTGCAAGCAGTTATGCCAGTCAATGCACACTAGGGGGTCTGCAGGAAAACCACCAGTGGCCAATCTGTCAGAAATCAACGCTGGGAGAATACAGTGTTGCGTTCAGTACAGTACTGAATGCAGCTCTGTGTGCAGGGACTCCCGCCGAGCTGGGGGCAGAATCTGCCTGTCGTGGGGAAGCAGAGACCCCAACCCTGTCTTCCACACGTACCCTGTGGGCCAAGGAGCCCTCCTCCCTGGTCCTCTGCCTCACCTGGTGGGTGGGAGTGCCTTCCTGAAAGGTGCGGTGGGCTTCTTCTCTACTGAGAGAAGCCAGGAGAGCTGAAGACCGGTGGGCCCGCTGTGCCAGTCACTGGGCAAGTGTGTTCTGTGCCGCCCAGATGCCCATGGGGCCAGACGGGATCTCGAGTGGGCCTTTGGTCCACCGCCAGCTCAACCAAGGGCGAGCTATCTCAGCTGCTAATACGAGAGCCCCTAGAACTCACCAGGGTGCATTTTCCTGCCCTGGCTTACTCTCTGCTACTTCAGCAGAAATAGGACCCGGCTCCTTCCTGCCTTCATTGTCCACCCCAGCTAAGGAAGGGGATTTAGGGGCAGGACATAGCCAGGAGGGCTTGCAAGGGTCCGGGTAGTGTTCATTTACCGCACCCCTCAAGAGAAATACTGGCCCAAGATGACTGCCCAGGGAGCTCCCAAAAGAACTGGGGCTGAAGTTACTTTTGTAAGTAGGAGCCTGGTGCCCAAGGAGCAAGGACCCTGCGTGACAAGTGGCTGTGACTCGAAGGAGACAGGAAGTCAGGGTGCCTACAAAACCTTCTCGAACAACAACCCAGCAGCAAAGGCAGCTGAACTTCAAGGGGAAGCAGCTAAGAGCTTCAGTCAGATTTCCAAATCAAACACCAGGAAGACGCACATTTTATTCTGACCAAATAGGGGCAGGGGAGAGCTGTTTTGGGCAGTGAGCTTAAGAAGTAGCGACAGCCCAGCTGATGCAGGCAAAGACCCGGGAAGAGAGGGGGAGGAGGGGAAAGACAAGAAATGAAGCGGGAGGAGGGAGGGAGGGGGAAGGCATCCAGTGCATTAAAGCCAGAAATGACCAGAATCTGTTCAAAATAGCAAACGGAGTATAAAATTAAAAGATTAACCTGTTTGGCTTCCAAAAAAGAAATTTAGATCTACTCACTCACCATCGACCCCAAAAATCTCACACACACACACACACACACTCACTGCAGAAAAATACTGAATCCTAGAAAATCAGGACGGTGGTGTTTTACCTGTCCTTGACCGCGAGCCTCAGGGATTACAGATCAGGCTGGTCTGCGCCCCTGCCCTGTCCCTGTCCCGGGAAGGTGGCACCAGGAGCTCAGGGCAGGGTGGAGTGGCAGGAACCAACTCTGTCTCCAGGGACACGAGACGGCACACCCATAAAAATATTTTAAATTAAATGTAGGACCTCATCAGTTACAAGATACACCAACACCTTGTGCACCGCTAGGAAGAAAAATGCGGCCTGTTGTCGTTACGAGGTGCCACGGATGGTCAGGTGCGTCTGATTTTTACACTGTCAAACGTGAGAAATATCTATTTTAGAATAAATGAAGTACAAGTAAGACGGCATTGCCCCCATCAGAGATGTTATTAAGATTGGAGAGAATTGAAAGAAAAATATAAAGATGTGTGATATCCTCTTGATTCACTTTCTATAGATTTGGAAGGTAATTACGAAAAATAAAACTTAATTTTTAAAAATCTCCCATTCCGTAGAGCAGATTTCAAAGTTCATCCTAAGCTTTGCACTTTTGGTCGCATTGGCCCTACAGACAGGCCAGGAGGACAGCGGCACCAGTAGGTCACGGGCTGTTGACACGGGTCCCCCACCTCCACCTGCCCCACCTGCTTCCCATGTGGAAGGAGAGCAGGGAGGAGGGAAGGAAAGACGGATGAGAGCAACAAAGGCCACTCCACAGATGTGACTCTGACACAGTTGTTCAGGGGCCAAGACAACAAGGGAGGGGAGGGCGGTGGAAGGAAGCTGGAAGCTTTCCGTGAAACAGCTGGAAATGCACCTGTCCTGCTGGGCATGGGCACGGATGCTGTTTTGGGAAGATGGTCATCTCCTCTGAAGACAGACTCAGGGCTGGGTTCTGTAGCACTTGAGAGGATGCTGCATCAGGAGACTCAGTAAAACTAACTCAGGAAAATTGTGTTCTTGGTTAGGAGTTGGTTTGTTTTTATAAATTTATTTATTTATTTATTTTTGACCGCATTGGGTCTTCGTTGCTATGCATGGGCTTTCTCTATTTGCGGCGAGCGGGGGCTACTCTTCATTGCAGTGTGCGGGCTTCTCATTGCGGTGGCTTCTCTTGTTGCAGAGCACGGGCTCTAGGCGCACAGGCTCAGTAGTTGTGGCCCACGGGCTCTCGAGCACATGCTCAGTAGTTGTGGCACATGGGCTTAGTTGCTCCATGGCATGTGGGATCTTCCCGGGCCAGGGCTTGAACCCATGTGCCCGGCCTTGGCAGGCGGATTCTTAACCACTGCGCCACCAGGGAAGTCCTGTTATTTTGGTTGGTGTTAAATCCCTACAAAATCGTACATGTAACATAACAACCACCTTGCTGTGAATGGTGCCTGTCATTCACTAGCTGACCCACTTGGCTGTCGCAAACATCAGCAAGGAATTGATTTTGATGATCTGCCATGCAACTGACGGGGACACCAAGCCCAGGTGAAGGAAGCGCCAGGCCGGCGCAGCTGGGCGGGTCGACTCTGTACCTGTGCCAGGTGCCTGCGGCCACTGCAGAGAAAAGAAACAAGGCCGCCTCCTCTTCCACGTGGGACCTTGGGCCTAGGGCGTGTTCTTCTAGGCGCCGTCGCCGTTCTTACTTTCTGTTGAGAGTTATACTTTTCTAAGTCCCTCGATGCCGATCACGCTTTGTAAGATGCCTAGTGAAGTAGCAGAGAGAGAGGAAGGAGGACAAGAAAGAAGGAGGCAGAGGGCCGTTTCTCACATTTCCCCCCAAACGCCATTCATCCGCAAGTGCTGGGTAATACTCAGCAGACAACCTCCAGCCTCCCCCATTTAAGCATCCTTGTTCTCATTAACAGGCTTGGCATTATTCATTAACCGGACCATTCAGTTCACCTCAGGGGCACCAGAAAAAGGACTTTTACTACTTGCATCATGCAACTTGCTTCTGCTAATTTTAGTGATTACGCCGGGACTGGACATATCATTAATCTCAGTCCTTATGCCTAGTATATTTCACACAAGTAGGAGGTGTATTATTATCCCGGGGGCCCAGCAAAAGCATGCCTTCCTCAGGGCCGCACTGCCAGGGCAGTCTTTGGGAGGAAGATGGTGGCCCTGCCCATGAACCCACGGTTACATCAGGCCCAGCTGGGTTCTGACTACGCGCCCACCGCCGAGACCTCGCGTGGACACTGGCGGCTTCACTTGGCTAGCACCATCTGGAAGTTCCATTTTCTACAGACACGCTCATAAATTTCTGGTCACTTCTGGAAAAATGCCACCGAAGAATACAGAAAGATATCTAGGGGTCTGGGTAAAGATCGGTTCTCAACTCATTTTGCAAAGTCTAAGTGGGTCATGACAGGCCCAAGAAATAAAGTCGCTGTTATTATCAGGCTACAGAGGGAGCAACAGCCAAGCACGCAGCTTCGCAGCTAAATCCCTGGGGAGGATTCCAGGACAATGGGAGACCGGTAGTCTTGCTAAACCCATTCTCCACGGATCTGCTGCAGAGAGGAGGCCAGAAGGGGGACGCTTTCACAGGGTGTGAGGAGCGGGGAGAACATTCCAGTGGGGCAACCGAGCCCTCCAACAGGCCTTCAGCATCAGGCAGGACACAGACACTGAGGATTCCAGATGCTGCCCAGACCCTACCACCACCACCCCCACCACCACAACTGCCCTCTCATTGTGGGCACCTTCCCGTGGCCGGGCGCTGGGGAGTGGGTATGGCTGTGGGTGTGAAGGGCATGGACAGAAGCCCGGACGTGACTGTGGGCAGGTCACACTCAGTCTCAGTGTTCCCATCTGTAAAATGGAGGCAGCACACAATTTACAAGCTTCTTCTGGGAACTATGTGCAAAAGCTAGATAAAATCTCTTTCAAGGTTTCAAAGAAAGCCTGTGAGAACCTGGTGTGCTTGAGCTGCACAGAGGAAAAGAGAATTACATTTAGTGATGTGTTGAGAAAGTCATAGAGTAGTCTCCTCTTCATTCATTTTCAATCATCCATCCACCCATCTACCCATGTATCCATCTATCTACCCATTCATGCATGCATGCATGCATCCATCCATCCATCCATCTATCCATCCATCCACCCATCCACCCACCCATTCATCCATCCATTTACCTACTATCTATTCATCCATTCTCCCACCTATCCAACCATCCATCCATCCATCCACCTATCCATCCATCCACCCATCCACCCACCCATTCATCCATCCATTTACCTACTATCTATTCATCCATTCCCCCACCTATCCAACCATCCATCCATCCATCCACCTATCCATCCATCCATCCACCTATCCATCCATCCATCCACTTATCCATCCAACAAACATTTAGTGAGCAGCCCCCAACTGCCAGAGCCTGTGCTCAGAACAGGGACATAAAGCAAAAATGTAAGCAGAGCCCTTGTCTTCATAGAGTTTGCCATCCAGTAGGAGAACCAGAAAATAACCATATTCACACGGACAAATGCAGAATTACAGCTGTGATGTGTGCTGAAGGGGAGAAGGGCACAGTGAAGGCACAAAGTGATGGTCCAGTCAAACCCAGTCCAAGGAGTCTGAGCCTTCTCAGAGGATGAGGCCGGGGCTGACATGGGCTGGGAGGATGGAGGTGACTGGGGGAAGGGGTGAGAGGGAGACGGGGAGGGTGAGAAGGGAAAGGAATTTTCCGTGTGCTGCCGTGTCAGTTTCCTGGGGCTAATGGTTTCCTTTTAGGTAGCGATGTTCTACCTCCTTGTACCTTATGTCTGTAAAATGATAGCCACTCACTCATGTGTACATGCTTCCCCAGTTTGATCCCATAAACACAGACACTGATTCCACCGAATGAACCATCGGAAACACTTGAGTCACTCAGGGAGAACAGAGGAGACACTCACCCCACAGGGAGATGCCCCAGGTGAGGACGGAGCCCAGTCACAGGTAGGGCGCTTGCTACACACCCTCCTCCGTGCCACGAGGTTTAACACTAGTTTCAAGTGCGACAGGACATGAAATCGTTCATACACTGACTTCACGGGTGCGGTGTGAGCCGCTGAGCACTTCAGCTAAGAATCCGGCAGCGTGAGTGAGAACACCTAGGCGACGGTGCGGAAGGTGCGCTCAGGATGACGGCCGGCAGAACGTGGGCCCTGCACGCAAGGCTGGGCCATGCAGATCAATCTTCATTCAACTGCCTTTTAACATCTATGACACTGACTCTGCCGAATCCCCATTGATGATGCGGTACCTTTCCGAATCCCCCTAATTACTCTCGCCTCCAGAGTCAGCTTTGCCCCACTGTCTCCAAACCACCTAATTACTCATCTATTCCTGCATCTGGACCGGCTCCGGGGGAGGCTCCTGGCTGTGAGATGCATGTTAAGAAACTCGTTGCCGGTTGTTACCGAGTTTCCCAAAGAGGCCAGACCGGGCGCGCTCACTCGCATCGTATCCGCCCCCTGGACGCCGCTTCCCGGAAGCTGCCCGGCTGTCAGAGCCCCAGTCGGTGAAATTCAGGAAACTCTCGCCAAGTGGATTACACGATCACCCTTAACACCAGTCCTGGGCTTTCAGAGCTGAGGCTTCCACGTGAAACCAGGCGATTCCAGCGGGTCTCCTGCAATGGTGGCGGCCACGCAGTGAGCGAACAGCTGGCGAGACCCCTCCCAGGAAGGAGGGTCCAGAGCGTGGCAGGCCCTACAATGAACACCCCACCTGGGCGCTCCCGCCGGCCGCCCTCCTCGGCATCCTTCTCTCCTCGAAATATCACTAAGGGACAGGCCCGCCGGATTGTTGTTGAAGGCAGTAATTGGCGAACTATGTAAAATCTTGTAAAAGCAGTTCATACTAATAATCCTAAGATGGGATCACAGAAGAATGATTCTACCGGATATAAATAGTTCCTGAACACGAGATTCATTGGAAGTATGTTATTCTATTGTTGTTCCAAAATACATAAATATATGCATTTCTTCCAAGAAAAGCAGAGAAAAGAGAAAAAACAAACAGAATTGACCTAAGATTAAAAGTTACCCATAAAAGGAACTGCGTTATACCTGTTCATATATGCATGAAAAAATTGAGATTTTCTGTAGCAAGGGATACAAAGGCAGAGACTGGGAAATATCCTTCCTTTCAGTAATACACACCTGAAAACGGCCATTGGCTGTTTTTATGACTCCGACTGGACAACTAGCACCAGAGAATGAACTGTCATTACTGAGACCACTCACACCATATCCCTCACGTGTGTCCCCCTCACACGGGTACCCCTCACGCCGTATCCCTCATGCTAGTACTCCTCACACCAGTATCCCTCACATGTGTCCCCCTCACACTGGTACCCCTCGAACTCGTATCCCTCACACCGGTACCCCTCACACTACTATCCCTCACACTGGTACCCCTCACACTAGTATCCCTCACACCAGTACCCTCACACCGGTACCCTCACACCAGTACCCTCACACTGGTATCCCTCACACTAGTATCCCTCACACCAGTACCCTCACACCGGTACCCTCACACTGGTACCCCTCACACTGGTACCCCTCAAACTAGTATCCCTCACACTACTATCCCTCACACTGGTACCCCTCACACTAGTATCCCTCACACCAGTACCCCTCACACCGGTACCCCTCATACTAGTATCCCTCACACCAGTACCCTCACACCGGTACCCTCACACTGGTACCCTCACACTGGTACCCCTCACACTAGTATCCCTCACACTAGTATCCCTCACACTGGTACCCCTCAAACTAGTATCCCTCACACTAGTATCCCTCAAACTAGTATCCCTCACACTAGTATCCCTCACACTGGTACCCTCACACTAGTACCCCTCACACTGGTACCCCTCACACTGGTACCCTCACACTGGTACCCCTCACACTGGTACCCCTCACACTGGTACCCTCACACTGGTACCCCTCACAGTAGTACCCCTCACACCGGTACCCCTCACACTGGTACCCCTCACACCAGTACCCCTCATACTGCTACCGGCACACACGATCATACCTCACACTAGTGTCCTTCACTCTAGTACCCCTGACATCACTACCTCTCACAATAGGATTTAACACTAGTGCCGCTCAACCAGTACCCCTCCCAATAGTATCTAACACTGGTACCCTCACACTGGTTCCCTCACAATAGTCTTCCTAACCTCCGTCACACTCGTATCCTTCACAACCTCCCACCCTCCTGCTAGCCATGGAGGGGACAGGAAACCAAGAGTAGTCAGAAGTACAACTCTCTACGTGAAAACCCTAGTTGAGTGGGGCCTTTCAGCCCCCCATTTGAACGCAGCAGGTTGGGAAGCCTTACTGATTACTTCATCGACCCTGTGATGGGGTGCCTTATTTGCATGGCACTGGGCTAAGGACCCCTAGAGTGGTCATCCTGTGAGACACAGACCAGAGGTGAATGGAAGGCATTTTGTGTTAGCAATTATCAAGAGACCACAAGGGAGAGATTAATTCAGGCTCAAGAGGAAACGTCAGTGTGGAATCGGGGAGAGGGGAGCCCCAAAGGAGGGGATGGTGTAGAAAAAGCACAGGCTCCTATTACTAAATGCCTTCCCACCTTCAAAAATATAGAATAACACATCAAAGGAAAAGTAAATGTGCACCTCTTTGCTGCCAACTGAAAAGATGAGGGACGCTTCCTCTTCTGAAAATCATGCTGCATGTTGTGGGATCTTGGGTTTCTTTATGGGCATCTGACTTGTTAGAAAGTCTTATTAGAACTTCAGCAACTTAATCGTCTTGAAGGGCTCTAGGCTAGGACAGCCCTTCGGGTAAAATTCTCAGCAAATCCTGTCATAATGGATTTGGGGCTAGGAAGCAGATTGGCATCTTTTTGAACACAAACTTCATGGGGTCTGTCCTTAGAGTCAATACCTAGGTTATCGAGTGAAGCTCTGGCATGTCTTCTGGGGGGTCACCATCTAAAATATCCTTGCAGAAACTCCAGCACAAATGGACAGGTATTCAATCACGAAGTTATTTAGTAATACGAACATGTATACTCAAGAAAATAGCAATTCTAGAGAACAGTTCTATCGCCCTAGAGCTCGCTGGGTATCCACGCACCCTGCACCCAAAGCACATGGCGCCCTGAGCACACGAGCTTGGACCGCGGTCCTGGTCCCCCACCAGCTCATGGTCCAGCAGGGGCTGATGCAGACGGGCCTGCTGACAGGCTCTCAAATCCCGGGGGCACTGGGCGTTTGGTCCCGAGGAGGCGGGACTCTGAAACGCTCAGAGACTTCATGGAGTCTAGCAGAAACCCAGCTGGACGGGGTCTCACCCCGGCCTGGTGTGACCGGAGGTAACTGGACAAGATCGATCTATAAGGACAGACAGTCCCCTAGAGCCCCCCGTGGGCCCCCAGGTCGAGACAGCCCAGACACGGCTTCCACCCCATAGGCCTGGAGAGTGAGCCTGCATCATATACTTCTTCCTCCTTGCTTTTCTAGAACAAAAGGCGTGCATCAGCAGACATGAGGGCCCCAGATGGTGGAGGATCACAGCTGAGATCTCCCCCCAAAGAGGGTCTCCCCTAGAGCAGGGCTTGAGGTACCCTTGACTGGGTGAAGGATTAACCAAGAGAAGAACTTGGAAATTTCCAGAGTTTTCACCACAACCACAGGCTAGGATGTGCTTTCACATGGAATTCTAATGCCTCCTGACTACGCCATAGAACTCTTCTCTTTGAAGGCCTTCCTAGACCCAGGCAGAGTGTTCGCAGAAACCCCATGACGTGGTCAGAATGCCGGAGTGACCACTGCCGGGCTCTGACCACAGCTCCTCGTGTGCCGTGACCCCTGCCCAGGATAGGGGGGAGGGATGGGGGGGAGGGATGGGGAAGGGATGGGGGGAGGGCCGGAGAACAGTGGCAACTGCAGGCTCTGACACCAAATTTCTCAGATGCCCTCCCAATACATGATCTTTTCTGGCTGCATCTCCTGATGCTGTGCATACCTACTGCTTCTCGTCTGTCTCGCAGAAAGCTACTCCTGGATTTTCCTCCCTGCTGAGTTGAACAATGAGGACTTTTTTTTTCATCATTATTTCAAATGTTTTTCACAAGCTTGATTTAAAAAAGGAAAATTCCCCACCATATTTTCGGTCTGATTATCAGATGATGATGGACAACAGAGAGTCACTCAAGGAGACACAAGCTCTTGTGTATAACAGCTCCTGCAATTATCAGACGCTACTAAACTACTATTGATCCCGCTCACATTGGGTGATAACTGAGCATTTTCCACTTCTTTAAAGTGCTGTTAGCTAGAGACTCCCATCAATGGAAAAGCAGTAGATGTCCTTTAAACACAGCTCAATGCAATAAATAGCACACACTGAAAGTTCAGAGTTCTTTAATCTCAGTGAAACAAATAACTACCCAGCACAGACACACAGATTTGAGAGTCGCTAAATGGTTTATTGCAAAACTGGCTCCCAGGGAGGTCATTTAATATGTCACCTTAGCTACCACCCACAGATGCACTGAAGGAAAATCAGAGTGCACTCCATTTGCTTTCATCGGTTTAAAAATAGGGACAGAGAGATGGGGGCGGAAGGTGGGAGGTTGTTACCGGAGTGACAGTTGTTAACCATCCGGGGTAGATTTCTCATAACGGTTGGCAATATCCTTCCAGCCTTGGTGCCGAAGATACTGTTTTGCGTGGGATGGCAGGATTTGCAGATGGATGGGGGCCGCCGGGAAGAGTGCTGGTCAAACAAATATCTGTTTGATTGGCTGTGGTCCCCAAAGAAGCTGACCTGTGACTGCTTCTCTCCTGGGTATGTGGTTTGGCTAGTGACAAATAGGTGCCTTTGTCCTGATGGATCAAACTTTTGTTGTGGGTCCAGGGCAAACTTGAGAACATAAAACCAAGAAATTGACGACTAAGGAAATCAGCACGAAACTGCAAAACTAATCTCTTTGTACCATCAGTAGTTAGCCAAAGAGCTGACCACTGAGATGAGGGGTCAGGTCAAATGACCTGAGAAGTCAATGAAAAGTGGTTTCCGTTATTTATTTTGCCATAATTTCTCCCAATGTGAATGGGTTCACATTCTATTGTATGAAAATAAAAGCCTGGAATTTCTTCAAACAAAGGCATCACGGTCATCCCAGGGCAAGTTCCCCACCCATGGAGCCCCATGCCCTCAGCTCGCCCACCCAACCGCTGGACGTCGGGTAATATTTTCAGCGTCTGCAGAAAGGAGCCGTGGTTGGGAACTGGAGCACCCCAAGGATTCCTCCTGAACAAGGGTGTCATAGATGTTGGGGCTCCGAAGAGAAAAGAGGGATGGATATTGAGGAGGGACGCGGTGAGAGTAGAGGTTAAAATGAGTTTAAAGATGAGGCATCGGGCTTCCTTGGTGGCGCAGTGGTTGAGAATTTGCCTGCTAATGCAGGGGACACGGGTTCGAGCCCTGGTCTGGGAAGATCCCATATGCCACGGAGCAACTAGGCCCGTGAGCCACAACTACTGAGCCTGCGCGTCTGGAGCCTGTGCTCCGCAACAACAGAGGCCGCGATAGTGAGAGGCCTGCGCACCGTGATGAAGAGTGGCCCCCGCTTGGCACAACTAGAGAAAGCCCTTGCACAGAAACGAAGACCCAACACAGTCAAAAAATAAAAATAAATAAAGTAATTAATTAATTAAAAAAAAAAAAAAAAAAAGATGAGGCATCACTAAGCTGTCCGCAGCGTCTGATTCTCTCTTTGTTAATCCAGTCAAGGCCAAGCTATCTGCTGGGGTCACAAAGGGTTCACACCGAATCCTATCTTTCAGTGACCTGAGGTTGGGACGTGGGGCTAAACAAGTAAGAAGCGTACGACGATGGGGTAGGGCGTGATGGCAACTCAAGGGGCGCACACACTCACCAGGCGGTCCAGGAGCCCCCTGTGGATGGAGAAACTTGTGTGGAGCCTTGGAAGGGCGGTGGAGGTGAGGCAGGTGGTGGAGTTGGCGCCCGTGTGGGACGGCAGCTGAGCGAGCCTGGGGGAGGGGCATGGCCTTCGAGGAGCCACGGGCCGGGACTCAAACAGATACTCCTGGCAGCAGCATCCACACCAGCCGAAAGTGGAGACAGCCCAGTGTCCGCCAACAGATGATGGAGAAAAGGCGTTGTCCATCCGTACAGCGGGTATTACAACTCATGCTACGCCATGGAAGAACCTTGAGGACAATATGCTGAGTGAAATAAGCCAGACACAACAGGACAGGGACTGACTCCACTCATCCAAGGGACTTGGCGTCGTCAAATCCACAGAGACAGGGGGGTAGATGGTGGTCATGGGGGCTGGGCGAGGGCACGGGGAGCCGGCGCGTCATGGGCACAGAGCTTCCGTTTGGGAGGAAGGAACAAGTCCTGGCACTGGTGATGGCACGACACTGTGGACGTACTTAACGTCACTGAAATGCGTGCTTAGAAACGGCTACGACGGTAAATTTTACGTTCTGTGTGTGTAACCGCAGTTAAAACGACAGAGCCTGCGGGCCTCTGGGGGGCAGGAGAGCCAGTGGCGTCTGAACGGGGTGTGTCGGGGAGGGAGCTGGGGGTCCGTGCACGTTTCATTTGAACAGAACGCTCTGACGGAGGACGGAGGACGGAGGACGGAGGACGGCGGGTGGAGGGGCAGCTGGAAGGCAGGGAGCCGGCAGCTCTGCATCCGAGGTGGGGACGCCCTGAACTTGAGCAACACAGGCGGGTCCTCAAGGAGGCAGCAGGGGTGAAGGGGGTCGGGGAGGTCCCGACACAAATAGAACACGTGCGCCGAGGGCTTCCCGCGACAGCGGAGGGACAGTCGCGCCCCGCGGACACAGTCACCAGGGAGGCTCTGTTCAGGTAACAGCTGCACGTGCTCTAATGGAGGGCCCGCGGCTCCACGCACCTCAGGGAAGGGACGCTCGGCAGAGCTCCAGCCCACGTCGCGGACAAGCCAGGGCCAGCCTGCAGGGCCGCTTCCCAACGCCCTGAAACCGGAGACCACGGAGGCAGGCTTCGCTGTTCGTGTGCTCTGTTTTAACTGACCTCTGTAATTTTTTTTTTAATTGAAGTGTAGTTAATTCATAACGTTGCGTTAGTTTCAAGTGTACAGCAAAGTGATTCAGTTACACACACACACACACACACACACACACTCTTTCAGATTCTTTTGCATTATAGCTTATTACAAGATATTGAATATAGTTCCCTGTGCTATACAGTAGGCCCCTGTTGATTATCTATTTTATATATAGTAGTGTGTATATGTTCATCCCAAGCTCCTAATTTATCCCTCCCCACTGCTTTCTCCTTCAGTAACCATAAGATTATTTTCTACGTCTGTGAGTCTATTTCTGTTTGATAAGTTCATTTGTATCATTTTTTAGATTCCACAAGTAAGTGATGTCATGTGGTATTTGCCTTCCTCTTTCTGGTTTACTTCACTTAGTATGATAATCTCTAGGTCCCTCCATGTTGCTGCAAATGGCATTATTTCGCTCTTTTTATGGCTGAGTAGTATTCCACTGTATGTATATACCACATCTTCTTTGTCCATTCATCTGTTCATGGACATTTAGGTTGCTTCCATGTCCTGGCTGTTGTAAATAGTGCTGCAATGAACATTGGGGTGCATGTATCTTTTTGAATTAGAGTTTTTGTCTTTTGGGGATATAAGCCCAGGAGTGGGATTGCTGGATCAGAGGGCAACTCTATTTTTAGTTTTTTAAGGACCCTCCGTACTGTTCTCCATGTGGCTGCTATAATATTTTTAACCCTTTGAATTTGAACGCCTCTAGGTTGGCAATGCTTCTACAGGTAGCCATCGTATTCAATGACACCTGCTGGCATTCATGTAAAGTAAGCGCCCAGGAGAATCAAGGATCTAGGTGTTTAAATCCTGATAGTCTGTGGGGAGGAAACACACACAGGAAGAAGCTCTGAGTCAAAGCTCTGAGTCGTGGGTAGAAGGGCGCGGCCGTCAGGGATGGTGCAGACTCCAGTCACCCTTTTCTCAGCAAAAGCAAAGGAGAACGGTGGCCACCTCCCCAGTCACTGCCCTGAGCACAGAGGTGTTCAGATGCATCCCTGTGGAGTTGTGAGGTGTGTCATCAAAGATAAAAGAGCCCCTCTGATGACATGTCCCAGATTTGGGGGCCGCTGGGCAGAACAAACTCAGCCTCAGAGAGGAACGTGGTGGACGTGAGGACGTGAGAGAGGCAACAGCGCTGGATTTGGGGTCAGACCACCCTGTATGCAGACCCTCACTTGGCCGTTTAGCAACCGTGTGACCTCGGACAAGCTCCGTAACTTCTCCGTGCTTCGACTTCCAAATCCGACGGATGGGGGTGATGGCAGTGGCCCCCTCACAGCTGTTGGAGAAATAAGTCTGGAACGGAGCCCGGCCGCAGGTGAGTGACCCGCAGCACAGCCGCTATTAGCATTCGTGGCTCTTTCCATCGTCAGCCTCTCTGGGCCCCAGTTCCTTTAGCTCGGCATCCAGATGAAGTAAGGAGCCTGGAAACTCCTGGCAGGATTCCTGAGCTCTCTTCACCTTCGCCATGCAGGTCACAAACCTGCCTGGGATCACTTTCAAGTACTGACCTCACTAATAATAAAAGTAATAGCAGCTAACGCAGACCAAGTCCTTATCAGGGTGGCCGGTACCACGAAAAGGTCCATATGTTAATCTCTCTGTCTGCTCACAGCAGCCGTCCCGAGGCTGGAAGCACTCGTAACCCCCTTTGAGCTGCGAGGAAATGGGGTCATAGGGATATTAAGATAGACTCATCATCCCCGGGCCAGTGGGAGGTGAAGCCAGGCATTGGGCAGGTCGGCTGCCTGGGGAGGCTCTTCGCAGTTCAGACATCAGCCCTGAAACAAGGCGTAATTGGCTCGTGGGCCAGAAAAGAAACCAGAATCCCATCAGTGGACCAAGGAAAGAAACAGGATCTGGTCCACCAGGGGCCATTATTGCCCACTAGTCCTGGCTCGAGCTTTCCCTGTATCTTAGTGATGAGAGCAAAGCAGAACTTCACTCTAACCGGAGAGAAAGAAAATCTACAGTGACCACATACTTACAGGTATCAGACTGATAGAGCCGTCATTTTCATAGGTCAAAAGTGGTCAAATATGGCCAACTAATATCCCCAGCCTAATATCTGTACCTAAGATGTGTTAATAAATTCCTTGTGGTTCATTCTATCGTTGAAATTCAGTTCTCCCCATCAAGGAGGTTTTTATCCTCTCAAATTCTAACATAAAATAAGCATGTTGAAGCATTTTCATTCCAAATCAAGACAGGATGAGGGGGCTTCCCTGGTGGCACAGTGGTTAAGAATCCGCCTGCCAGTGCAGGGGACACGGGTTCGAGCCCTGGTCCGGGAAGATCCCACATGCCGCGGAGCAACTAAGCCCGTGCGCCACAACGACTGAGCCTGCGCTCTGGAGCCCACGAGCCACAACTACTGGGCCCACGTGCCACAACTACTGAGCCCGCATGCCACAACTGCTGAAGCCCGCGTGCCTAGAGCCCGTGCTCCACAAGAGAAGCCACCACAACGAGCAGCCCGCGCACCACAACGAAGAGTAGCCCCTGCTCGCCACAACTAGAGAAAGCCTGTGTGCAGCAATGAAGACCCAACGCAACCAAAAAAAAAAGAAATCTTAAAAAAAAAAAAAAGGATGAGGGAGGTAAGGAAGCCAAACCTGGCCATTTGGGGTCCTACATGATCAGGAAATTAAGTTCTTGGTGCTGGTAAGCCCAAACTGAAGACACTTCCAGAAGGTTAACCCCCAAAATGCAGCACACCATTGCACAGGCTCCAAGCTCAGAGGAACAATCTCACAGAGGCGTGAAACAGCCTGCTCAACTTTACATGGGTCTCATGGTGCATTTGAGGCTCCCTCGGCAAACCAGGTCTTCAGCAAGCTCGCAATTCAGGAGTGGACGTGAGAGCTCCTCCAGCCCAAGCATCTCCAGGGACCAAGCATCCTCGAAGAAATGTGTGTTCGTGATTGGCCCTACCTGCATTACATGCGGCATTGAGCGTTTTGGTGCAAATACACATACTATTAAACAGAAAATTAATGAATGATGAATATTTTTAAATTTCAACATTTTCTAGAAAACACTATACACCTCCTGCACTTCCAAAAATCTTGAACTCTTGGGGATTGATTGAAGTGAAAATAAAAGAAAGTACATCTTACTCTAAATGAGCTCGGGCAAGTGGGAGTGTGGGGCTGAGCGGGCGCAGGAAGAGAAGCCACTAATGAAGGTAAGAGGAGGAAGCTGAACAATGACTGATTTGCACCTGCGCCGACTCTGCCTAAAATAGGTGCCGTGTTGCTAAGTGCTCCACCCGGAGCAGCCGGGGAGAGAGGCAGGCAGGAAACCGCAGTCTGCAAAAGAGCTGAGTCGTCTTAGCAAAGGGACATATGGGATACTTCATTGGCAATAGGGTGGCTGGAAAGGAAATGAGTTGGAAAAACAGAGTTTTCTGGACTGACTCTGATGTTACCATCTCAGAACTGGAAGACAAAGCAGAGGCTCTGACACTAACTAGCTTCTCGGAAAGGGCTAAGTAGTTTCACCACTCAGGCCTCTGTTTCTTCCCCAATGGAATGAGGTTGGCTCACAGCATGTGTAAAATCAGGAAGGCGTTTCCCCAAGTCAAGTCTCTAATACAACAGAACCTCAGTGCCTGTTCACCCCTGAATGACACACTCAGTACGTGGTGATGAAGGTGAGTCCTGGCTGTGCCTGCTCTGACTGCAGGGCCGGCCCCTGCCCCCTGGGAGGGTCTGGGGTCCACGCCCGTGGTCGAGGCGAGGCAGCAGCGTGACAGCTCCCTCCTTCATCCCGACGATCAGATGTCACAGTCCAAGCTTTCTTCCGGGGCCGGAAGGAGAGACCCGGGCAGGCATAACAAAAAAGACGCTCCTACGAGCCCGAACAGAACATCCGAGACACTGGAGTCTGCCTGGTGCTACCTCCAACTTATACAGAACCCGCAGGGGAGCATCTCTGAGGTGTTCTTCCCCTGCGACCTGGGCTCCTTCCATCCAAAGGCCGCCATGTTGGGTGACGCCTGGCCTTCCGGCCATCGGGGGCCTTCCTCACGCCTCCCAGCTTCCCAACCCACCCACCCTTGAGGGCCCAGCTCAAATCCCACGTCTCCCATCGAGCTTTCTCTGGTCACCATCACGGAATGCTAGAATGAGAAGGGAAAGTAGAAAACACTCCACTCACCTCTCCCATTTCACAGATCACACAAGCTGGCGGTGTTTGCTGTGTGTGGGATAACTCGTGGAACCATCAGAACCCCTAGGAGATCAGTACTAGTACTATCCCCGTGTACCAATGAGGAAATAAGGCTCAGAGAGATTAACTAAGTGGATTCAGCTAAGGCCGCACATCCAGGCCATCAAAGAGACACTATTCTAATCCAGAGAGTTCATTCCAGAATCTACGCTCTTTCCCTGTCACCAACCAGACAACCTGTGGTTTAGAACCCAGGTCTCCAGACAACACCCCTCCCCGCCCCTCCCTGGCTTCATCTCCCCAGACCAAACTGATGCTTCTCTTTTAAACACCCACCTCCAGGATGGTACAACCACACTGCAGTTCATCTGTGCGGTCAGTGATGTCTATCTTATCGCTTTGCATTGTTAAACACTTTATGGCTGCCCACTGACTGTGTCGACCTCATCACCTTATTTTTATTACAAATCACCTTGAAGGCAAGGGAAGAGAGTCCCTCATAGTCCCGTAGTTATAATGACTCTAGTTATAGACCAATATTGAGAACAGATAATCTGGCAAAGGATTCTTACTCCACTTCTGGCTATAAGGGCCAGCCCTGGAGATGTAGCTTGAATGGTGAAATATACAATTAAGAGAGCGTTTCAGAGGTTAAGGAGGTTATTCTTTACAGAAGTATTCCAGCCAGGAGACAACACCGACAGACTTGGGCATCATCATTTTGTAACTCCTAAAGGCCTTGGGAAGAACTGCAACATCACAAACATGGGGGCAGCCAGAAGGCAGCACCCACTGATGGAAGACTGCACCACCACCTATGAAACGGTCTTATTGAGTCTTCACCTAACTGTTCAAGCTTTCAGGGTTTCTCAGCCTCAGCCCTACGGACATTTTGGGTGGATAATTCTTTGTGGTGGGAGCTGTCCTGTGTATTTTAGGGTGGTGAGTGGCATCCCCAGTCTCTACCCACTAGATATCAGTAGGATCCCCCTCCAGTTGTGACAACCAAAATGTCTCTAGACACGGCCACATGTCCCTGTGTAGTAGTGACACACCCCACTGAGAACCTTCCCATCCAACCAGCAATTTGGAGGAAATGCAGGGGATAGAAGAACAGGTTAAACCCACCATGGAGGTGCAATCAACCAAATCCAAACTGAAGGAAACTCTGTAGAACAAACGACCCCATTTTCTCAACACATGAATTGCAAAAGGGAAAAACACGATGGTGGAGAAAACATACAGATTAAAAGAGGCTGAATTCCAACCTACAGATCCTATTTGGATTTTGATTCAAACAAAAACTGTCCAAAATGATAGTCGGAGACTATTGGAAATTTGAACATTGGATGTTTGGTGATATTAAGGGAACATTGGTAGCCTTTCAGGTGTGATAACGTCATTATTATTATTATTATATTAAAGTTTGTGCTTATATATTAGAAATACATACTGAAATGCTTACAAATAAAATAACATCTTGGATTTGTTTAAAAAACATGAGATGGGATAAGTGGGAAGGAATATGGATGAAACAAGATTGGCCACAAATGGTTACTTACAGGAACTGGGTGATACCCAAAACCAGGTTCACTATACTGTCATCTTCTTTTTCATATGTTTGAAATTTTCCATCAGAAATTTTTTTTTTTAATTAGGAGGACTTTTAACCATAACAACCGCCCTGGAAAATCTGCCCTGACGGCTGCCACACCTTGGTACCAGCATCACGCATGCCTTGCCGCCGAGAGTGGGTGTAGGATGCACGGTCAGGCTTGGTTTACTGATGCCTGGCCTCTGATAGCCACTCAGGAAGGATTTCTACCACCCACTCTAGGGATGGGCACCCCAGGAAGAAAGCAGTGATTCACACGAGCAGACCGGACCCATACACTTCAGCATGTGACCAGATGGGACCAAAAAGGAGATCCTTACCGTGCTCCTTTACATCTATGCAAGGCAGCCATGGAGAAGACTTGGAAGAGGAGGCCAGAAGGCCCTCGGGCCAACCGTCCCAAGGGGGAAACAACCCTGGGGGGTTCTTCACGCCCACCCCCCCTCAGGCCACACCTCTCGCCTTCAGGCGACTGCCCGCTGGCTACCTGCCGTCTGACCTGCTGGGAAACTCCCTGAAGGTGGGAGGTCCGTGCTCATCCCATTTACCTCTTCACCGCAGGGAGTGGCTCAGGGTCGGAGCTCGGCGAGTGAATGAATGAATGAGGCCAGAGGGAAGCAAGCCACATAGAGAGAGCCCAGAAGCTTCACGCGGGTCCAGAGAAGGCTTCTGACTTCAAGAATAGGCCCGACGTGGGTGCCCAAGCCAAAGTTTAAAATATCTAACTATGAACAATGTTAATCTCTTCAGAAGCCTTACACTGTGCCTAGATAATTATATTTAATTTATATGTTGCTATCATTCATACTTCAGAGTTTATTAATACCTTATAAAGCACAGTCAATGCCTATTTTAACTGAAAATTTCTTAGAAGAAAATGTCCCTTAATGGAGGCTCTCTCTCCCTCACTGCCTGCGGGAACGAGCCCGTCCACCCACCCCAGTTTCACGAGCTGCTGTTCACCGGTGACACCTACCACACTTACAGGCATGGAACGGGGGGTAGCTGGCCACGTCCAGCAACATCTGGGCAAACCCAAGCTTTGAACGAGGCTCGCAGGCACTCAAATTGCTGCCTTTAGCATCTATGGATGATGACCCAGGGATGGGAAGGCTCTGGGCTAGAAGTGTGAAGACGTGATGTGTGCTGGTTGGTCCACTAGCCACCTGTTGATGTCATGCTTCTCTGGGCAAAACAGTCATTCCAGCCCTTTCCAACTTTTAAAGTGCTATGACCCTAAGTTGCCTTCATTGATGCCTTATGCAGGTTGGGAATTTGGTCCTGGCTCAGCATCCATCCCACGCTACAAAGACATGGGATCGTTTGTCTTTTAGGTGAGGGGCCACTGTCTGGGGCTCCCTTGTATGAGCAAGCTTAGGGAGCCCACTTTCACAGGGGTCTGGATACCTGAGTTCCTGGAGACAAAGAAGGACCACACAGGAAGCTGCCGCTCAGACTGTTGTCACCAGGGCAGGAAGCCTCTGAGTCTAAGTGCACGTGATCAAGGTGTAACCCCACGAGTCTGCCCACTGGAGGTGGCAGATAAAGCCGGAGGAACGGAGTTAGGATTGGAAAACTAGAGTGCAGTGGCTTGGTCTTCACGAGAATCGGCACACACGCGGCTTCCCCAGCACAGCTCTGGGAAGGGCTGTGAGTTGGTACCAGTGCATCTTGATGAGCTTCTCCTCTTAGCACAGCCCTGGGGCAACCACACCACACACTTAGGTGCCACTTCGAGGACGACACCATGAAAGAAATGACAGATTAGCAGTTTTGTGACACCAGCATAATACTATCGTTTGTATCACAGAGTCAGCAAAATCCAGCCCCCAATAACTCAGCTCACCGTTCTCCACCAAGACTGGCCATCAATACGGGTTTATGTGCCTTGTACTAATCACCAAAGTCAGATAATACGCAAGGTTAATGGTTGCAGACAGTCTGGGGAAGTATCCAAGATCTGATAAGGACACGCCCACATTATTGCAGATCTCTGCGTCTACGTCGCCACCAAGAACAAACGGAGGAGGGAAATCGATGTTTAAGGCAGTTGTGATACATCTCTCTGGGTAACATATAAATTGGCCCTTCATTGGCCCATTCACATCCCGGTTAATAAATAGTTCAGACACGGGCCACCCTGATAGTGAAGGAGGGTGACCATTGTCTGCCCGTCAGCCCCTGGAGATTTATGCTGCTTCAGCACAAGGACCCAGCCATGGCTTTCCAATTACCTCGCCCGTCTCTCAAAGGAAACAGAAGCAGTGGACCCTCAGTTCTGATGAGGAGTTTAATATCCATATATATCAAGCCCTCAAAACTGGGAGCTGCACTGTCTTCTCCGAGCAAAGCACTTTTATTGAACGGTAACTAGACAAAGCCCAGCTTGGGGCTTCTTTGTCCCGGTATCGACCGTTGGGGTGAATGCAGGGCCCTCAAGCAGATTGCGTTTCCTCTGGTGTAGACTTGGCGACACTCGATAACATCCCCAGCAAGACCTGGAGAACCTTCTGTGGTTTTCAACATTTAATTACTGTGTTAAAGTTCCCCACCATCCTTAAGATGCTTCGGATCAACAGTGAGCTGGTTAATTTCGGCATGTTCGCCTTGAGGAAGACAGGACCAATTTGCAAATACACCTCTTTCGGTGCAATACACACGTGCAAAATCATCCCTGAACGACAGATTCGAGTCTTGGCAGGGTGTTTTTCTTAAAATTTAGTATGCCTTTCTGTGTCCCAGTATAATTACTACAATTTACCTTCCCAAACCAAACTAAAGCGTTCTGGCAACATCTTTAATTTGTAACTAAACTACTAAATGCAAATGTGGAATTGGCAGCTTGGCCATGGTAGCGTTTGGGGGAATTTATCTCAGCCGTGACAGTGAGAAAAGCACTCTCCCAGGACCGTGAGTTTTGACAGTCCCTCCGACGAATGAAAAATCACCCGGCACAGCTGCCTGGCTGAGGCTCTGGTTTGTTCTTGGGGACTTCTGCTCCAGCACTGAGAGCCATGCTCTTGCAAGCAAGACGAGGGCGGCCGTCTTTCCTGCGGCCCGGAATGATCGCGGCCGTCTGCTGAGGAAGGCACAGTGGAAGGGAGCCGTGGCCACTCAGCTCTGTATTTTACACAGCACAGAGACTCCGGAAAAAGGTGTCCTTCCTTTGGAAAGTGGAAAAGGGGCAGAAGGATGAGTCAGACGTCCCAGGACCTGGCTGTCCTGGCAGGGGTGAAGTGACGCACACGCAGCCCTTGTTCTCACTCTTTCCAGGGCGTTGGCTACGCGCCAGTCACTGTGCGAAGCCCGGGGCTTTGGCTGTGCCTCCTTCCAGGCGTTGACAGCACCCGGGGAGATGGAGCAGGTAGCACAGCCCGGTGTGAGCCACATTCTAGCAAACCCCCAAGGGACAGTGAGGAAGGCAGAGATTAATACTGCCTGGTGGTGAGGGAAGCAAGAGGATGGTGTAGGGGCTTCTCCAACAAGCCAGAGACACACCCGAGAAGCAGCCGGCTTCCCTAGACAGAAGGTGAGGGAAAGGCCCAGCGGCCTTGAAGCATTGCCCAGTGGGGCAGGTGGGAGGTCAAATCACAGACCCCGAGGACCACATCTTAACACCACCAAAACCGGCTGCACGGGGGGACCAGCCTCACATTGCAGTCAATGTACTTTAAAAACTTTTTAAATTTTATATTGGAGTATAGTCGATTTACAATGTTGTGTTAGTTTCTTCTGTACAGCAAAATGAATCAGTTATACGTATACATGTACCCACTCTTTTTTAGATTCTATTCCCCTATAGGTCATTACAGAGTATTGAGCAGAGTTCCTTGTGCTATACAGTAGGCCCTTGTTGGTTATACATTTTAAACATAGGAGTGTGTATATGTCAGTCCCAAGATTAGGAGTTTGGGAATCAACATACTTTTATCTATTAGAATACAAAGAACATCTTTAAGACGATATTCTGGCAGAGGTTTCCCCAGTCCCTGTTAAATACACCAGCCTCCACCGGCAAGAAATCCAGTGGTTACAATTTTGCTTTCTCTCTGTGCACGTGGAGGAGACGGGCCAGCGGATGGGCGGGTACCTGGGAAGCAGGTTTAAGAGGGGAATCCATCTGCCTGCCTAGGTATCTTTGAAGCATAAAGAGACCACTTACCCAATGTGCCCTCTAGAGAGCAAGAGGAAGAAAGGAGATTGTATTTTCTCCTTTGTTATTGACCTGGATTCCCTTATTTATATGTCATTGTATAGGAATCACCCGTCAAACTTCCCTTTGGGGATTTGGGGGCACCCCGGTCACACCTGCAAGGAGAGGGCACAGCTGTGATCTGCCTCAGGTGCAGTTTGCTGAGGACACCACTTGCGAGCTGCGCGGCAGCACTTAGCCCAGTCTGCTCTGGATATAATGTCTCCACCCCCACCCCAAACCCCCAGACTTTCAAGCTCTCCTCCCCCTAAGCCACGCAATGCCGAGGTCTGGCTTACACCCCACAGTCACCGCTTCCATTCAATCTTTGCCGCCTCCAGAAAAATGGAAAGTTGAATTTTCCAGTGGAGCCAAAGGGTAATTACAACCTCATGAAGGAAGGCGCCACGGCTGCCCACAGGAGGTCCTTTGTAGCCAGAAGCAAGTCTCCCAGAGCATTTTTTCTGAGATTAATATTAAAAATGGCCCTTCTGCACAGAGGATGCACAGTCTCTCCCCGGGGCCCTCCTGAGCTACAGCCTGCACCCCGAGGGGGCGGTATTTCTGGCCACTTGTGATGCGTTTGCATCAGACCAGTCAGGAAACTAGACCAGTGATCCCCGAGCTTCCAGAAGAGAAGGAACCATCTGGAAGTCTCGTTAAAACACAGAGCCTGAGCCCAGCCCATGCCCTAGTTTCTGATTCAGTAGGTCTGAGTGGGGCTAGAGAATTTGCATTTCTAAGAAGTTCCCACGTGCTGCTGACACTGCTGGCCTGGGGACCCCACTTGGGGACCAGTGCCTTCAAGAAGCCATCTGTGTCTCAGAGTTAGAAAAAAGGGGCGGGCTGGTGAAGGAGCAGAAATCCGTAACACGGGGGTGGCGGCTAAAGAGATGGAGGGGCTGCACCTTCAAACACTTGGAGACCTGCAAGTGGGGAAACAGGATGAAAGCTTTCTGGAGTGTGGCCAAGACCAATGGGTGGGAGCCACGGGAAGATGGGTCCTGCTTCATCTAAGGAAGCATTTACTTAGAGGCTCAGCTGTTGACAGGCACCTGGGTTCTCGGGAGGTAAACACAACCCACTGGAGATGTGCAACGGTCATTTGCAAACAGGATGAAGAATTTAAGTAAGGGGCTGGGAGGGGAAAGGGGAGGTTTGAGCTGGACGTCCTGGAAGATCTTTCCACCCTTGAGAGTCTGTGAGGTCACAATTCCCACACCGTCTCCTGACATGCTGATTTGTCCATTAAGCTCTTGGTCAGCCTCCAGTAATGGTCAGCTCCTAGCTCACCAGGCTCCATCCATCCTTTCAGATCCAGGAGCCTGCCTGAAACTAGTCGTACTTTTAAATATTGACATTTGAGTTCTGAAATAATAGGATCGGAAGCAGTCATGAATCAGCCCCACTTTGGAAAGACACTGCCGGATTTAACTCTAATATGTCTTTAACTGGTGTCGTCCCTAAGGAAGAGAGATTTTTCAGAGTGCTTCAAGCAATAAGAAGCTTTCAAGAAACATCCCGGATTTTCATTCTTCAATTCCTTTCAGGTCTAATTTGTGTTAATTCAATTAAGGGCATGCAATTTGGCTGTCACAAAAATTAAATATAAAGAAAAACATATATTAGTGTAAAGTTTGAAGAGTTAGGTGTGTAGAAGCCAAGCAGTTCCCCCAAATTTGTCTTTTATCCTATAGCAGGAACCCAGAAGGAAGGAAGGAAGGAAGGAAGAGAGAGGAGGGGGAGAGAGGGAGAGGAAAGAAAGAAAGAGAGAGAGAAAGGAAGGAAGGAAGGAAGAAAGAAAGGAAGGAAGGAAGGAAAGAAGGAAGAAAGTGGAAGGAAGGAAGGGAGAGAGGCGGGTGGAGAGAGAGGGAGAGAGAAAGAAAGAAAGGAAGGAAGGAAGGAAAGACAGGGGGGAGAGAGAGGGAGAAAGAAAGAAAGAAAGAAAGAAAAAGAAAGAAAGAAAGGAAGGAAGGAAGGAAGGAAGGAAGGTGGAGAGAGAGGGAGAGGAAAGAAAGAAAGAAAGAAAGAAAGAAAGAAAGAAAGAAAAAGAGGAGGAAAGAAAGTAAGAAAGAAAGAAAGGAAAGAAAGAAAGAAAAAGAAAGGAAGGAAGGAAGGAAGAAAGGAAGGGAAAAAAGAAGGAAGGAAGAGAGGGAGGAAGGAAGGAAGGAGAGGAGAAGGAAGGGACGGAGGGAGGATGTTACACATATGTTCTTCTTTTGACTTTATTGCTCTACAAAGGCTCCTTAACCACAAGCATGCTACGAGTGCAAACAGACAGGCCTGCAGGGACAGGCCCCCAGCCCCTATTTAACACCTTTAGTTTCTCCTCTCTCCGCATCCTGGGCTCCAGCTGGTACGACAGCACCAAGGGCAAGGACAACCCTTCTATGAGGGACCACACTATGTTCAAAAGCCGGGTCAGTGGGTGCCTGGGTTGCACCATCACTGAACGCATCCCCTGTGGGGCCGAAACAAGGACCCCCCCGACGCCATCACACTCCCGCTGTCCAGCTCTGGTGTGACACACCTCCGGTAAACACCAGTGCCACCAGAGCAAGACGGCCCATGGGACAGCTCCTCGAGAGACTGTCTGTGCTGGTAAACTGCCTTCTGTAAACGCCAGGCGCTCTCTGTGTCCCCGTCCAGTGCAGACATCCCTCCAACCAGGCAGCATGAGGATGCCCGGCGCCAAGAGAATGCCTGGCACGTGGTAGGGCTCCGCCGGCTTCAACTGCTAAATGTGCTATTTCACCGAATTCCTGCAGGAGGGCCCTGACGGCCAGCAGGGGCCCATCTCCCTGATGAGAAGACCAAGTCTCACAGAACTCAGGTGGCGTGTCCGAGGATGTGCTACAAGGGACCAGCAGAGGCGGTTCCAACGTCAGCTCCGGCCCCAGAGCCATTGTTGAGGGCTGGCTCAGCATCAGAGGCTTCTGCGCGGAGCTGGGCCCTGAGACTCTGTGCATGGAGACGGGCCAGGAGGCAGAGAGAAGGCCCTCCTGGGGAGGCCAGGCCACGACACTGAGTGCTCCCACGACCCGGGGGCAGAGAGGCACCTTCCGGAAGCTCACAACGCCCACGGTCCACCATGCTAGGCCACGGGTTTGGCCACCAGAGTGGAGAGCCCCAGCAGACGCCTGAGAGAGGAGGCCCCAGAGGGGCAACGCTCCCAGTGGCCACACAGAAGCAGGCAGACCCGGAAAGCCACTGAAGCAGCTCCCAAAAAAGGCACTGAAGGGGCTTCCCTGGTGGCGCAGTGGTTGAGAGTCTGCCTGCCAATGCAGGGGACACGGGTTCGAGCCCTGGTCTGGGAAGATCCCACATGCCACAGAGCAGCTAAGCCCGTGAGCCACAACTACTGAGCCTGCGCGTCTGGAGCCTGTGCTCCGCAACAAGAGAGGCCGCGACGGTGAGAGGCCCGCGCGCCGCGATGAAGAGTGGCCCCCGCTCGCCGCAACTAGAGAAAGCCCTCACACAGAAACGAAGACCCAACACAGACATAAATAAATAAATAATAAATAAATTTTTTAAAAAAGGCACTGAAGGCTTGGACGGGGTAAGTCAAACCTGGGACAACTGTTTTCTTAATCAAGAAAACCTGGTGGCAGATGAAATAAAAATCAGTGGGCAAATCAGCAGCCATGCTCTCTGGTGCTAACAGAACTCTGCTATCCTGTAAAAACCGAGTCACCCTAACACAGAGTGACCTCAGTGGCCTGGCCCAGCCGCCCCAGGGGAGAGTCTAGGGGTGGACGTCCCTCCCCCGCCCTTTCTGCTGCCAGCGTCGCAGCCCCTGGCCGCCCGCGTGCCCGTAGTTCTCATGAATCTCCTTCCCCCAAGTCTCCACCTTATGGCGGATCATAAGCTCCCGTCTGGGACAGTGAATACGTCCTCCTCATGTCATCAAGGCCCCGGCTGAGCGCTCACCGATGGTTAAGTCATCATCTCTGAGCTTGATTCACCTCTCGGCGTCCATCCCTCCTCAGGCCCCGGCTCCTCCCTCAGGGCAGCAGGGCCTCTGAGAGCCACGAAGGCTGATTTAAAACAGGACGCTTCAGAATGCACCTCTTCCCCATTTATCTCTCGGGCAGAGGGCGTAGAAAGAATGAAAATTAAATTCAAAAAGCTATTTTCCGATGATAGTGCATTTACTAATTTCAACACAAAGAAGTCAGGAAATGCAGAAGTTAAGCGTCTCATCCTCATTATCTCACCCACATCCCAGGTAGCGCCTATTAAGCCATCATTTAAAATAGTTTAACTTGTAATAAGAAATACCCTGAGCCATGAGAACGAGCCCGCCTGCTTCACTTCCTAACTCTATTGTTCGCCGAGGCTCCAAGTCACCGCGTGATTATGTATTTCTGTTTAGAGTCTGAAAATAACGCCTTTTGTAAGGATGTCCGTGGGGCTTGGGGAGGAGTTGATATCGAAATGAATATCCAACCTGTTAAAAATGTAAACTCTGAAACCAGATTATTAGGAGATGAGTATTCATTACACAAAAAGAATAAGTGTGGTTTCTTTTGGAGATGATACATTCTTAGAGTTGATTTAAATTACAACGGGATTTACGAAAGGAAGGAAAGTTTAACACAGTCACGTTGCAGGTAAGTATCCCCAAGCCCACAGCGGGTCCTCAAAAACATGTCATGAGGTTCGGAAACACTACGATAGGAAAGTGACAGGACGTGGCTCGTGCCACCTCGGCCTGTGTGTCCCTCAGGCCGCCACACACCTGCCGACCAGGAACCCCTGCCCTCTCCCTGGTTGGAGGCCCTGTGAACACTCCTGAATCCCTTTCCCCGCTGGATCCAAAAACAGAAGAGAAATGCTGAGTGACAATATATGTGGTCCGTTCCTCCCAAATTGGGATCCTTGAAAAATTGGGGGTTTCCCCCCAAGAGTTCAATGAATAAGCTTCCCTGTCACGTATCGGCTGACTGTGCCCATGGCCCGCAGCACCATGAAAAGGCAGGCGGTACCTGACGGGTGGTAGCTCAGGAACAAATAGCCCCTTAGCCCCGTTGGACTCTGTTCTGCGGGCTGTGCTTGGACCTTCCGCTCAGCCAGACGCCACCCGCCAGCAGCAGGGCCCCGAGGAGGGGAGGACACGCTCCCCTGAGACACAGGCCGCCTCTCGGGGGTCCGAGCAGAGTCCCAACATGACAAACAGCAGTAATAGGCCCACCCGGGGCCTTATGGGGGTGGGGGTCACGGAGCTGCCAGGCTGGGCATGTGGGGAGGAACAGCAAGGCCTTCGGAAGCCACCGTGAGCAGACCTCCGCTTTGTGTGCGGCGAGCTGGCCCTGAGCTGCTGCCGGGAGGGGGGAGCCAGCCTGTGCGGAGGGAGCTCCTGCGTCCCTTCCCCCGCAGCGGGTGTTGGGCACTCCAGGCACCAGCTCCGGGTGCCGAGAGGGAGGCAGCTCCATGCCTCCACCCCCGTCTCACGTCCGGATGGAACAGAGCATCTCCCCAAGTTCACTCTCCCGGACCCGAGCGGCGATGAGCAAGGCCTCGGCCTCAGGAGCTGCCCCACCCAGGCTCTAAACGGGCAGCCAGTGATGCCAGGGGCTGCCCGGTCCTCAGGTGGCCCTCAGAGCCTGCACAGCCTTCCACACCCCCCTGGAGCCTCCCTGCCTCCAGAGGGGACCGAAGTCATCCCTTCCTTCTCTAAACCCTTCTTGCATTACCCCCTTCTCAGCCAACTCCTAAACTCCCGGAGTGGAGCAGGTTTACCCCTTCTTCACGGCCCCCCAGTGCTTCCCACAGAAACACCCACTAGAACGGGCCACTGGTCAGCACACCAGGCACGTCCACTGATGGGGGGAGGGCAGCTGTCTGTCCACGTACAAAGCTTAGAGAAGGGAGGGGCCACTCCCTAACCATCATGGGCTTCATGGGATCAAGAACCACACAGAGGCATTTGAGACAGTAGGAGGCTGGTCAGAGCCTTGCTGTCCCATGTCTGGGGTGGTGGCCGCTGGCCCCACCCGGCTCCGAGTGCGTGCGATGAGGCCAGTGCAAACAGGGATGGGCCGCACGGGTAGAGCACACCAGGTCTCCAGGACCTAACGTGGGGAAAGAACATAGCACATCTCACTAGTGGCTTTCATGGCAGGGGGGCCAGTCCTGCAGAACCGCTTTTTTGCTTTCCTTAGCAAAGAACAGGCGCTTCAGGTGAGGCTGGGTAGAGAACACTCTGCACAGCTGGATCTGTGACCTGAAGGAGAGCAGGAGAAGGACCTCCACAGTGACAGACGAATTCCTTGTTATGGGGCAGGGATGTGATGTGAAACGATGTGAAGTGGAGTGAAATGAGGTGATGTGAAGTGAGGTGAAATGAGGTGATGTGATACAGCACATGTGCAGTGAGAACTAAAGAATCAGAGTTGGATTGTAAGTCTTGCAATTTCCGAAAGCTGATCCATTACTAATTAGTTGCTATATTTATTGCTCAATCTAGGTGCCCTCCTAGGCACTTTTCTTGCAATATCTCATTTAATTCTCCTGCAACACCGCCGGATGGGTAATATTATCCCCTCCTAACTAATGAGGAGCCTGAGGCTGACAAGTTATGGAATTTGCCCCGCGTCCCTCGGGTGATGGCAATGGCTTCTAGCCTCCCCGGCTCCCCGAGGATAAGTGTTCTCCCTACAAGTAGCGAGTGCCCACCCCACTGAGGGGCCACCCAAGCTGAATCAGGATTCACCGCTGTAACCTCACAGCAAGCCAAGGTGTCCAAGCCAAATGTTACAAGAAACACGTAAGATATTAAAGATCTCTGAGAATTTAAATATTTTAAATGTTCTATAGTAACATTTGATTGACCCCCCCGAAAACCATAAAGTGTGCAGCATTAGCGTTTAGATAGGATGTTTCAAGTTTTTAGAAAAAAAGTCTAGGTTTGAAATAAACATTATATAGCACTTAAATCTCCACACATCTAAACAAAAGCAAAGATGTGAAATAGTTTTGCACGTAAGCATTCAAGTCATGCTGACGTGGGCACAGGAAGGCAAGGTCTGAAGCAGGCAGAGGCTTCATTAGGACCCGAGGCTCTCCTTGGCGTTCATCAGTTCAGGCTGGCATAGATCAGCTACCCTGGATGACAGCGTGGATCAAATGGAATCCATCACTCTCCCCACACCACGACCCATCCACGTCTGTGCCTCAAACCCTACCTGACAAGGTTGAAAAGCAACCCGAGAGCATTGCTAGTAACAATCACCTCTTCTGTTTCCAGGTGCAGCTGGGTGTACAGAAGAGCTGGCCTGGATCAGCCTGTGACCCTGTGTCTCAGCAGCTGGCTGTCCGTTTACCTGGTATCTCTGGGGCTTGCACTGCCTGCAATGTCCCCAGGGTGTATGTCCCCAGGTGCGAAGGGTGCCCAGACCTGTCACACCGGGCCCGGCCAGCCTGGTTCTCTGTGGCTGCGTTTACAGACGCCCGTCACTCAGGCCCACCTGCAGCTCCTGGCTGTGACACGTGGTGGCCCCGTGTGTGAAGCCAGCCTGCTGCTCCCAGCGTGAAGTCACACGTTCCCTCCTGAGAGTGGCCCCAGGAGCCTTCCCCACGGTCACCATTCTGCTGGCTTGTCTCGAGCCCACTCTGGTCCCTCACGGGTGACCCACCCCAGAATAATGCTGCGAAAGGTCAGGGCAGGGAGCGTGAGCCAGGGCAAAACAGCACTAAGGCACCCACAGGATGGGAGGAGAGGCGGCCAGGGAAGCGGGGACAGAACGAAATGTGTCACCAGCATGTGCTTCACTTCTGATGTTCAGCACGAATCTTCTCTGCTCACATGTTATTATAACACATTGTTTTGCTCAAACTCTGGAAAAGTGATGGGTCCAAAAAATCCATCTTCCCCGAAACTTAAGGAAATCCCTCGTTTGCTGACAGTGCTCCCTTTCCAGTGAGTGACACCAAGGGAGGCCTGGGTGGCGGCAGTTGTGGGCGGCAGGAATGAGAATAAGCCTGTGAAGGCGCTCTGGAGATTTTTAGGCGCCTTCGTGGTGTTGACCCCTCTGCTCGTGTGGGCCCTTGGAGGGACGCTGCCCCACCGCTTTCCTGACATTTGCCCCTGCGCTGGTAAGTGCCCTGGCGTCTCTGCCTCAAACCTCAGGGATGTAGGACCAAGCAGGTGGTGTGATGCTCTGCCCGCAGCCCCGGAACCTCCCTGCCTCTGTGCAAATAAGGAGGTTGGGCCGGGGGAGCTCGTCCCAGCCTTCGCTCCCGTCAGCTGCCCTTCCACAGACCTCCTCTCTCCACACCGCTACATCAGGAGCAGTCTCTCCAAACATCGGCAGGTTCTCCCTTCAGCTGAATTCAGTGAACTCTTTAATTCATTAATGTTTTCATTTTAAAGACAGTTCTTCATCCTAGAAGTTCGGCCTGGTTCTTCTTCACATCTTCCTGTCTTCGTGGTGTCTTGCTATTGAGGGAATAAAATTTATATTTTAAGGCAAGACAAGAAAATTCAAGTATAAAGTTCTCTCTCTGTCCGTTTGGGCTTCTTCTGCGTTTAGTGTGCGGTGTGCATCTGCCTTGAGCATTAGCCAGAGCTCCTCAAAGTTGGGCGTGCCTGCTCGACCGTAAAGATCTGGGTTTTTTCCCTTTCTTCTGACTCTGACAATGGAACTTCTTAGAAGATTAGCGTATTTCCCAGCCTTGTAGGGGGTTGTAATGACTTTCTGCTCGCTTTGTACATGCTCTCCTGGCCTATATATCTTTGGTGAATTTTATGTGACATGTCAGTGTGTCATTTTCAAGTCCAATCCTTTGTCTCAAAAATGTATATGACTGTGCCTTTGACTTCTAATAGGCTGGACTGTTCTCAGAGCTTCTGAGAGACTGTCTCCCGGGTTATAATCCTCAGGTTGGCAGAAATAAAATTCTCTATTTCTCCTCTAGATTGACTTATTGGTTAATTTTTCATGGACACTATTTCCCTACACTTCACCTCCTTCTTGTTGAGTGTTTTATAGTCTTATTTATCACGTTTCTCGGTTCTCTTGTGTGAAGCTCCTGTGCCCTCCATTCATGGTGAGCTGGTTCCTTTCAGGGTTGGTGATTTGGGATTTCAGCACATCTTCAGCAGGACTCTATCTATGGAACACCCATGATGCTGAGAAGCTCCAGGTTTGCACCCAGAGTGCTCGGAGATGGATGCCATTTTCCCGGGATGACGCTGTTGATTTCTCAACCTAGGGGCGCCCAGGCTATGCTGAAAGCATGGATTAAACCAGCGTGGGAGCAGAAACAGGGCTATGATTCTCTTTTTTAAATATTTATTTATTTTCCGTATTTTCTTTTTTTCGGGGGGCTGCTTCAGGTCTTAGTTGTGGCACATGGGATCTTTGTTGAGGCATACGAGATTTACTCATTATGGCATGCAGTCTGCTCGGGCCTCTCTCTAGTTGTGGTGTGTGGTTTTCTCTCTCCAGTTGTGGCGTGTAGGCTCCAGGGCGCATGGGCTCTGTAGTTTGTGGTGTGCGGGCTTAGTTGCCCTGTGGCATGTGGGATCTTAGTTCCCTGACCAGGGATCGAACCCGTGTCCCCTGCATTGGAAAGTGGATTCTTTACCGCTGGACCACCATGGAAGTCCCAGGGCTACGAGTCTCTTGACGTTCTCTCCACCAACGGTCCAGGGTCCTTCCCGGCTGGTACGGGTGGGGGGATGGTTTTTGGAATACACTTTTACCAAGAATGCAAGCTCTTGGCAAGGATCCTGGTTTCAGGTGTGCAGGAGAAGTAACACCACATTCAATATTGCCTTTTCCTCAGGCCAGTCACCTGTTTAGCTTGGAGGCATTAAAGTGCAGGTCTCTGGATCACTGGGTCCATGAGACCAGCAATGTCAGCCTCACCCCCTGCCTCCTAGGGCTGCCAATGTGCCACTTATTCACAGACCACTCCGATCTCCAGCTTCTTCTTTGAGTCTGAGCCCTTGGGGATTTCTCTTACTTTCTTTTGGATTTAACTATGCATTTAAAATGTCAATTATATTTTATGCACCATTTCTGTGTGTTTTGTAAGAGGATAGTTTTCAGGTCATCTAACCCATTACATGGTCTGATGCAGAGGTTCTCAACTCTAAGATCTATAAGGTCCTTTCAGGTTTTCTGGTCTATGGTTTTCTTTTTAAGAGTCTTATTAAGATACAAGTCAAATACTATATAATTCTTCCATTTAAATTGTACAATTCAATAGTTTTTAATGTATTCTCATATGTGCAACCCTTAACAGAGTCAATTTTTGAGTCTTTTCATCACCATCTGCCCCTCCTGGCCAAGCGCAAAGCAATCACTAGTCTATTTTCTGTCTCTGTAGATTACCCTATTCTGGAAATTTCATATAAGTAGAACTATGTATGTGATCTTTCATGACTGGCTTCTTTCACTTAGAATTTGTTCATGGTCCATCCACATTGTAGAGTGTACCAGGGCTTCATGCTTTTTCGTGGCCATGTAATATTTCACTGTAGGGACAGACCACATTTTTTTATCCATTCAGCAGTTGATGGACTCTTGGATTGTTCTCACCTTTTGGCGATTATGAATAATGCACATCTTTTTGTGTGGACATATGGTTTCATTTCTCTTGAGTGTATAACTAGGAGCAGAATTTCTGGGCCATACGGTAACTCTAGGTTTAATCATTTGAGGAACTGCCAGACTGTTTGGTTCTGTGTGTTTTTAATCTACTTCCATCTATGTCTTATGGAAAACAAAAAACTATATGTGGAATTTGCTTAATTTTTCTCATTATAAATCGTTATCACTGAATTTTTAGAAGACTGGTAAGTCACCATCACCCCGATACCAAAACCAGACAAAGATACTACAAAAAAAGAAAATTACAGACCAATATCACTAATGAATATAGATGCAAAAATCTTCAACAAAATACTAGCAAACAGAATCCAACAACACATTAAAAGGATCATACACCATGATCAAGTGGGATTTATCCCAGGGATGCAAGGATTCTTCAGTATACACAAATCAATCAATGTGATACAGCATATTAACAAATTGAAGAATAAAAACCATATGATCATCTCAATAGATGCAGAAAAAGCTTTTGACAAAATTCAACACCCATTTATGATAAAAAGTCTCCAGAAAGTGCGCATAGAGGGAACCTACCTCAATATAATAAAGGCCATATATGACAAACCCACAGCAAACACCATTCTCAATTGTGAAAAACTGAAAGCATTTCCTTTAAGATCAGGAACAAGACAAGGATGTCCACTCTCACCACTATTATTCAACATAGTTTTGGAAGTCCTAGCCATGGCAATCAGAGAAGAAAAAGAAATAAAAGGAATACAAATTGGAAAAGAAGAAGTAAAACTGTCACTGTTTGCAGATAACATGATACTATACACAGAGAATCCTAAAGATGCCACCAGAAAACTACTAGAGCTAATCAATGAATTTGGTAAAGTTGCAGGATACAAAATTAATGCACAGAAATCTCTTGCATTCCTATACACTAACAACAAAAGACCAGAAAGAGAAATTAAGGAAACAATTCCATTCACCACTGCGACAAAAAGAACAAAATACCTAGGAATAAACCTATCTAAGGAGGTAAAAGACCTGTACTCAGAAAACTATGACACTGATGAAATAAATCAAAGATGACACAAACAGATGGAGAGATATACCATGTTCTTGGATTGGAAGAATCAATATTGTGAAGATGACTATACTACCCAAAGCAATCTACAGATTCAATGCAATCGCTATAAAATTACCAGTGGCATTTTTTACAGAACTAGAACAAAAAATCTTAAAATTTGTATGGAGACACAAAAGACCCCAAATAGCCAAAACAGTCTTGAGGGGAAAAAACAGAGCTGGAGGAATCAGACTCCCTGACTTCAGACTATACTACAAAGCTACAGTAATCAAGACACTATGGTACTGGCACAAAAACAGAAACAGAGAATAGTGGAACAGGAGAGAAAGCTCAGAGATAAACCCACACAGCTATGGTCAACTAATCTATGACAAAGGAGGCAAGGATATACAATGCAGAAAAGACAGTCTCTTCAATAAGTGGTGCTGGGAAAACTGGACAGCTACCTGTAAAAGAATGAAATTAGAACACTCCCTAACACCATACACAAAAATAAACTCACAATGGATTAGAGACCTAAATGTAAGACCGGACACTATAAAACTCTTAGAGGAAAACACAGGAAGAACACTCTTTGACATAAATCACAGCAAGATCTTTTTTGATCCACCTCCTAGAGTAATGGAAATAAAAACAAAAATAAACAAATGGGACCTAATGAAACTTAAAAGCTTTTGCAAAGCAAAGGAAAGTACAAACAAGACGAAAAGACAACCCCTCAGAATGGGAGACAATATTTGCAAATGAATCGATGGACAAAGGATTAAACTACAAAATATATAAACAGCTCATGCAGCTCAATATTAAAAAAACAAACAACCCAATCAAAAAATGGGCAGAAGACCTAAATAGACATTTCTCCAAAGAAGACATACAGATGTCCAAGAAGCACATGAAAAGCTGCTCACATCACTAATTATTAGAGAAATGCAAATCAAAACTACAATGAGGTATCACCTCACACCAGTTAGAATGGGCATCATCAGAATCTACAAACAACAAATGCTGGAGAGGGTGTGGAGAAAAGGGAACCCTCATACACTGTTGGTGGGAATGTAAATTGATACAGCCACTATGGAGAACAGTATGGAGGTCCCTTAAAAAACTAAAAATAGAACTACCATTTGATGCAGCAATCCCACTACTGGGCATATACCCTGAGAAAACCATAATTCAAAAAGAGTCATGTACCACAATGTTCATTGCAGCACTATTTACAATAGCCAGGACATGGAAGCAACCTAAGTGTCCACTGACAGATGAATGGATAAAGAGGATGTGGCACATATATGCAGTGGAATATTACTCAGCCATAAAAAGGAACAAAACTGAGTTATTTGTAGTGAGGTGGATGGACCTAGAGACTGTCATACAGAGTGAAGTAAGTCAGAAAGAGAAAAACAAATATCGTATATTAACGCATATATGTGGAACCTAGAAAAATGGTACAGATGAACCGGTTTGCAAGGCAGAAATAGAGACACAGATGTAGAGAACAAACGTATGGACACCAAGGGGGGAAAGTGGTGGGGGTGGTGGTGGTTTGATGAATTGGGCGATTGGGATTGACATGTATACACTGATGTGTATAAAATGGATAACTAATAAGAACCTGCTGTATAAAAAAATAAATAAAATTAAATTAAAAAAAAAAGACTGGCAAGTATACCATTATTGATAACAAAGCGTTATGCACATAGGAAAAAGTCTTAAAAGATGGCCTCCAAAAGTGGGTATCATTAGGAAGGATAAATTTTTATTTTTGTGATTTTCCCTCTTTAAAATGTGAATTTTCTATAATGAAAATAAATAATATTTGTCATAAAATAAATTAACTAAGAATGGGAGAAACAGTTTTTCGGAAAGTGACAAGGACATGGTTAGGGGTTTTGTTTTTTGACCAGAATCTGAAATAAACCTTTCCCTAAGACACCTGGAATGTTGGCACGGGTAGAGATGTAAGTGCAGCCTGGGCTTGTTAGGAGCCATGCATGAGGCTTAGAGAGACAGACACGCCCCTGTGGGGGGTCACACGTGGGTCGTCGTCTCTGTATCAGGAAACAGGAGACAAGAGGGAACTCTGGAGGCTACTGGTTACCCGGTGCTTTTACGTTTTCAGGGATAAAGAGGTGGCGCAGGTGACGCACCAGCACAGCAGCAGAGTCTGCTTGCCTTCGATCCAGACGCCGACGGGCCCCCCTTCACTCTGGGCCGCCTTCGCAAATAGATTTCCACGCTCACCGCAGTCCTTTCTCAGGGGCGCGGTTCCCTCAGCCGCGCGTGGTCGGGGACCCGGCCCCAGCAGCAGCCCCAGTCACCCCAATACACTTCTAAACACCAACGCCCAGGCCTCACCTCCAGGGTTGATGGTGATCCTGATGCAGTCGGGCCTGGGAAACCAAAGGCCCCACACGCAAGAATCTGAAACTTCATAGAAAACTGGAAGAGAAGATCTTCTCTCATCTCAAAAAAATGCCTTATAATCACCAAAGGAAAGGAAAAAATTGAGAATGGAGTCTTTACTGTAATTTATTGAAAAAAATAGCAGAGGCACAAAGATTGCCCTTCCTAAAAAATATAAGAAAAAGAAAACTCTGCAGGTTTGAAATCAAAATGTGATAAAAGCAAGAGAAAAAAGCCTTTGGAGTGTGTGTGTGTGTGTGTGTGTGTGTGTGTGTGTGTGTGTGTGTGTGATACGTTACATTATTCCTAAAATACTTTGACCCTGCAGTTCAGGTGGTCGTCCAGGTCCCTCCTCAGCATCCCCGGGCCCAGACGGCCAGCGACCTCGTAGTGAGCGCCCCTGTCACCAGAACTGTCACGGGGCCTCCCTGGGCCCCTGGGATCCCATCCTCGCAGCCCTGAGGCAGCGCCCTCCTTCCCGTGCCCCCCGGGGATGCCCGCTCCACGTGGAGTCCGGGTCTGGGGGCAGGTCTCAAGCAGGACTTGTGCGGTGGCCCCCAAAACGTGCTCAGTGGAGCTGAGGCAGCTTCTCTCCCGTTGCCACCTTCCCCGAGCCTCTGCCACTCAGGGCTGCCCGCTTCCTGGGGAGTCTTCTCTGCGGAGATAAACGCACAGGTGCAAGTTTGCAGGTCTCCACGGAATGGACTCACCTGCCCCTGAGACGCAGGGCCCGCAGAGATGCCGGCGGGGACGCTGAGCGCGGGCCCCCCTCCACCCCCCCCTCCCTCAGGCCCTCCCTGCTCGACTCCTGTCCTCACCGCGCTCTGCTCACGCCTGCCAGGACGCTTGCCTCAGACCAGATGACGGAGGCACTACTGTCGCCATTTCAGACACAGCGAAGCTGGGGAATACCTAAGCTGCCCTGGGTGACCGAGTAAACTTTGGCAGCCAGGGTTTGGCCCCGACTCTGAGCTGCGGCAAAGCCCGTGGTCCTGACCACCACGCTGCCCGCTCCCCTAACCCACGCCGCCCAGCCGACCCCTGGCCACTTTGGAGCTTCTAGAATCAGCGTCAACAACAAAGTATCGATGCATCGATGCCACCCACATGCTCCCGATGGAACTGGTGTGTGGAAACGCCTTGAGAGCCATACAGAGCGGTCCGGAGCCCCTCACAGTTTCCAAAGCAAAGGGAGAACACTGACGCCGAGTGTGGGTCCTTCCATCTCCTCCTCAAGCACCAGCCCCTTCCTCCACCCCAGCGCCGTCCCCACCCCATGCAGAGCGGTCCTGGCAGGTCCCCGCGTGGTTTCCACCGTCGCATGAACGAGCATCATGGCCCCAAGGCAGGGCCGCTGTCCCTCACCCTGCAGCCCCGAGCCCGGGGTAAAGGGCCCAAGCTTCCCGAAAGCAAAGGGTCTGAACCCTGGTAGAAGGGCTGTCACTATGTCTCCCCGAAGGCTGTGGCTTCTGCACAAGCAGGCGGCCACCCAAAGCCCCGCAACCCACCAGTCAGGGGAGCTCTCGGGACGGCAGGCCCACCCCAGGGCCCGGGGCCAGCTGCGCAGCTCGTGAAAGCAGAACCCCCGCCTTCCCCCGCCTCACCGAGGATCAGCTTCCCCAGGTCGCCGCCTTCTCAGGGATCAACCTGCCCAGCTGTCCGTTTATTTTAGGAGGGATTTTACTGACATCTGGTGGCAATTCAAGAAAATTCACTTTTTGAAAAATCAAGTACAGAGATTTAATCTGCCTACATTAGGGGTTGTGATTCCAGAATGAAGGGGAGTAAAAGGACAGATGTCGTGTTCTGAGCCCGGCTGCTCTCGCCCGGACGTTGACTCCCAGTAGCAGCGAGGCCCCGTGTTCCCAAAGGGAACCCTGTCCTTATTCCCCAGGCACTGCGTCCCAGGTTCAAGACAATAAATCAGGAGCCAGGAGCACGGATTTGAACACACTCCTGACGAACAAACAATCCAAAAATGGGCTCGTTTCCAGGGTTAACAGCAAAAGCCTTTGCAAACCCCACGGCCTGGGCCGGATCCCCAGAGCCGTTTACCTGAGCCCACTGGTCTCTCTCACTCTTCCTCCGGCCAAGAGGGTCTCCCAACAGCTCTGGGGTGGCTGGAGTCCCACGCAGGTGTCTCCAGCACCCACACCATAAAATCACAGGGACAAACGTAGGGGACCCCACAGCGCAAGTGTGAGCGATGGAACCCCACGGCCAGGACACCGGGACACCCCAGGGCCGGTACTACATCCTGTTCTCCTCCCTTTCCACACCAGGGCGATGGGAAAAGTACTTAGAAGTCATTTGTGTCATAGAAGTCATTTTCATGGACCAGTCGCTTCTCAATGACTGGCTTTAAAAAGATGACCAGGCCTCGGTACAGGGTGTTGCTCTACACTCACCAATTAGAATCTCCCCTAATAAATTAAGACGAGTTCTCAGTTGGACAAAAGGATAAAAGTTTGGATTTTCAGTCCAAAGTGAAAGATTTCCTTTCTAATTGACAAACAGGGCAGTGCAAACAGCAAACAGTAGACACAGCTGCTCACACACATTGTGACACAGACACTCAAAGAAGATGCACCAGATGTTAGCAGTCGTGTTTGGCAGGTGTCACTTTAGGTGATTACTCTCCTCCTTCTACACTCACAGTTTTTCCAGATCGTCTGCAGTGGTGATACGTCATTTTTATCAGAACAAAAATAGGAAACAAAGCCTGTGTGGACAACAGGTTTCAACACCTTCCTGTGTTGCAGGACAGCTCCTGCCGCCACTGGCCCCCTTCCTGCACCAGGGCCCCGTTCTCCCTGCAACAAGCAGAGAGAAATGCATCTCTCATCACGTCCTTCCTGCCTGCACAGAGCGGGGCTCCACCCTGCGAGCTTTCCTTTGCTGCCCAAACGTATAAAGTGGCTGAAAGTCCCTGCTCCCAGCCGAGCCCGTCTCCTCGGGACCCCGGCGTGGACCCCAGCGCCGCCCAGGCGGGCTGCTTTCTCCTGGGTCTGCCTTGCCCGAGCACAGTGGCTGCCAGGAGGGTCCCGTGACTCGGGGCCACCAGCCCCGTGACCATCACGGCACCAGAGTGGACGCTGGGAAGCGCTTTTCGAGTGAAAGCATAAACAACGGACAAACGCAGCAGGAAGCAGGCGCTGGCCACGATGGCGTTCGTGTTTTTACGGGGTTCAGGGTCCCCAGGCCCGACGGCCCCTCCGGGGAACGTGGCCCCCTCCCCTCCTGCCACTCCCAGCCCCCTCGCCCCAGGTCCACCCTCACACCCGTCCCCCAGCCTTGGCCCCCACGCTGGGGCTCCCTCCATCCCTGCTGCTTCCACCAGAAGGCCCTGGGCCGCCTTTCAGGAGCTCACTCTCTGCGGGGAAGCTCCCCGGAAAATACGCCCATGGCCACAGGGCGCCCTGGGGGTCCTGCGTCTTAGGTCCACTTGGACCACGTGTGAGTTTAACAGTGGGATCCACACACCTGACTGCCTTACGAGTGGCCCCTTCCATTTCCGACGGGGAGGTGGGCACCGGGCAGGTGCAAAACCCATTTGCCCAAACTCCTTGCCAAGTGTAGCAGGTGGGGCAAATATCACAGTCGCGGCCTCGAAGATGCGTGGAAACATGCGGATGCTATTTGTCCACAACTGAAAAGAAACACGTCACACTGGCCGCATTTGCCCCAATAGCAGAAAACTTAATTTTGCCAATTAAAGATCACGTGGTCCTTCCGTGACTGGTCACTGGAGCCCACCGCCTTCTCCAGGAGGTCACCTGATGCCAGGATCTCCATGGTGTCCTTCCGTGGTGTCCAAAGCCGATCCTAGGCTGGCCGGCATCCCCGCTGGCCTCTGCCAGGGTAAACGTCACCGCCTCAGGCTCCCCAGCCATGGGACCCCCAGGCTCACGTCTCTCGCCCTTCCCGCCTGCAGTCAGTGGAAGGTTCCTGCGTGCTTCGCAGCCTGGCTTGGAGCCCTTTGGGTCTGTGGCCTGCGAGGCACAGCTCCCGTGGGGCTCGAGGTTCAAGGCCGGGTTGGCAGGCTGCCCTGGGCCCTCCCGCGGTCACCCCTTGTCTGCTAAGCGAGTGGCTGCTCCTCCACCTCCCGCCCTGGACGCCAGCCCACCCAGCTCTGCAGCCCCGGGGCGGCTAGACCCGCCACACCTAAGCTCTGCAGCACCCTCCCTGGTCTCTACGAGGGCTGGACACTTATTCCCGAATCCCTGGAGTCCCTGGGGTCACTCCATCCCCGGCTGCTGTGGCCTCTCATCTTCGACAGGATTTGCAGGAAATTCTGCAGAATTTCCCCTGAATCTCTTCTCTCTCAGTACTCTGGCTTTTGAAAGTCAATGTCTTAGATAGCAGATTTCGACACTGCCTCTGCGGTAGAATTTAACAACTACAACTTAAAATTTGGCCGTGAACCATAACCTTTGTTCTGATCTGGATTCACCCGAGATTCACCTACACAAGAGTGAGAATCACAGGCACCAGGGAGCAGAGTTTAGGGAGGGACTACTCCCAGGGTCACACAGCACGGACGCTGCGCTTGCAGGACCCCAGGAGTGAGTCTGTGTCCTGGGCACCTGTAGACCCAACCCTACACCAAGGGGGTGGGCGCCCCGGACATCAAGAATGACCAGGAGTGACAGACACGCCAGGGCTGGAGGAATATCCTCCTGCTGCCGACGTTCCCAGCACAAGGACATCATAGACATACGTAGACAGGGACCTGGTCCAGGGATAGATGCACAGACACGTACACAGACCGGGACGCGGGATCTTTATAAACGTACTGACACACGTACACAGGCGCGCGCACCTCCCCCATCTGAACGCCGGGGCAGTGCTGGGGTCGGAAGAGAAGGGGGCACTCAACTAGTGCTGCTCGCCTGGCACACACCTGTCTACCTGGCAGCCAGGGCGTTCCCTTCCCAACAAGCCGGGCACCAGGCTTTCTGGGGCAGAGCTGAGTGTGTGCGCCTTGGGGAGCGTGCGATGGCAATGGCAAGCTTCTGGGCGCCCACCCCATGGGGTGCCCCGTCTGAGCCACAGAAAATGATCAAAGCGACCCATTTCTCAGTTCCCCAGGGATGGTGCATAGCCTATGCCGGCCAGCTGCATGATTCCCGACTCCCGTGGGTGACTCGGGTGTCAGGACCCAGCTTCTCTCAGGTCCCTGTTGGGAAGGACTCTGGGCGTTTAGAGCAAGCAGGGAACCCCACTGCCCCATCCCCATCCCCAAGGAAGCGCAGAAATGGGGCTTTTCATGGACCCCACAGGTATTAATAGATCTGATTTGTAGATCCACACCTTTGGTTCTGTAAAATTTAGCGGATCTCCTTTTTTAGCAGCTTCATTCTTCCATTCAAAACGTGAAAGTTAAAGTCTTATTTTTCAAATATTTCAGGTGACATACTGCAAATCCGTGCACTCTCAAGGCCATTGTATGCATTATCTCACACGTGGCCTCCAGGCCAAGGGACAGGAAAACGTACTTTAGACTGAGTGAAGTATGTGTGTGTGTGTGTGTAAAGAGAAAGCATTTTTTTTCACCTAAGAACTGAAATTAAACTTCTCCTAAAATATAAAAAGGGACTTGAAGAGTGAACCTGGCATCACAGCAGGGGTCACCCGGGCGTACTGAAAGGTCTCGGCACACCGACGGCCGGAGCACGGGATTGAGGTCGGTCCACCTGGGTGGACCCGGCCCTGACCTTGGGCACATTCCTTCCTGTCTCTGAGCCCCCGTTTCCGTGACTATCAATCACAGAGGCGAGGATAAAATAAGATTAGTCTTCATCCCGCGCTGCTGGTTGTGAGGAGACCGGACGACAGACGCCCCGTCTTCACACGGCGGGAGCCCAGAGTAAATGGTCGCCAGTCACCCCCGCGCCCCAGCCCCGCCCCGTGTCTCTGCCGCTGGGCGGCTGCCCGACGGAGACCTCAGCCCCAGGCGCCTGGATTTCTCCCCGGCTGAGCCGGCGCCTCAGGCCCACCGCAGCCCCTCTCCCGCTGCCGCTCCCCCCCGAGGCCTCTGGGACGACCGTCGCCACCTGACAGAGAGGGAAACGGGGTTCAAAGAGGCTCAGTGACCTGCTCAAATGGCAAAACTGGGATGAGAATATGAATTCGGTTCTGTTCGAGCACACGAGTCCCACCAACTGTGGGTCAGGCATCAGGACAGGCCTGGAAGGAGGCGCCTGGTGTCTGGACCCTTCAAGAACTGAGAGTCTGCCTCTGATGAGCTGTGTGACTCCAGGGAGTGGCTCTACCTCTCTGAGCTTCTGTTTCCTTATCTATAATGTATCAGCTTTGGACCAGGGCATGCCAGGGCCCTTTAGGACCAAAACTCTGGGGTTCTCTCCTAGTCCCCTCCTCTAAAGAAACAGTTAAGCACTCCATATTTCCTTCAGACAGGAAAGCAGGAGCGTCACAGCAGCCCAAAGAAGAAGGGATGGTATCTGAGCACAGGCAATCTGGCTGGCGGGTCCTTGGGGAAGAGGAGGTATTGAACAACACGACGTGAGCTCAAAGCATCAGGAGCCCCCGATTTGACAAAGCGCCCAACCCCCAGGGGAACAGCACCTCAGCTGGTGTTTCCACCCGTCCAACCACCAGAACTGTGACAGAGAGGCCCGGGGTCCCAGCGAGGGCGGGGAGGGGGAGCTCGGACAGTCAGGGGGAGAGTTGAGGCGCCCTCCCCCAGACACTCATCCCGAGAGATGTGAGCTTCAAGAACACACAAACGCACTGCTTACACTCCCAGAAGAGGGGAGTGCAAAGCCTCCCCACACGGAAAATACACACGCAAGTGGGACGGTAGGAGGGGCCTGGCGAGCCTGCCGGGAGCAGAGACACGCTCCTGGGTGTTGGAGGAGCTCAGCCCGCGCGGGGCAGACGCCAGGGCCATGTCTGATTCCTTGATCAGATGAGTCAGTGCATCTGTGGAGCTGAGAACACGCCACATGCACAGCAGATAAAGGACCCAGGGCAGCATAACCGAGGGCAGCTGGCTTCACCTGAAATGGACCCTCCTTACACAAGTCTGCTCAGCAGCAGGACCAGAAAGTGACTCACATGCCGGCAGGTGCGGAGCAGCTGCTCAGAACCAGGGCCGCCCAGATGGGGCAGGTCCTGGGCCACGAGCCCACCTGCCGCCTGGCCGGCTCTGGAAGTGAGGTCCCTCTCCCATGGGCGGTGCCAGAGGCTGCTCCTGTGGCCGGGACCAGCCACAGACCAGCCACTTAGCCAAGGACCAGCCGTGGTGGAAAAGAGCCAGAGCCCAGCACCCAAGCTCCCTTCCCACCCTTCCCAGCACGCTCCCCCTTCAGGTCAGGGACACTGCCCCTGAGTCTTAGCAGAGCCTCTGCCCATGTCCACCACCAGCCACGTCCATCTTCCTCCCAGCCAGTCTCCAGAGGCGTGACTCTATAAAGATAGATAGATATAGATAGAAGATAGATAGATGGATGGATAGATGGACAGATGGATATAGGTAGGTAGATAGATAGAGATACATACTTACATACATATGATAGAGAGAGAGAGAAATACACAGAGAGAAACAGACAGAGAGAAAACAGGTGTGGCCAAGGCCACTGTTGAATCTACATGAAGGATATTTAGGTGTTGGTTGTTCATTGTTGAAAAATTTCCAAACAGCCCAGGAGAATGAAAGCCAAGGACAGCAGCGCACGGGCGGTCCTGTCCCCCCGCCAACCTCCTCCCAGTCTGGCAGTCGCCGTCCCACCCTCCCCACTGCTGGCTGGGCTCTGTGGGCCTGGGGACGTGGCCGGGGCCCAGGGGCATGTGCTGCCCACTGCCCACGGACCTCGTGCCCTGACCCACCAGGCTCTCCAGGGGCCCCCTGGAGGTGGACACCTCCGCCTGCGGTTCCCAGAAACACCACGCATCTTTCTTTCTGTCGCATTTCCCCGAGCCCTGAATCCTCTAATGATGATGTGAACCGTCCATCATCAAGGCCCACAGGTTGTGGGCCCCGCACAGCAGACGAGGGCCCCCTGAGCTCAGCCCTCAGCGCCCTCCCCGGTGTCTGTGGTGTCACCCAGCCTTTCACAGTGACTGATCATCTTCAAAAGCATCCCCGCCCTTATCTGTGGTCAAAGGTGTTCGCATGTTCCTTTCTAAAAAAGCAAGGAAACACGCTCTAGACTTCCTGTGTGGCTCAGAAGTGCACATTCTAAACAAGGTGACAATTAATTGTCCCAACTCTTTTCATCGCCCTGTGAGGCAAAGGACAGGAGACGGGGCCGGGCAGGGGCCGTGTCCCTCGGCGCAGGAGTCTGAGAACAGAGGCCAGGATGGCCCCTCGCGTCGCACCAGAGGCAGCAGGTCCCCCATCTCGTCGCTAGAGGGCGCGACCCGCATGGCTTCCTCAGCGCTGCTGGCCCAGCCTCCAGCCAGCCCTGGTTTCCAGCAGTTTTCTTAGGAAAAACATACCGAGTGGCTTGGACCACGTCGGGCTGTGGTTGCCACTGAGGCTGAGACGCTACAGAGGCAGCCGTTCCGTCTGCCTGGCAACAGAAGCGCAGTATTTCGCCCCGCTTTCCAGCACAGTCAGGAAAACCAAGTCTAATGTTGCAGGAGCCTCCCTCCCTCCCTCCCTCCCTCCCTCCCTCCCAAGTCGCTCTGAGCAGCTCCAGGCAGAAGACCCTAAGGCTAATTTCACAACAATAGGGGCGGCCCAGGTGCAGGAAACTAGTTTTCACCTGTGATACAGACCTGACTTCATAGGTTAGCTCACCACAAACCAGGAACATTTCTCCTCTCTCTCTCTCTCACAGCATCTCCTTCTTTCTCTCTGAAGCATTCCTGAGTTATTTCACCAAGGAGCAGCGGGAGAAAACAGGGAACATAGGGTGCTTTTATTTTTACTTTTCCCTGTCACTTTTTGCCCACCACTTCTTGTATGAGTGTAAGCAGGTGCTGGCAGACGTCCGATCCTCTCCCACGAGGGCACCGCCGCCCCTGCAGACCTCCCCTCCATGCAGCCTCCAGCCTCACCCCCGGGGAGAGCTCAGGCCACGCAGGCCCGCCAGCCAGCAAGACAGGAGAACAGCCTTGGTTGATCACGCCTCCTGCTTGCCCCTGGGACCTTCCCAGCTACACCTGCACCCAGGGAGTCAAGGACAACCCCATGTTGGGGTCGGGGTGGGGGGCAGCTCTGCTAGTGCTGTGTCGACGGCGAATCAGAACCAGGTGAATGAAGGCGGACTAAGGACACCTACTTTCCTGCACCCCAAACCCTGAGAGTCTGTGATTTCACAGATACTGAAGGTTAAGAATGCTAGGAAGACAAGTACCTGGTTTCCTAAAAGCACTCCAGGTGCCAGATTCAAACACAGGAACCAGAACATTCTCAGGAGCTGTGGTTCATACAAATACCTAGGCCGTACACTAAACCTGAATATTTGTGTGGCGTTAAGTCGGGATTAGACTAGGCGGCATTTAGTAAAATGAAGGTTTGAACCAAAGTGAGACTCCATTTGTGCCCAAATAGTTAAATATTTTTATGCCTGCTTTTTATTTCAGTTTTATAAAAATATATTTCTAAAAACCATTCGAATGTTCTCATGAGTGATCATTTACACATACAGACTGTTTCTGTAGAGAGTTGTCCTTTTACAGGAAACTGTCTTTTGACCTGAGCCTCTCTCAACGAGGTCAACCCCTCACTTGCCCCCGAATCACCAAGGATACGCCAGCTGCTGAATCAAGTGTGAAGGTGGGGCGTGGCACAACTGGTCTCCAGGGGAGAAGGGCTCCCTCTCGGGAAATCTCCCCACCCACCGTGCTGCAGGAGCTTCACCTGCAAATGTTGTGGATTTGCACAGGCGGCCTTGCCTGGGTCGTGGTCACAACTGCACGACCTCCCAGCACAAGTCTCACAGACAGGCCCGCGCCCGCTCCTATGTTTTGTGTCCTGTCTCACCCTGTTAAGAAGAAGTTAGATTGTGGCACCGTTTCCTGTGCCAGGGTTCAAGGACGATCCTTTTCCTCCAGAGCCCCCCTGGGTGCGGCCCCCTGGGCAGGCTCTTGGCACCTCCAGTGTCACCCCTGGAGGGAGGGACTCTGGAAATGATGAAAATGATGAACGTGTCCTTCAAAGGTGACCCGGCCTGGAGATAGCAGACAAGGTGACGGTGATGGGAGTGAAAGAGGAGGATGCAGAGTGTACACTGCACGGAGGCCGGTCCAGGGCCGCTGGGAGGGCAGATGAAGAGCAGAGTCTCCACTGACCACAGAGGCCAAGAGGCCAGTCCATGCAGGCGGTCACGGCCGTCATTTTCACGCCTTCTCCACACATCGCGAGGACCTCGGGGTGAGTCTCCATAAACACTTCGTGGGTCGGGGTTACCTCCCTGTTGGAGTCCCAGAAATGTAACCACACCTTTACAAACCTGGGTACATCCCACAAAGACAGGAATTTCAGTATTTAACTACCTGTCTATCTGATCACCACGCCTTGTTCCCAATAACGTGAAAGCATTTGAAACTTTTAGTATCAGGTGATCTTCCCAGACCCAAACGTCTTTGTGCAAATATCTGCCCCACCATCAGCCACATGGGAGAACCTTCAAGCAGATGAGGTAGCTAGTTGAACGTAATCTGAATTTTTATGACGGGTGGAGAAGAAGACTGAAAGGACACTAACATGCCTTGAGCACACACTCTGTCAGGTGCCGGGCTGGATGCACGAAACACTCAGCCTCGCTGAGCTTCTGCCTAAAGGCATTTCTCTGCATACGGTTGGGGGTTTTCTTGGAGAGGACGTGTTCGTTTGTACGTTTGTTATTGAAGTATCACTGACGTACAATGAACTGTACATATTTAAAGGGACAATATGATGAGTTTTCACACGAATACACACCCGTGAAGCCATCACTGCCATGAACATAGTGAGCGCATCCATCACCCAGGAACTTCCTCTTGATCCTTTGTAACCCTTTTCTCCCACCTTCCCCACCCACCCTGGCCCAAGGCAGCCGTGGTTCTACTTTCTGAATCTACATCACTGTAGATTAGCTTACATTTTCCAGAATTTTATCTGAATGAAATCATAAAGGATGTACCGTTTCGTCTGGCCTTTTCCGCGCAGCGTGTACCGTTTCGTCTGGCCTTTTCCGCGCAGCGTGTACCATTTCGTCTGGCCTTTTCCGCGCAGCGTGTACCGTTTCGTCTGGCCTTTTCCGCGCAGCATATGATGATTTTGCGATTCATCCAGATGTTGTATGTATCAGTAGCTTTTCCCTGTTCATTGCTGAGTGGAGTTCCGTTGTGTGCATGTGACACAATGGGCTTAGCCAGTCACCTGCTGAGGGACAGTTGTGTTGTTTCCACTTTGGGGTTATTACAAATGCTATGAACATTCATGTCCAAGTCTTCGGACATATGATTTTTTATTTGGAGTAAACACCTACGTGTGCAATGGCTCGACCACATGGTAGGTATGTATTTAACCTTTTGAGAAACTATGGAACAGTTTTCCATCTGCACATCTTTAAGAGTTCTTTTTGTATTCTGGAGACAAGTTTTTTATCAGATATGTGTTTTTTTCCCAAGTTGTGGCTTGACTTTTCATTTCCTGAAAGGCATTTTTTTTTCATAGTAAAGAGCTTTATTGTGACAGTTCTTGACATTTAAAAAAAAATTTATTGAAGTATAGTTGATTCACAGTGTTGTGTTAATTTCTTCTGTACAGCAAAGTGACTCCGTTATACATTTATATATATATATATATATATATATATATATATATGTATATATATATATATATGTATGTATTCTTTTTCATATTCTTTTCCATTATGGTTTGTCACAGGATATTGAATATAGTTCCCTGTGCTATACAGTAGGTCCTTATTGTTTGTCCATCCTATATATAATAGTCTGCCTCTGTTAATCCCAAACTCCCATTCCTTCCCTCCCTTCCCCCTGCTTCCCCCCACCCCAAAAGGCATTTTTGAAAAACAGAAATTTTTAACTTTAATGAGGCCAAATTTATCAATTCTTTCCTTTACATTTGTGTTTTTGATGATATATCTAAAGCAATCTTTGCCTAATCCAAGATCATGAAGATTTTATCTTATGTCTTCTTCACGAAGTTTTCTAATTTTCTATTTTACATTTAGATGTGTATCTATTTTGAGTTCATCTTTGCAATGTGAGGTATGGATTGAGTTCCCTTTTTGCATGGAGATATCCAATTTTTCTAGCACCATGTTTTAAAAAGTATCCTTTCTCCACTGAATTGCCTTTGCACCTTTGTCAAAAAACAATTATCAGTGTATGTGTGGGTCTATTTCTGCACTCTCTGTTCTGTTCAATGTATTTATCTGTCTACCTGTACACCAAAACCATACTGTTTTGATCACTGTAGCTTTATAATTAGTCTTGAAATCAGGTAGTGTTAGGCCTCCAACTTTGTTCCTCTTTCTCAGTTTTTTGGTGTCTTCTATGTCTTTGCACTATGAATGCAGATTCATGGAAATCATCTTGTCAATCACTACCAAAAAAAAAACCCTGCTCAAATTTTGATTGGTGTCATATTGAATCTTCAGATCAATTTGGGGAGAACTGACATCTTAGGAACAGTCAATCTTCTGACTCACGAACATGGCATATCTTTCATATTATTTAGGTCTTTTAAAATTTCTCTCATCTATATTTTATAATTTTCAGTTGTCAGATTTATCCCTAAATATTTCATATTATATGATGCTATTGTAAATAGTATTTTTGGTGTCAATTTCTGTGTTACATTCTAGCACATAGCAATTCAATATATTTTTGCATATTGATCTAGTATTCTGCAGACTTGCTAAACTCACTGATTAGTTCTAACAGCTGTTTTTATAGATTCCATTGGGATCTCAGTGAAAGAAGCCAGACTAAAAGGAATCTACACTGTACTATTCCATTTATATAAAACCCTATAAAATATAAACTAATGTACAGCAACAGAGCATTAGTGGGGGGTCAGGGGAGTGGGAGAAGCGTTACAAAGGGGAAACTTTGGAGGGCCATGGATACATTAATTCTTTTCACTGTGCCGATGGTTTCCCATTTCTATACATATGTCAAACCTTATCAAAGCATATACTTTATATATGTACAATTTATTATGTATCGATCAAGCCTCAAAAAATTTGTTTAAAAAAATCCTTTGATAAGTTGGAACAAAGTTTTCCACTCATCCAAACACTGGAGTTACAGGGTGAGAATGGAGGGGTTGGGAGGGAAGCAAGGCCACCCAGACTGTCGCCTTCTCACGGGTTCCAAGAGGAGGGGCTGTGAGAACTGCTCAACTCTGAACCGGTGCTGGAGGGAAACCTGGGCAGGTAAGGGGAAGCAGGGGGCTTGTGACCATGTGCAGACTTGGGATCAACTCACGGATGGAGACTCTCTTCCCGACTGTCCTGTCCTGTATTGAAGGGACTCGAGTCATGACAAAGGAGACATTCTCCGAGAAAGTTACAGATAATTCACATAATGATGACTGGCAGCTCAAATTCTGGATGCAGAACCATGGTTCAGAATCATTTCAATATACAAGGATGATAATCCAAAATTCAGGAGATCAAGTTTGTTAGGAATAAACATAAAATACTGATGTTAGGTTCAAAAATCTACTCCATCTGTTCACCCCAGGTAACGTCTTACTTGATAGTAGTTCTCATCAAACAGACCTCGTTAGGCTTGCTGACCAAAAGTCAAAGACCAGTAAAGACTACAGAAATTACAGGATGCTCTGGGCTAAGTTAAGAGAAGCGCAGACCGTGAACCACGGCTCAGACAAGCCTCCTCTCCTTTCCCACGTCTTGAGCAGGGCGTCCAGCCAGGTCCCAAATTTTAGGAGAAACGTGAGCAAGAGGGAGACATCAGAAGGGGTGCCACTGGCGAAACACCTTGGTGTGTGTATAAACACGAGCTGAAGGAGCCCCGCACGTTTAACCTGGAAATGAGGCAGCTCAGACACCCGGTGGCGGCTTCACATACGTGTGCTCCTATGTAAGAGACCAGACTGGACCCGAGAAAATCAGGGCAACAGAACGGCCAGCAGGTGGGAGGTAGAGGAGGAAAGAGCTCTGGAGACCACAGGGAGCGCCTTGTCACCAGAGCCGTCCAGACTCCCTTGTCCACTGATGGAGGACCGCCCAGCCCGTGAGTCTGCACCAGTGTTTTCTAAGACCCTTTCTGGCTCTGAGGGCCCATGACATAAGGAGCTCAGAGGGAAAAGAAGACAGGATGGTTTTAAGCGATGTACATCAGAGCCCACAGTCACAGGGCTGACTTCGATAGAAACCCTGTAGCCTCTGCTCACAAAGAACTTCCTCTCACCGTTAGCTTTTCCACGACTGCAAATGTGGTTCTTCAGAGGGCTGACAGAGTTCCTAGAGAACTCTCCCCACACCGCCCCGAAGAGACTCGGCCAAGGCCAGGTCTGCTGATTCAGGCGACAGCGTGTGCTTTAACTTGCAGTCCTCACCGGTGTCCCGCAGGTTCTTACCTCCCAAACCCAGGCCCGTGCCTGGCTCTTGGCAGCCCAAGAAAGATTTGCAGGGCGACTCCCCAGCAGCCCGTGTGGGGAGGGCCATGGCTGGAGAAGAGACACTGCTCCTTCCAGACTGTGTCCTAGAACATTCCCTGGGGAAAATCCAGTCCCACGTCCTTCAAGGTCAGAACCCTACCGTTCCTGGCTACCACATAAGACAGCTGATGTCAGGTACATACTGGCCTTTGGAGAAACTACTGCACATTTAAAAGGTCAAACAGGGAGTAACAGATTGGCAAGCGGCTCCTGGGCTGTTGAATGCTGAGACATAAAACATTCTGGAACTGATGCCCAGAGAGAACAAAGCCTGAATGTGTGCTGTTGGTTTTTATGCCAGAAAATACAGAATCCAAGCGGCCTCTGGATCTGTTGCTGGGTGTCTGCTGGCAGAACCTTTGTTGTTCCTGATACAACAATAGGAAGAGTTCTTTCTGTTTGCACACGGGTTAGTTAGTGTCTGGGCTGGAAGCAGAATGCACAAAAGAAGTCCTCTGTCTTTTCGAGACAAATGACTCGGATATTATGGAGATGCAGCGAGAAATTCAATTAGTTCTTCAGGGCCGTGGAGAACCTTCCCCTCTTTCAGATCCAATTCCCCGATTAACAAAGAAGGTGAGCAGAGCCGACGCACCTACGCTAACAGAGACGTCCCGAGGAACCGGCCCACCTCCCACCCGGTCAGGCAGATCCCTTCCCGGGGGCCACACCACAGGCCTGGGCTACCCACCCACCCTGAATCCCACTCCCAAATTTACCTGGGGTCTGGCTCCAGAGGAACTGAAAGAATTATAATAAAAATAACAACAGACAATTCTTGGAGCACTTACTGTCAGGCACTGGACATGGTGTGTGTTGGGGGCGGTTTGTATGTATTTGTGTGTATGTGTGCATCTGCATGTATATGTGCATGTGTGTGTATGTATGTATTTTGTGTATGTCTGTGTATTTGTGTGTATGTATGTGTGTATGTGTGTATATGTGCATCTGTGTTTGTGCATGTTTGTACATGAAAGTTTCTACGCGTGTAGTCTATGTTTGCTTGTGTGTGTGAGTTTGCATTGGTAGATGTGTTTGCATGTATGTGTTTATATGTAATTGTGTGTGTGTGTATCTGTGTTTGTGCTTGTTTGTGTATGACAGCTTTTGTGTGTGTGTATGTGTATATTTGTGTGTATTTGTATGTCTGGGTTTGCACATGTGTTTTGTGTGTGTGTGAAAACATTTGGTCGCTTTGGTTAGAGAAACAGCTTCTGAGGAGCGGCGTCTGTTTGGGGGAAGGTCAGGCACTTGCAGGAATAAAGGTGTCCACGGTGGGGAAGTCCCACCTGGGGTATGACGAACGGGGGTAGCTCTGGCCTCAGAGGCGGCCACCTGGTGGAGTCTGTGGGCTGCCAAGTGCGCCTCTGCTTGGCCTCTCTTCTCTCAAAGCGATGTCATCCCGCCAGCTCACATGTGATGGAACAGATACACGTCTACAATACATCGTCCAAGACGATGCAAATACCCCATAAGTATCCGGGCTTTAACAGCCCAGGACCCCTCAAAGGTCCCCAGATATTTCTTAGGTTGTCTTAAAAGCCAGATGCCCACACACACCTCAGTCCCAGCCTCCGAGAGGAACATGTCCTGGGGATCCGTCTGTGACCGAGGTCAGCACCAGTAGAAACCCAGCCTGTCTGCCGTCCTGAGGCACCTCGTCTGCCCTCGAAAGAGTCCCTAAACCCAGACGGCTGGGGACAGCCACGGCCTGCAGGTGTGTGCGTGTGCTGCGATGGGACAAGTAGACACCGCGGCTCAGGGGATTCGCTGGGAGGAGAACACGATCACGTCACCAGCAAAGGATAAATAACTATAACATGCACCACACATGGTCCACACATGTGGACCACTCATTTGCAGTCAGGCGTGTGAAACGGTCCAGGGTGGGCACAGAAGACCGGGCGGATGGTGCCTCGCAGTGGACCTGGCGAGTCAAGTGCACATGGGGCTCGGGGGTCTTGAGAGAGGAGCGGGGGGCGGGGGGAGGAGGAGCACGAGAGCCAGCTGCGGGCACACGGCCACAGGTCAGCCGCACGGAGGGCACCGGGGAGCCCCTCGCGTGAAGAGCAAGGGACTGGCCAGTGGGGGTCTCCGAGCACGAGGGGCCCCTTCCTGATGGGACGGAGCCCGCCCGGTACCCAGGGGAAGAGTGATGCCCTGGACAGAGGGATCCCAGACCCTTCTGCCCACCGGGGGCCCGGGTCACGGTCCCTCACCTTGTCTCAGGCATCAACTAAACACAAAATACTGTGCTGAGTGTTAGAGAGGAGCCCACAAAAGAATAAAGACACCCTCCACTGCTCTCGGAGGATTGACCATCCCCCTGGGAAGAGCACAGAGCAAAACACTGTCTCTGCCCGGAGCCTAGTGGCCTGACCGACGGCAGCCAGCCCAGGCATGGGAAGTGTCTGTCCAGGGCAGATGGAAGGGGGTGCGGGGCAGTCGGCCCCAGCACTGGGCACCCACCAGGCACGCCCCTGGGGACCCCTGGGTCTCAGCCGTCACCCCCGAGGCAGCCTGGCCTGGTCCTGTCCCATGAGGGCTCCGGGCTGGTCACAGCCCTCCCAAGGTTTGGAACTTCTCACGCATCCACACAAGCTTTGGCCTCTGAGACAGAAACTGGAAGCCCATTAGACGTGAAAACTCACCGAGTGGCTCGTCCATCATCTCTAGCCACTAGGAACCCGTGAGATGCAGGGGTGGCAGCGTCTGGCCTTGGCCTCCTGGCCACAGCCTCTCTGGAAGGCCCCTGTTCTATCTACCCCCCACCTGGCGTGGCGGGACCACCTGGAAAGGCCGGGTGGCGGGAGGGGGGAGCTCCTGGGTCCTGCAGGACTGGCCGTGGGCCTCAGTGTCCCTGTCAGCCAAGTGGGGCTGCGAGTCCTGTTCTGCAGTGAGGCGTGCGGTGCTGAGCCTCCCGGCCACCTGTCCCCCAGACCCCCTCCCGGCCCCCCATACACTCACCTGCCCTTTGCCTGACACGATCCTGAGCTGCCAGGCCTGGCGCCTCGCCCCAGGATGGATGGCAGAGTCTGCAGCCTCACTGATTTCCTCAGCAAGCCAGCAGGCCGTTGGCCCCCACCCCCCGAGATGAGGCTCCTGGATCCCAGCATCCTCTCCAGACGCCATCCCCCTTCCCTGGGCCTGGACTGTGGGTCTCCCTGCTGTGTTCTCAGGACCCCACCTCTCCCCTAGCGTAACACACAGCACAGGAACCATCACTTGTATAAGCGTCTGTCCTCCCCACATGGACACCATGCTCTGTGGGACAAGGGCCACGCCCTCCCTGATCACTGCTGTACTCCTACGTCGAGCTCAGACACGGTCAATAAAAACTTATTGCACTTACCAATTTTCTTCAGAGAGGTTGAACAAGGCTTCTGGAATTCAGGATTTCTAGACTCTCACCTGACTACTTAACTGAGGTGGTTTGGGGAGGGGTGTGTGACAGCGATCCCTGGAAACGGTCCCTCTGCAGACCTCTGGGCCTGGAGAACTGGACAGGTGCATGCTCCCTCCTCTGGCCTGGAGACTAAAACCAGGCTGCAGCCTCCGGGCCTGCTTCCTCCAGGATTTAACCAAGATCTCCATCCTCTAGACCAGGGTTTCTCAATGTCTGCACTATTGACATTCGGGACCAGATAGTCCTTGGTTGGGGGCCTTCCTGTGCATTGCAGGGTGTCCAGCAGCATCTCTGGCCTCTGTCCACATCGTTTAGTAGCATCCCTGATGTGACAACCCAAAATGTCCCTGGATATTGCTAAGTGTCCCCGGGGCAGAGTTGCCCCCATTGAGGGCCACTGTCCTAGATCTGCCACTCGGACGGGTGGGAAGAGATAAGGAAGAGAAAACCAGGCCAAGGAAAAGAATATCCCCACCCCAACCCTTCCTGAGACAGGAGGAAACAGGTAAGCCGTGCACCCTGCTCATCCCTGCTCTTCCCCAGGGTCCCTCTTGGGTCCCCACACGGTTGTCCAAGAGCCGGAGGAAAGTGGGGGGCATCCTCCAAGCTTCACGGGAGATGCTCCTGGGACCCTTTGGAGCACCCAACACATGGAGAAAAGAGATTCCCATGAAGGTGCCTTAAAAGCACCAAAGGAAAAATTAAAGAGGAGGACTCCCAAAGCATGCTATACAAGGTCATCCCCCCGTGGAAGGTCATCCCCTCAAAACTGTCACCCTCAAGACACAGAGCCCAGTACTGTCCTGGGAAACAAACATTCCTCCCCGTGACTCAGCACCCTGCTCTGGTATGGGTGCTCGGTGAGGGCCATGAGGACGAGATGTCTGAGTTCTTTCCTTCTGGTTTGACCTGCTCCCCGAAGCCCACTTCCCTCCTGGGGTACATGGGGCAGCGGCTGCCGGGATGTCAGTTATGGAGAACTGCATCCCACCTGAGTGGGCGACCTTTCTCCCTGCAGGCATCCCACCCTCTACTCCAGGAAACTATTTTCATCAGGAGTCATGCTACATCTTTTTTAGTTTCTATTTGTGATGGTTAATTTTATGTCAACTTGTCTAGGCCAGAGCACTCAGTCTAGATGTTGCTGTATTTTGTAAATAGGATTAACATTTAAATCAACAAACTTTGAGCAAAACAGATGACGTTCCAATCCATTGAAGGCTTTAAGAGACGAGACAGAGGTTTCCTGAAGAAGGAATTCTCAAGGCTGCAATATAGAAATACGGCCTGAGTGTCCAGCCTGCTGGCCGCCTCACAGATGGTGGACTTGCCAGGTCCCATAATCATGTAAGCCAGTTCTTTAAAATAAACTTCTCTCCTTCCCCTCTCTATGGAGACAGAGACAGAGACAGAGGTGATGGAGATGGTGGGGACAGAGAGACGGTTCTCTCGGTCTGGCTCTCTACAGAGCCCTCACTGATGCGCTAGTGACCACCTGAGCATTCCGGACCAAGGTGGAGGATATATTTTGTCTCCCAAGACCCTATTAAACTGAATGCAGAGGAGAAGTATACATTTACAATAACAATGAGAAAGGAAGCAAAGCCATGGAGAACCGTGAGATTTCAACGAACTTTAGGACCATGGAAAGTGAGGAAGTCACTCTGCCTAAGAGATCAGCAGAGAAGGTGTGGGCCCAGAGGCACCAGGCTTGAAGGAGAACATGGGTGAGACCTGGGGCCAACGTAAGGATGAACGGGAAGTCTGTGAGGGGACTGGCCCCCCCCCCCACAGCTCCACACAGAGCACAAACCACGGCCAGGTGTTTGCCTGCCACACTTCTCTTTAAAGAAAGTAAACATGAACCACGGAACATTTCCATGTTCTGCCTCTTAGTGGCCCCCCAGCTTAATGACGGTCCCCAGGTCCCCTCACCAGTAGGTCAAGTCCACCAGTCGGCAAAACCCAGCCACTCAGAGCTCCCATGGATGTTTCATGCTTCATTCTTAAGTAGGCATAGATACCCACAGATCACCAAATATTTGAGGAGATACAGCCACACAAAAGATAAAGTACTAGACAAAGACAAAGGAAAACAAGATATTAGAGGATACAGATCATTCAGAAAAAAAAAATAGTACTTTAAAATTTTTCTATTTTCAAAAAGATTCAGTAGACTGAGCCCATGGAGGAGGGAGGGGGAAGGAAATGGATGTTAAAAGGAAAATACTGAACAGTAGGAAAGAGCCTTTAAAAGTGAAAACAAAAGCAAATTTAAAAGCGAAAATTTAATATAGAAAGTCAAGGAGATAAAATTTTGGAATTCTTCTAGAAAATAGAACAATAGGATATAGAAAAAAGAATCATAACTAGAAAGCTAAAGAAAAAAATGAGGATTAACCCACATTACACAAATAGATCCAGAAAGGAAGGCTACAGAAAATCGTCCAAGGGATAATAAAAGAAAATATCTTAGAACATTTCAGAAAGAACATTCCCCCACCAAATACCAGCAGAATGAGAGTAAAATGTCAGAATGTTGAAGATAAAGAAAAGATCCTAAAAACTTCCAGGAAAAAAACACAGATTCCCCACTGTTTCTTTCTGCTGCCCATTATCTTATAATCACCAAATACCAGAAGACAATGGAGCCAAAATTGTCAACCATGGTATGTTTCTTTCAAACTAGGTTTGTATATCTAGCTAAGCTACAATCAAATGGGAATATACATGTAAATACAAAGAAACTTTACCTTGGATGTACTGTTTTTTTTTTAATGCAAACAAACTGGGAATATATTCCAGAAAAACAAAGGAGGAAACCAAGGTACAAAATCTGGTTATGCTCATTAATTTTTATTTTCCTCCCTCTCCCTCCCAAGAATGTTCTTCCATTGTTAGACTGTTTGGGTTTTGGTGGGTGGGTGGTATTTGTAAAACCAAATCCAAGGGAGAAACAGAAGGAAAAAAGATGTGAAGGTTAGGAATGAAAAAATGAATTTTTAAATAATTTAAAAGAGATACTGAAGAAGCTGATGGAAAGAGGAAAGCAGATGGGAGAAGAAAAGGGGACTTTTAAGAATTGCTGTTGTCTATATAGCCCCAACATGGTATTTGAGAAGTCTAAGTAGGAATTTCGGTTATTTTCAAATGAATTTTTCATTGGTGGGATGGCTTCCTTGAACCTCAAGTCTTCTATGAGACTGGACCACTTGGGTCATGTTTTCATTGGGTTATAAATTAACAACAATAATTTCAGTCTCAAACCACAGATCATATAATTAAAGGAAATATGATGTGAAAAGTCAGGGAAGGGGACATATGATGTGGGTGAAATCAAGATATAACATTTGATTCTTTTAATCAGAAAAAATGCAGATTTACAGGAGGAGTTTTAGAAAAGCTGAAAGGTAAAAATAATTGCAGATATATACATGCTGAATAGCAGAATCTAACAATAAAAGGATTTTTAAAGTAATAGTAAAAAAAAAGCATTAAAAACTCTTAAAACGAAGGCAGTAGAGAGCTTTTCATCTTGTTCTGTGCTCTGGAATAGCTTATGTAGCATCATCATGGAATGTTTCTTAAAATAGGATATCTTCTCAGCAAAGTTGATGATTACACCCTTGAAATCCACTCTTCTAACCAATGCAATGATACTTAAAGTTGAAATAACAAGTATCCATGCTAGAAAGTGAACATTGTATTATTATTTTCAGATATTAGTATGATTATAGGCTAAGTAAATTCAAGAGAGTCAACAACAGCAACTACAACAATAAAACTACCTTAACTAGTAAGGACTTCATAAAATACCCAGACTCAAAACAAACCTACCAAAACTATGAGCTCTCCTAAGGCCACTCTGCCTCCTATTTTTAATTCTTCAGTGTTCTTGTATTCTCTCATTTTACCTCCTTTCAATTCAGTTGCATGGTGTTATGATCATGATAATAATAATAATAACAGATGAGCCGGTTCGCAGGGCAGAAGTTGAGACACAGATGTAGAGAACAGACATATGGACACCAAGGGGAGAAAACTGCAGTGGGGTGGGGATGGTGGTGTGCTGAATTGGGCGATTGGGATTGACATGTATACACTGATGTGTATAAAATTGATGACTAATAAGAACCTGCACTATAAACAAACAAACAAACAAAACAACTAATACTAAACTTTCATTGGGTTATTTGTATGGAAGTATGTTAATATAAATATTTCAGACATTACATGAAATTTCTAAAAATCTTATATGTTCTGGTATAATGTTATAAGTCATAATTCTAGTTATTACTTTAAAATGTATATCTCAGAAATAACTAAATTTCCTTGTCAATTGCATTATTATGAACTTTCATCAAATCTTTAACCGTGAAAAAAATAATAATAATAATAATAACCACCATTCATCAAGTGCTTACTATGTTCCAGGAAAATATGTGATAAATCATATATATCATGATTTTATATCATATATATTTATTTTATATATGTATATATATATATATATATTTTCGGCCACGTGGCTTGCGGGATCTTAGTTCCTTGATCAGGGATCAAATCTGTGCCCCCTGCAGGGGAAGCACGGAGTCCTAACCACTGGAATGCCAGGGAAGTCCCACCCAGGTGACTCACATATAATCTTAATAACGTTCCACAAAAGCTTATTTCGGCTTGTGGATTAGAATACTGAAGTTTAACAAAGCTAAACGTTTCACACGAATTTGTATTTATAGAGAATGAAAAGCCTGGATTTTCAGTCCACGTTCCTCTGGATACAAAGTCTATGTCCTCACCACATGTTCCTCTCCCAGGTGTGTTCCTCTCCCACGTATGTATACAGGTAAATATCTGCCTCGGTGGTGAGCTGGGCCTTCAGCACAGCCTTCTCGGGCTCATCAGTAATTACTGGCAGAAAGCGTGTTTGTGAGAAGGGGCAAAATGATGCACCTACGCAGGAAGACTAAGTCCTAGGCCCTACCCCTGACCCTGTGAATCTGAGTTCATGGGTCCACCAAGGTCAGGTACGAGCAGGGATGCTATCTCATTCTCCTGGAATCAACCTCACCAGCACCTGCTCAACATTCTGAAGAGACTGAAATGCATGCTGCTGCCTCACTGATCTCTAATTCAGCGTCTTTCTGACGCCGATCAGCAATATTTACTCAGAACGTTCTTCCAGTCATTTATTTTTGTCCTCACCCAGCTGACATTCTATTTTTCACTCGTTTTTATTTAGTGTCTTTCACATTTGTATTGTTTTCTCTAGTTGTTATGCCCGTTTTAGCAGGCTGGAGATGATATTCTACCCTTTGCTAGGCTGGAGATGTTCTACCCTTTGCTAGGCTGGAGATGTTCTACCCTTTGCTCTGTTTAGAAGCTGCACCTGGTCCATCCTCACCGGGTTTCGTTTAAGATTGGGATTCATATCGGCCATCACTACCAACTACGGGAATGGCCTCTGAGCGTCCAGGGCCGAATCCTTCACGGGCACAGGGAGAGGGAAGGCATGTGGCCAAGAGTGGGGAGGAGGCCAGGGTCTCCCTTGATGACTCTGGACTAATCTGAGGCTGCAGTTCCTCCCCCACCTCGTCCTCTTGTGCCGCTGGTGCATGTCCTGAGAAGGACTCGGTCACTTCGTGGTGATCCTACCCAGCGGGCATGACTGGCATCTGATGAGGAGGAAACACCAGGCAACCCAACCTGAGGGATGTTCTACAGAGTAACCGGCCTGTGCTCTTCAAAAAGACCGAGAAAGACAAAAAGTGTGCAGCCCTGTTACGGATCTGCAGAGACGGCCCTGTATGAGGCAAGACGTATATCCACAGAGGAGAGGATTGAGACAGAGGACAGAATGTGAACATGTGCTATTGATAGGCAATACTGCTGATCAAAGTTAAACGTGTTGATTTTGATGATTACACCATAACCATGACGTGTGTGACCCAGATACACACAGAGAGGAGAACCCCAACGTGAAGGCAGACAGAGAGATTATCAGCCACACCAGAAGCTGGGGGTGGGCGGGACAGAGTCTCTCTCACAGCCTCAGAAGGGACCAACCTGCTGGCGCCTTGGTCACGAACGTGCCGCCTCCTGCATGTGGGATGTAAGTGTTTGTCGTGCGTCCAGCAGCCTGAGCGGGCAGACAGTGATGTGTTAGGGGCTTTGGTTTCTGCCCTGAGTGAAATGGCGGGGAGGGCACTGGTGAGTTTCAAGCACAGGAGGGCTGTGCTCTGAGTGACTTTTTAAAGGGATCTCTGGCTTTGGTGGAAATCACAGACTTCAGGAGGAAGAGGCAAAGAAGAGGCCAGCGAGCAGGCTGGTCACTCAGGAGAGAGAGAATGGGGGCTTCCGGCAGGCGGAGGGTGGGGTCCCAGCAGCACGGAACTGTGGGGTCCGAGGGACCAGAGGACAGAGGAACAGCCCCCGGCTCTCCCCCAACAAAAGGTGCCACCCTGGCGGCCTTGCCCTGGGGACCCCGGCTTTGCCTGCGGGGCCGGAGGTAAAACAAGCAGGTCGTTCAGACGACTGAACACGTTTCCTCCAAGGCGCTCGCGGCCCAGCTGACAAGCCGAGTCAGTAGGAAGGGGGCACAGTCAGGCCTCTCCCTGCGGGAAACAGGGTAGATGTGCGGAGGCAGGTTCTCAGAAGCCCATTCCGCACGCAGATCGAGCCGCGCCCCACTTGGAAGCCCCAGAAAGCGCTTTTTCATGAAGGAAGCCGAGCTAAGGCCAAGTCTCTCCAGCGACCTCTTGCTAAACGTCAAAGTTCAGAAACAGGAGTGCATGATCCCTAAGCTCAGGGAAAGAACCAGAATCCAGCAAAGTGCCTGCCCCCCACCCCCTGGTGGGAAGGAGATCGAATACTGGAAGAAAGAGGAAAACAGAATTTCCATGTAGAGAGAACACTTTTCTCCAGAACAACTTACCACTGACATGGGGAAGTGCAATTTAGAGAAACATGAACAAGTGGAGAAATTGTTTATGACTGGTGATTAATAGAAGCTGATTACGCTAAGGCCAGAGGGGCCCAGCATCACCCTTAATGACTCTAATTGTGTTCACTTGAGGCTGCAGCTCCTTCCGCACCGAGCGGGATGCTGGCCAGGGGCACAGATCCCATTGTTGGGGCTCCACCCCAGGGACGAGGACGGAGGAGTGATGCAGACACTGACCGTGACTCTAGCCGGGACTTGGGCGCGGGGTCTGCGGGAGCAAACGCTCAGCCCGGGCAGAGCGCGCGGCCCTGCTTACGGCCACAGCCCAGAGCCCCGCGCGACACCGCGGAGCAGGGGTTGTCTAAACAGACCCAGCAGCCCCCCAGCCAGGTGGTCAGCCAGAGGAGCTGGGCCCGCGGCCGAGCTGGGTTTCTCAGTACGTCAACATGGGTGGTTCAATGGACTGAAGTTTGCAGGCCCCACCCCCACCCCGTTACAGGGACCTACACAGGCCCATCTGCATGGATTATCGACCCTCTGCCACCCTTGCATGCCCACCTTGCCACCCCGCCCCACGGAGCCAGGGCTGCAATTATTACCACCGATAGTCGAGGGACAGGAGGCCCAGCCAGCATCTCAGGGCTGGTCGGTGCCCAAGCAGGATGCCCGGCGCCTCGGCTGCTAAGTCTCCCGCCAGAGAGCAAGTGCTGAGCGCCCGCCCCCGGCTTCTGTCCTGTTGACACAGGGGTTGCCCCACCCTGAATCAGGGGACTGGAGGGGCATGGGGCTCCGTGTGCCCAGAGTGTCCTGTCCCCGAGACACAGTGGTGCAGCTGTGATTACAGGTTTTCCCTCTGTGGGAAACAGGAGGACACAGACTTGGGGACTGGGAGATGGAGGGGGGGAGGAAGTGGGGGGAGGGGAGGGGAGGAAGGAGGGAGGAAGGGGGAGGGGGGTCGGGGAGGGGAGGGGGTGTCGAGGCGGCCAATGGGATCCAGCAGGAGCATGGCAGCACCTTCTATTCATGTCCTTGGGATGAACTGGGCCTTGTCTAGACCCCAAAACTCAGAACCTTCCTCTGAAGACATCCAGTGGGCAGTGGGGATAAGGTCTAAAGTTCAGTGAAGAGATGACTCTATGGCTAAAGATTCTGGGTGAACTTGGGGACAAACTGTAGTGGACAGCTTGGGAATGCAAAGCAAAAAATAGAGAAGGCCAAGGTCGGAACTTAAAAGAGACTGTTTGCCATGAACCAGCCTCAGAGGCCAACCAACTCACCCGCCCTTTGCCTTTGTTCCTCATTAATAATATGGATCCTTACATATGTAATAATATATAAGTGATCTTTTTCCTGATCAAATCCCAGATTTTGAAAAGAATGTTATTGGGAGCAAGGAATATTATCATCTTTAAAATGAGAACTTGTAAAATCTGGGATTGCATCAAATAAAAAGTCAGTGGACTGTAATGGTTATAATCTCCCCTCTCAGATCCCTGGAAAGGAAACAAAGATTTCTGAGCCAACAGGGAGAGATGCACAGATGGAAGCCACCACCTCTGCTCGCCGCCCACAGGAGTGGGAGCGACACGCACCTGCCCAGCCCCTGGGCAGGTGGTGGTCAGGAGCTGGGAGGCCAGGGAAGAGCCCGAGCAGAAAATGAAGTAATGACGACTCCTCAGTACTGATGAAAAGGGAGAACTCACCTGCTGAGTCCCTGCCACAGTATTAGAAGGTGTTTCGCAAAAGTCACGGCTTGGATCACCGAGTCTCCTTGCAGCCATGACCAGTGGCCTCTTTGCAGACCTGACTGGCTCCCTACAGCAGTTGGCACAATCAAAAGTCCTCTACTCTCTGGGTGCCCCTCCTTCGTCTCTCTGACAAGACCCATCTGTGTCTGCCACAGTCTCCTCACTAACCTTCTGCCTCCAGCCTGGCAGCTCCGTTCCCCACCTCCCCATCCATCCATCCGTCCATCCGTCCATCATCCATCCATCCATCCATCCATCCACCATCCATCATTCCATCACCCATCCATCCATCCGTCCATCCATCCATCATCCATCCATCCATCCATCCATCCACCATCCATCCATCCATCACCCATCCATCCATCCATCCATTCATCCACCATCCATCCATCCATCACCCATCCATCCATCATCCATCCATCCATCCACCATCCATCCATCACCTATCCATCCATCATCCATCCATCCATCCGTCCATCCACCATCCATCCACCCATCCATCCATCCATTCATCCACCATCCATCCATCCATCACCCATCCATCCATCATCCATCCATCCATCCATCCACCATCTATCCACCATCTACCATGCATCAATCCATCACCCATCCATCCATCATCCATCCATCCATCCGCCATCCATCCATCCATTCACTATCCATCCACCATCCATCCATCCACCATCCAGCCACCCAGCTATCCCCACCCACCCATCCATCGTACATCTATCCATCTATCCACCTGTCTACTTATCCAGCCGTCATCCATCATCTGTCCATGCATCCATCTATCATTGATCTATACATCCTTTATTCATCCAGCCACCCATTCATTTGTCTGGTGGTCACACCATAGTCAATGTGCTCCATCTAAAGAGGAGACATGTATCTTTTCCTGCAGCGTCTCTTCACTGGTCTGAGATGATATACCAACTTCTCAAAGTGACAGACAAGGTCCTTCGTGGTGGGCCCTTGCTTGCTGTCCTCCTCTCTTGCTGTCCTTCTACCTTTGCTCTCCAAGCTCTGCACGAGGAGTTCACCTCATTCCCAAGCAGGTCGGGCTCCAAGTCCCTCACCTCTGAGTGAGTCCTGGGCATGACCTGTTCAAAGGTTCTGCCTCATGAGACAGACCTGACCAACCGAGCCCTTTCCAGTCAGCTTGTGGTCTTAGCTGAGTTGTGACTTTCTTCAAAAGGATTTCCAAGACTCCCCACCCACCCTGCAGCTGGGAGCATAATAATAATAACAGTGTCTACCACAGAGAAGTGTTGTGAGCATTAAATGAGATTACGTAAGTCAAGCGCTCAGCACAGGGCCTGGCTAAGACTGTCCCAAACCCAGCAGCCATCATAATGGTCCTTTGCGTCCCTCCATGAAAACAATACCCCCTGGATGAAGCCTTTCCCAACTCCCAAGCTGGGTCTCCAGGGTGTCTGTCCACACCCCTCCCTAGAGCCTATCACACGTTTCATCTCTGTGTCTCCCCTGCCCCCACGGAGCTGAGCCCTTCAGGAACAGGTGCTGGCACAACCCCCATCTGGACTCAGGCACCCAGGTAGGTATTCACTGTTGAATGTCCATGGGTGTATTGTTATCACCTTGATGAGGGGAAACTGAGGCTTGGAGAAGTTAAGGATTAAAAACAATTCACTCTTCAACCAACTCCACTGCACAATGCACTTCCTATGGGTAGTACCACAATCAGAAAGAGTAAAGGGGTATTCCAGGTCCAAAGGACGCATGTGCAAAGTCCAGAACCTTGAAAGGTGTGGAGGCTGGGGTGACCGGAGCGAAGGCGTGTGGACCATCGGAGCAGAGGGAGGCAGGTCAGGACTAGCCGGGGTTCTGATTGAAAGGCCAGGACTCTGGGGTCTGGGGTTTACCTTACACACACAGCCGGGGCCAGCAGGGGAACTTCAGCAGGAACGTGAGGCAGGCGGATGGGAGAGGGGCGTTTGCAGAGGAGGTCCCGGGTGAGGAGCCGGGCAGGGCTGATGTCAGGTTGACAGACACACAGAGGCCGTGGGGACGTGCAAGTGAGGACAAAGCTTTGAGCATGCAGGGTTTGTGGTGCCGGGAGACGTCCAAGAGGTGGTGACTAGCAGGTTATCAGACATGGGGTCTGGGCCTCAAGGAAGGTGTGTGGCTTGTACACATCTCGGGAGCCATCAGGGCACAAGGTACCTGGAGAAAGGATGAAAATCCTCCAGGAAGGGGGTGTGGAGCAGGACGAGAAAAGAGACAGGCCCCAAATACCATGTGGGAGGTGGGGCTCATGCAGGGAACATACACAGCAAAGCATAAGGGGTCGGTCAGTAAATAAGAGAGGGACTTCCCTGGTGGCGCGGTGGTTAAGAATCCACCTGCCAATGCAGGGGGCACGGGTTTGAACCCTGTTCCAGAAAGACCCCACATGCCGCGGAGCAACTAAACTTGTGTGCCACAACTACTGAGCCCGTGAACCACAACTACTGAGCCTACATGCCACAACTACTGAAGCCCACGCGCCTAGAGCCCGTGCTTTGTAACTAGAGAAACCACTGCAATGAGAAGCCTGCGCACTTCAACAAAGAGTAGCCCCCGCTCGCCACAACTAGAGAAAGCCCGCGCACAGCAACGAAGACCCAACACAGCCAAAAATAAATAAATAAATAAATAAATAAATAAATAAAAACAAAGCAAATTTATTCAGCAAAATAAACTTCATAGTAAAACTACCTACAAAAAAATAATAAAATAAATAAATAAGAGAGAGGGAGGGAGGGAGGGAGGGAGGGAAGGGAACTTTAAGGTCAGATGGAGGATGTCCTTGAACGTGAAACTAAGGAAGCTGGACCACTTTTAATGAACTCCCTAAACCTTATTTATGTAACTCCATACATCTAAACTCTGTTTTTTCCAATAACCAACAGTGTGTGAGAGCAAACGAACCCATGAAACCTTCCACAGTGTAGTTTAGGTGTTTAAGTTCAAGTTCGTGGAGCGATAGCACACACACGGTGGCAAGGCTCAGTGTCTCCCCATTAGTTTCTTGATGAGCCTTAGACGCTTTCCTGATGGTGTCACACGGCACCATCCAAAGATGCACTTGTGGAGAGGAGAGAAGGGACAAAGAAAGGCAGTTCCTGAGCCAGACGCCTTTTTTACATAAAGCTTTATCCGGGAACACGATAAAGAGAACGCCTGCATGGACTTTTTCTGACAATTCCCGAGCAGAACTCAGCTGAACCACCTGACTCCTGTGTGAAGTTGAGATGTGTGGCATCATCACTGGAAAGGGTTCGGACGAACCGTCTCTGTCCTGGAGTTCCTGGGGCTCTGCTTGCACCTGCCCCAAACCACGCCCCCCCACCCCAGAACTGAGGCCGCCCTGCAGGTTGGTCTCCACCATCTCTTTGTTAATGCATTATACTGCGACGCCCGAATGTCAGGACAATTTACTTCCATTGCTAAGTTCACATCTCTTTTCAAGACTCACTTCAAATTCCACACTTTCAGTGACTCACTTTAATAATTAGTGAGACTGAAAATATGATTTCCATCTCCCCTGAAGATTTTCCTTAGAGTCCAGTCTCACATTCTAACATGAATACAGGAAAAGATTTCCTAAAGTCTCACAAGGACATTTAAGATTCAAGTTGTAGCAAATTGTCTATGAAAAACAAACAAAAGAGTGTGTTCCGACTTAACAGTGGTGGTTCTAAACTATTTAAATATTTAAGATTGCCTGAGTCATAAAAACAAGTCAATCACAGAAACCTCTCCTCCACTGGAGGTGGTTTGTATAGGTCCTCCATAAAGGTAGGAGAGTGGATCTTTTCAAGTCTATCGGAAGTGGTTGATTTTCTAGTAACAGCTGTCATTCAGCTGACACTTTCTGCGTTTAATCCTGTTACATAACTTCTTCCAGTCAGGCCAGGGGGTCATAACATTTTCATCCAGCAAAGCTTTGTTGAACATCTGCTGTGTACCAGGTACTAATCCAGGTGGAACAGATTTAAAGATGGTTTAAAGTCAGTCTCTCATGTTGCTAACAGTCTACTTGGGAAGACTTCATGGGAGCAGGTGAGGAAAGTCTGGCAAGGTGCATGGCCTAATAGGGGTCAGTACCAAAAAGCAGTCAAATGTTTGGGGGAAGGGCAGACGGGGGGCGACCCCGACTGGGTCACAGAAAGGAAAAGCTTGGCTTGGCCTGGAATTGGTCATGCTGGTCAGTAGGTATTCACAGGCAGATGGGGAGAGGTGCCGTGGACAGCACCCTAAGGGGAAGAAGAAGTTAGCAGAAGGGGTATCTTACCCTGGGGAATCATTGGTGCTGTAAGGCAGACAGAGCTTTCGAGTGAAAGAGCCTAGAGGTGGGGTCGGAACAGCCAATGTCAATAAATAATAAATAAATTGGGGAAATAAGAAAGCTCTTCCTGAGTTTTGGGCTTTCTGAGCACAAGCCACCCATTCTTCTTGCTTGGTCCTGCAATAAACCTTTCTCTGCTCCAAAAAAGAAAAGAAAAAGATAAAGAAAGCTCTTCCTTACAGCAGAATGCCTGTGTCTGTCTCTATATAATATGATATTCCATTATATTATATTTTGTTATGTTGTGTTATATCTTATCAATAATATCTAATAATAGATGTAGAAATAATAATAGATGTAGAAGAAATGATGGGCTTAGAAAAGCACTAACAGATGCTAAAATCAGTGGACAGTGTTGAATGAGGAACAGAGTATTTCCACAGACTCAGTGTATGTCCCACAAATTACTAATTAATTAGGATAAAACGTCGCTTTCCAGTAGAGACACCATCCTAACCACATGTGCAGTGACAAGGCCGACATGGTCAAGGTCGGAGCCCCCAACATCAGTGTCTCTGATGACACGTCAGGCACAACACTCTTTGGTGACAGCCCCGCCCCAGGAGCAGGGCCTGAATCCCGTCACGCAGAAGCACCGATCAATCCAAATAACAGCCCATCCTCTTCAAAGACGTCAAGGTCAAGACCGACCAGGAAAGTTGAAGAGCTGCTCCAGACAGAAGAACATTAAAGAGATGTGACAGCGCAGTGTCACTCCTCATCCAGGACCAGACTCTGATGGGAAAAGAGCACCTGCAAACGATGCTGTCGGGTCAATTGGTAACAAACGATATTGCCTGAGAATGAGACCAGCAGTTCCAGGCCCCTCGCTGTGTGTCCGAACTCCCCCCGAGGGCTTGCGAAGCTTCCTGCCCTGTCACCGGGGTTCCTGACTCAGAAGGGCTGGGGCAGGGCTGGGAGTCTGCATTTCTAACAGGCTCCCAGGAGCTGCTGCTGGTCCAAGGACCCCACCTGGAGAACCACCAGATTAATGATATATCAGGGTCAATGTTAAACTTCTCAGTTTTGATAATTAAACCTTATGTATGTGAAAGAATGTCATGTTCTTAGTAAATACACACTGTGGTGAAGGGTCTTGACTTAACCTCAACTTAAGTGGTTTGAAAAGTTATGTGTGTGTGCACACATGCGTGTGTTTGTGTGTGTATGTGTGTGTGTTTGTGTGTGTGTGTGGAGAAAGAAAGAAAATGATGAACAATGGAGCAAAAGGTAAATAACTGATGAACCTAGCTAAAGGGTATGTGGAAGTTTATTGGACTATTCTTGCAGCTTTTCTTTAAGATTGAAATTATATCAAAATAAAAATTTGCCAAAAATATTTAAAAATGAAATATCATCCCTTCTGCAGGTCTTACCAGCCGTGAAATCTGATTGCTATCTTTGGCTCCACTAACACGGATTTTAATGCCTGCAAGGGTGGTAGCAGAATTTTTGAGTATCTCACCAGTGCAGATAAAGTGCTCTGTGATGAGTGAGAACTTCAGCGAGTCTCTGAACCCCTCACTCTGTAAGCAAAACTGGGTGTGTGCACACCATTTCCTGGAGAGAGGGTCATTAGCTTTTGAACCACTGGAGAAAAATATATAAGAATTATTGTACTACAGAAAAATGCTGTTCAATCTTAGCAAAAATAACCTTTCCTTGTGCTCCTAACTCGATTCAGCAAGACCTGTCTGGAAGGGCAGTTCACAGGGATCACCTCTTCCGGCGGGTGGGAGCCTGGGTCCTGCTGGTTGTTAAATACGTAGAACACCCCCAGGTGGGGTGCCACTGTACACCAAGGAGAAAGCAAAGACTCCCCTTCCATGGGTGATAATCCAAACAGCTAAGCAAGGTTTCGGTGAATGACGAGTTTCGGTGAAGGACTCGCTGAGCCGCGTGGAGTCGGGCAGGTCACAGGGTTTGAGCACGTGACGTAGTTCAAGGTCCTCCCCAGGTGATCCCCGTCAGTCTCTGGCCGGTCCGGGGAAGGAACTGCCATTCACAGCCCTGCACTCACGTGTCTTTAGGTGATGCACAGACCAGTCTATTCCACAATCACTTGGGAAAGAGGGAAGTCAGCGCCTAAAAGATTCCACTGCTCCAATAACTGCTCCTTCCACAGACCCAACTCGGTATCACAAAGCCTCACAAATCACCCAGCCTGGCTCTAACCATTTAAAGAATCACACACATGGCTGCTCTCCTGCCGGTACCCGGGCACGGGCACAGAGGCAGCTCCCAGGCGCTCCGTTTCCCTGACAAGAGGCCACTTTGTGCCTGAGAGCCTGAGGCTGTCAGACACTTGGAGTGGATGGCTGGGGGCGCAGCTCTCAGTCGGGAGTGATTTCCACTTTACACCCCGCCCCAGATCATCACGTAACCCCATTAATTCCCTACCCTGTTATTTTGCTGGCCATAAAGAAGAGAAATCCTGCTATTTTTATATGAACAAACTACCTGGCCCCCATCCCCTGCGGCGGGGAAAATTCTGCATGTTCTCTCTGCTACGGATATCAGAGGCACCTGGCGGGCCGAGAAATGATGTTATTAAATGTGGGCAGATTTGTAGCAGGAACAGCTGCACGTCAAAATCCGGTATTAACGCTGGATGGAAATTAAAGGTGGTCGGTGAAGTCCACAGCCACAGGCCTGGCCGGGGGATCCACGTAGTTCTCTCTTGGGGTCGTTTATCTTCCCAGGAGAGGAGTGTGGGGCTTCCAGACGTCTTCCCATTGTACTTGGGGACACTTGAGGGCAGTGCCAAGTCCTCCCCGTCACGAGCAGCTCTGCCCTTCGACAATTTAAAGACACCTTTCAAGTGCCGGTTAAGCCCCATTCACGGTACCCACCGCAGGTTATGTCACCGGTGGGTTTTCTTCCTCACTTACAGTTTTCTTCAATTTGTTAGACTGATAAAGAGAAAGTTTGAGGCTAAAAAACCCTTTTTCCCCAAAATGGCTCTTTCCTATAATGGTTGGGGTTACTGGTTTTAGAAGAGCGTGATTTTAGGGCAGGAAAGGGGACCGTTGGCTGGGACACGCCACGGTCCCTTCCATCAGAAAAGCCCATGGCATCCTGGGACCCACTGTCACACCTGATTCCGGCACTTGCCAACGTGGGGCCGTGGGCAACTTCAGGATCTCCATCTCCCCATCCACGCAATGCAGGTGACAAAGCCCCACTTCACCACTTAGTGGTGGGATTAAAGGAGACAGCATTTAGCCAGTTGCCAGGGGCACGTTAGCCTTTTAACTAGGCAAGACTGACCACGGCTCCCTCCTTTCTTTCCTGACTTCAGCTGCACCTCTTTCTGCAGTCGTGCAGGTAAATACCCCACAGTGGCCAGAGGGCCCGCCACCCCGCAATACGCACCTCTGACAGATTCTCCACTTCCCTTGGTCAGAAACTCTGAAATCTTAACAACCGAGGGATAAAAGGGTCCTTTCTCAAATGCCCTAGCAGCAAGCTGAGGTCGGCAGTTCTGTGGGCGAGGTGGGGACGGAGAGGAGGGAGCCGCTTGCAGAGCAAGCTCTTCTGGTTCTGGAGGTGCCAGAGAGCAGGTCCCCCAGCAGGGCCACGGGGCTGGAGGAAGGGGCGCTGAGGACACACGGATGCGTCCGGGTCCTCGGGACTCACAGGCAGAGCTGTGGGGAGGTCAGAGGGAAGTGAAGGGAGGAGGGTGCACGGCCTCCTGGGCGGCAGGCCCCCTGCTCCCGGCTTGTTCCCAGCCTGTAACCCACTCCTCATGTAACTACACCACCTTGGAGTCCACAGCACACACACCACAGAACTTTGGCCAAGGACCGGACCTACAAATCTGCACTGTCCTGTGTTGCTGCCACTGGCCACACACGGCAAATTCAGCTTGAATTAATTACAGTTTAACCCTCAGTCCCTCAGTCCCAGTGGCCACGTTTTGAGCGCCCATGGCCATGTGTAGCCGTGTCTGCTGTCGTGGGTGGCACACGTAGCGACATACCCGCCATCACAGAAAGCGCTATGGGAGGCATGGTTGCAGGTCCACAAAATTACACAAAACAGCATGTGGAATGGGGCCCAGCTGGAGCGACTGGGGCGTCACGGGGGAATAAGAAGGTGTGGCCACCAGAATAAGGGTTGGTTTAGATTCTTCTCTTCCTTTCTCTTCCTCTCCCTCCTCTCTCCCCCATCAGAATGTGATTAGATCTCATGTACACGTTTATTTCTGTAGCGTCAGAAAAGTAGTGGAATATAAAGGAAACTTTGGAGGGTCGGCCATGGCCATGTGTCTTCACACAGTGATTCTCATTATTTGTGGGAATTGTGTTCTGTAAAGTTGCCTTGTGGGGTTCCCAAGAGCCTCTGCTCACAACATGTTCATCAACAGATCGCTACTTAACCATATTTTATGCGTGGTTTTGTTCAAGGACACTGTGATGGTTAATTCTATGTGTTGGCTTGACTGGGCCATGGGTGCCCTGCTATTTGGCCAAACGTTATTCCAGGTGTTTCTGGATGAGAGTAGTGTTTGAGTCGGTGGACTGAGGAAGCAGATTGCCCTCCCCAGTGTGGGAGGGCCTCACCTAATCAGATAGGGGTCTGAACAGAACAAAAAGACCGAGTAAGAGGGAACTCCTGCCTGCCTGTTGGGCCTGGACGTTGTTCTTTTCCAGCTTTCAAACGTGACCTGAAACAACCGCTGTCCTGGGTCACAACTTGCCAACTACATGTCTCGGGACTTCTCAGTCTCCATAATCACATGAGCCGATTCCTTATAACAAATCTCTGTCTATATATACATATCCATCCTGTTGGTTCTGTTCCTCGGGAGAACCCTGACCACTTCAGACACCTTATTCACTATATACTCTGCTGGCTCATTAACAAGGACCTCACAGCCATCAGCACTGACACTTGGGCACGTCTCAGCCTTCTTGGACTTACAAACACCAGACAGCATTTCAGAGTGATGCTCGGGGACCATTTCAAGTGACTACATCACCAACTAAAACCACAAACACGAGAAAACATGGCACTAAAAGGGAGAGGGGAGGAAGGAGACAGATTGGGAGTTTGGGGTTAGCAGATGCAAACTATTATATACAGAACGGATAAGCAACAAGGTCCTACTGTACAGCACAGGGAACTCTATTCAATATCCTGTGACAAATCATAAGGGAAAAGAATATGAAAAAGAACGTGTATATATATATATGTATAACTGAATCATTTTGCTGTACAGCAGAAATTAACACAACACTGGAAATCAACTAGACTTCAATTTTTTTAAAAAAGTGAAAACATGGCACTAAATAGACAACAAAAGGGCTTGTTCACTGTGAGAGCTGAACCCAGAAGGCTTGGCCTCCCCTCCCACCGGGAGCGTGTGCTGTTGGAAGACCCGCTCCTGTGCTTCTCGATGACCACCAGCGAAAGCCCCCCAGCCCCTGTGGTACTGACTTTAGGGTTACAAAGGCATTTGGGTGAGTAGGTGGATCTGCAAATAAACACCAAATCCCCAAACGATGAGGATTAGTGAGGATCAACTATCGACCATTGAACATCAAAAGGCAGCAGGAGGGCTTCCCTGTGGCACAGTGGTTGAGAATCTGCCTGCCAATGCTGGGGACACGGGTTCGAGCCCTGGTCTGGGAAGATCCCACATGCCGCGGAGCAACTAGTCCCGTGAGCCACAACTACTGAGCCTGCGCGTCTGGAGCCTGTGCTTCGCAACAAGAGAGGCCGCGATAATGAGAGGCCTGCGCACCGCGATGAAGAGTGGCCCCCACTCGCCGCAACTGGAGAAAGCCCTCGTACAGAAACGAAGACCCAACACAGCCAAAAATAAATAAATAAATTAATTAATTAAAAAGAAAAAAGGCAGCAGGAGTCCACGCAGCTCAAAGGCCCTTCTCAGATTCTCCAAGCAAACCTATGAATTGTGCAGAGAGAAAACCAAATCCATGATATGAAATCAGTCTCCTAGACACAAGGTGCTGAGCTAAGGAAACAGCTCAGGTGTTACCCCCACTCTACCCCATTCTTCCCTTTAAAATCCGTTAATGCCACTGTTACTCAGTCGTCCATTCAAGCCCCTACAGTGTGCCAGGTACCTGCACCTGCTGATGGGAATCTCACCTGGCTAAGACCCTGTCCCTCCCCTCACCAAGTCTCTGGTCGTGGAGAAATAAGGATACAAAACAGGAAATCACAACTCCTCGTGGTAAGTCCTGCAACAGAGAGGACAGAGGACTTCCAGATTTGGTGACACCAGAACTGCCACTGAAGACTTTTCAGTTGCAGAGACCAGGAGGGGTCTCCTGAAACACAGTCGTGCCGTGTGCAGCACAGGTTGTACAGCCCCTTCACGTCCGTCTGCTGTCAGGAGGGGCACCCCCGCCCCCCACAAAAGGTACCTTGATCCATCCTGTCAGCTGTGTCAAATCATGGGATGACACGTACGGCCTCATGCCCAGCCTGAAATTTACCAGAAGCAAAACTCTCTTCTGGCTTTAATGATTCATTCATTCATTCTTGCTCCCAGAATGCCCCACTGTATTTGTTCCTCATCAGGTTTAAGATGGAAAGGGAGAAAAAGAGATCGGCCACCCCCTCTGCTCTCTGGGGTCTGGCAACAAGGACATCGTCAGAATGGCTCCTTCCTGGACATCGGCTGAGGGTCTTGGGCCCTGGAGGGCAGTTTCTTCCTGCAGAGGTCGACCACCTCTTGCGTTGGGTCCTGACCTCCTACCTCACCCCTTGAGAGCAGGGTCCCTGGTACACGCTCTTCTGCAGTACAGACCAAGCTGGCAGTAGAGACGGGCCTCCCAGAAAGGAAGAATCCTGCTACCCAGACCTGCTACCCAGGCTCTGCACCCCGCCTCACCCACATGACCATCATCCTCTGGAGGGAAGGGTCTGACCCACTCTGTGTACACTGGCAGGGACAGGAACGTGGCATGATGGGCAAATCTTCTAAGTGCGGTTGTTGTCTTCTGCTGTTGATTCCTAACGACTCTTTTAACTTCTCTCTGTGTAACCACTTCAAGTCTTCTGATCCCTCAACCATCAAACCGACTTCTAACAGGAAAAGCCTCCACAGAGAAAGAGCTGGACCCGCAGGCGGAGGAAAGAAGCATTGGAGATTTTTTGTGCCTTTTCCTCAACCGATCCTAAGCACTCTCATCTGCTCTTTCTTAAGAAAGGGTGGTAATTGGTTTATTTTTCATTGCGATGTCAAGTCTGGAACGTGATTTTTAGTAATACTCGCTTAACCAAATTATATTACTGTCGGAGAGAAATGGAGTTCTGTGGGACGTTTTACTCATCTTGCTTCCAGCTGGCTTCCATTGCTCAGGAATTTCATGGTTATTCCATCCACGGAAAATCCAGAATTTTCCTCAATGCCTGAAATTGTGCGTTCTCTTGCTGACATGGACACAAAGTATACATTGCAGACTGAAAAGGTATATGAACACTCCTGAAAACTCTTTTGACTGTCCTGAGTCTTTGATAGATAACCTTCTCCTCAAAGCTGTAGTCACTCACCCCTAGTATGAAATCACTATTTCTAGACCGAACACCAGGTACAGCACAGCACATTTTTCTCCCTTAGCTCATTTCTTTTTTTCTCAGTTTGTATTAATTTTTATTGGAGTAGAGTTGCTTTACATTGTTGTGTTAGTTTCAGGTGCACGGCAAAGTGAGTCAGCTATACGTATACATATATCCCCTCTTTTTTGGATTTCCTTCCCATTTAGGTCACCACAGAGCACTGAGTAGAGTTCCCTGCGCCGTACAGCAGGTTCTCATTAGTTATCCCTTTTATACATAGTAGTGTGTATATGTCAGTCCCAATCTCTCATCTCTTCTATTTAAAGTTGCTAGTCCCATGTGTCCTGAATGTTTACTGTTTTCCTTGGAAAGCAACCAGCAAGAATGCAAACTAGTAAATATTTACTAGGCACCAACTGTGAGGCGGGGGCTGTGTTTGACGCAGGGGCAGATGGCAACCAATTCCAAACGCCTGGCGTCCGTCTAAGCGCTACTTTCTGCATCTGAAGGACATTTCCCAACATTGACTTCAGCCCGTTGTTCACGGTGGCATGTTAAGAATTCCTTACTAATGGCGACTGCTGACGATTTTCGTTCAACAGAAGGCCATGTTGCAAAGCTGGCTGACTGCGAAGGCTCCTCGAGACGCGTGATTTGGAGGTGGAGGTCCGTGCTGACCACGTCCTGCTCCTCCGTCCTGCGGTGGGGTCACTCCGGCCCCAGCTTCTGTGTCTGCACACAGAGGGAATCAAAACCTGCTCCCATTTGTGGGCATTTCTGGAGGCATTCGCTACACCACGAGCCTAGGACAGAGGGGCCGACGGCTCCCTAAGGGCACAGCTGCCCCGGGGTGAGGGGAACCCGCTGAATGCAAGGCTCTCTGGGTCCCCGGGGCCCTGGAGGGTTGGTCTGCCGGCTTGAGATTGGGGCCAAGACAGAGCCAGTGGGAGGGGCTGGACGGGCAGCGAGGGGGTCAAGGTCGAGGCCGGGGAGAGAAGGCCGCCCGTTGGCCGGCACAGCCTGGGAGGGGGACACGGCAGAGGGGCTGGGGGCCCAGGTGTTTGTGCTCTGCCTGTGAAGCCCTCACCCGCTCCCCCTTCGGCGCGGCGTCCACGGCCCGGAGGCCCTGTGAGCACTTTGCCTGCAGCCTTTGTGGAAGTGAGGCAGCTCTCGGGCTGGGCCCCCGGCGCCACGTCTGGGGCCGCGCCGACAGCTGGCCGGGCCGGGCCCCGCGCGAAGGCTGGGGAGTGGGTGGGACGGGATCGCTGTCTAGACCGCAGGCGCAGAGGCCAGGCTGACTTCCGACGTCTGCCTGAGCGTGCTGAGCGGAGCCCCCGGAACGCACGGTGCCTGGGTCGGCGCGAACGACGCAGACTCTCGGAGAAACCCCTCTGCTTTCAGCCACGCGCACCATCGCGACCTGGCTGTGCGCGGATTCCCGTCTGCCAGCTCCGCCGCCATGAATAGTCCAGACCCCATCGCCAGCCCTGCGCCCCCCGACCTAGTAAGGCTACGGACGCAGAAAACACCGGAAAAGCATCTTCGTCAAAAGGACGCATGGCAAAGTTCAGTCCCTCCTAAGAAGGGCCTTTGACGCACTCCCCCCGAACACTGGGGACTCACACGGCCCCTGAGAAGAAGCCCCACCCCGTTGCCTGGGCGCCTGAGGCCTCGGCCAGTCCAGCGTCCAGAACTCCCGAGCTCTCCCCCGGGGCCGGCATCCTGGACCACCAGCAGGAACCCACTCAGCTCTGCCGAACCCCACACCCCTCCTCACGGCCCGGCAGCCCCACCTGGGCACGAGGGCCACAGCCCCCTTTCTCTGGCAAACGCCCCCTTGTCATTGCCCCTTGCCCGCGTTTTCCGGAGTCCTTTCCCCAGCACGTCCCCTGCAGGATTCACCCCTGCACCACCGACGTATGACTCCAGGCTACGGCCACACAGGGAGTCCCCAGATGGAAGAAAGGACGCTGACACCATCCGCACCCCCGTCTGGCCGCCAGCCTGACCCCGTCCTCCTCACCCTGACTTCCCGCAGCACGGCTAGGCCTCCTGAGGAAGGGTCAGGAACTCTTCACTCCGTTAGAAATCCCAGCGGCCCTGTTATGGAAGCTGAGTCATAAAGACGAATCCTGTGTTTTATACACGTCAATGAACGTCATGGGGAGCCTTTGCCAGATGAAGCCAGGGAGGTGCTCGGGCCAGAGTTCAGGTGACAGCCGCGTCCTGTCCCTTCAGCATGGAGGGCACACGAGGGCAGCCACCACGCTTACCCGGGGTCGGGCCCTCCACCGGCACCCCTCGGATGCAGACGCAGTCCCCAGGGAAGAGTCTGTGTCCTCCTTCCCGGGGACGCTTCTGAGCCGACGGACTTACCGCCCCCAAGTGCAGAGAGACGGCAGGACCCACCCCAGGATGACCGTCACGCGGGTACACAAGGTACCAACCGAGACGGCACCTGAAGACCTGCAGCCAGACTCACGCTTCTCCTGGGCACAGACGCCAGCTCCGACCCGGCTCCGGGTGCTGGTTCCTTCCAGACGCGCAGAGGCCCGTGGTGGCCTCGGCAGTCCGCTGTCCGGGGCCTCCTGCCTCCTCTGTGCTGGTTCTCAAACGGGCCCGCACGCGGAGGGCAGGGAGGGGCCAGAGGAAGGGGGTCACTCCGGATCCGCGGAGCAGGTGTCATAAGCAGGAAACCTACCTACGCGGCTCGCCGGGCTCTCGGCCACGCCCGCCAGAGTCTTAAAAGTTTACAGAGAGGCCTTAGCAGGGTTCAGGCGTGTACACCATCCAGGGGGTCTCAGGCACACCTTGCTCTCTCGAGGCTGCGTCGCTGGAACAGTTCCCACTGTGGGAACACTGAGCAGAGCCTACATGCCAAGGCCGGGGAGGGGGTGATGGGCCTCTGATTGCCCACATCCAGGAGGGTCATCTGGTGGTCATGCCCTCTCAATGACCTCCTCCAACAGTCAATAGCAACATCCTTTAGCTTTTGCATCCATTCACTGTGACCTCAATTTCCCCTGATGCAAAAGCAGCTCTTTTTGCAAAGATACGAGGTACGCATCATGCAAACACGCAGCTGAGGAGTGAGATGTCGGTGGCAGGGTTGTATCAAAGGAGTGAAGCTCTAAGTGTGGATTTCAGTCCTCAGCCAAAGGGGAGAGGGATGTTTTCCTTCTGGCTATGGTTAGGGGGGCTTCTCCTTTCTATAAACCCGGCTGCACAGGTCTGCGTTCTCTGACTCAGGACAGGTTCAGCAGGCACAGGACGGATCTTCTGTGTGCTCAGAAAATCCAAGCCAAAGAAGATCCAAAGAGAATATCTGCTTATTCATAGTATGATCAGTTTGGGGTTTTTCTTATTTTTCTCATATGAAAGCAAAGAGATTTCAGGTCAAAAAAAAAAAAAAAAAAAAAAAAGACTAGAAGAATCACACCAGAGATTAAGATCAGCTGCCTTTGGGTGATTTTTATTATTTTTCAAGTATTTTTTAATTTGCATTAATGAGCTTATATTACCTTTATAAAGAAAAATAGACTTGTGAAATTTAATGATTACAGGGTAGATTTTATATGGCAACAAAAAGTTTTAATGGCAATTTCAAAGCATGTAGAAACCGTAAGGTAACATCTGACTTAAAAAACAAAAGAGACAATGAAACTGTGCTGATTTGATTTTTGTCCCTCAGGTTCCATCGTACACTGTTCTCTTGTGCCAGGTTGCTAATTCTATTTGAGTGGATTTGTCCATGTAAACAAATACCCTAAGAGGCAGAGATAAATCAATTAATTATGTATTTGAGGAGGCCTGACAGGAACCTTTCAGGATGCCATCGGCTCCAGGTGACCGGCTATCTCTACATCTGGTCTGGGATAGAATCGCCAGGTTGCAGGGTGGGGCTGGGTTTCCAGAACCTTCCCAGTGCCGCCCCTCCCCCCAGGCATCCTCCATTCTCTCCCCACGGCCCCCCTAGTGCCCTGGGGTGCAGAGAGGAAATGCTGGCCTGACAATTTCTCTGCTGCCAGGCTGACTTCAGACAGTTTGGAGACCCCTAAATCTATACTGTTTGGATTTACTTTATTTCACCTTTTTTTTAACTATTTCTTTTGAAAGTTTTTTTTTTTAATGAGCCCCTTGCTGGGTGTTCTCAGCCTGTCCCTCCCTCTGCTCCCCCCTCCTCTTCACTCCGTCTGGGCCTCGGAAACTGTCACCTATAAACTCCATCACCTGGTTCTTTTGCTCCTGGTTGCTTCTTGCCAATGGGAGACATTTGTAGAAAATTGAGTATTCCAGAAAAGAGAGCGTCTGGGGTGTCTATTTATGAAACCAGGTGGCGGCCCAGCGGGGGCTGCATTCCTCCCCCTGAAGCCACAGTGCCTGGTGCTTCGTCCAGGGCAGAGGCTCTGGGTGGCCACAGCCCCGGGCAGGGGGGCTGCCCCATCACCCCTGGCCCCTCAGCCCAGCCTACTTCTTTATAGAGTATTTGCTGGAAACTCCTCACTTGCCCTTTTTGAATCTGCCATGAATTTCGTGCCAGGACGCCACCAGCAAATGTACACAATGTGTTAGACCAGCAACACCTGCGCTGCTTATGAGAACAAACACCCATATATCAGGAGGGCACCAAATCCTTTTCCATGAGGCATCTACATGCCCTAGATCAGCAACTTCTCTATCAGGGTGAACGTAAGCGCCCCCCGAGGGTTTCTCTCCTATCCAGGTGACCTTGAGAGTCTCTTAAGTAGGTGAAGGTAAGAAAGTACATTAAGGCCCCCATGGACCACCTGGCAGGCAGGGAGGTGGAGGAGGAGGAGACTGGGCCTCCCCCCCCCCACCCCAGGCAACCTTCCCGACACCGAGAGGCCGAATGCCACCCCAGTGAGGACACCCCCTGTAGTCCGGCCAGCATCCCAGGCCACAGAGTCTTGACCCAAATTAATAAGGTGGCGTCATCCTCTTTTCTCAGGTACTGCTCTCAGAGCACCCACTTCTCATTTTCTGGGAAAACAATTTTTTGGAGCATCCTCGGTAACAGGACCCGGCACACAGGAGGGAAGGAAGCAGGCTCTCTGACGATGCCAGGGCAGTAGAAGCAGAAACCAGATGAGCTTGGTCTGCATTTCTGGAGGGAGATGAAGGGCACGCACGTCCCGAGAGCCCTGCTTAGCTCCCGAGTGAGTATAGCCAGAAGCCACGGAGAGCACAGCATCCTAAAGGAAGCTGAGGGGGACGTGAGAGGCTGCCCTGAGGTCTGGCCTGGGGCGTCAGTGTGTCTGGAAGCAAGTTAGGACACAAGGCATTTTACAAAAGTAACGGGAAAGATGACAGTTCTGAGAGAACGTTTGGTTTGGATTTAATACTAGATCCTGAGTAGAGCTGATCCCCTTCCAAGGGAAGGGCGAAAGATTTCAAGTCAATTATCTTCTTTTTGTAAAGACTGTGTGTGCCCAGAATATAAGACAAAATGTTTTGTCCCTTTCAAAACAGAGCAATTTGTGTCTTTCTGAACATCCAATGTTCTGGTGCTGATTACAGGGCTTATTGCTTCAAGATGCTGTTTGTTCCGTGTCTCAGTTTTAAAAATTTGACCAACATGAATCTAAACATTGACATTGTGGTTCCTCTTTACTTGAGCATCTCAGGGAAATGGATTCTGGGAGACAGATTTTCATCAGTAACCCACCCAGATATCCTTTCCTTCTCAGAAATTCAGCAAATCCTCAGATAATTCATTAATTATTGAAGAGTCAATCGGATTGATTGCCATAGCTCACCAAATCCAAGCTGTTACAATACAGACATCCTGATTTCACAGATATTAAAATGTAAGAAAGTTCATGTTAGAATCTGAGACACAGCAGGGACTTCCCTGGTGGTCCAGTGGTTAAGACTCTGTGCTTCCAATGTAGGGGGGCATGGGTTCAATCCCTAGTCGGGGAAGTAAGATCCCACATGCCCCGCGACATAGCCAAAAAAAAAAAAAAAATCTCAGACACAACAATAACAGCCAACATGTACTGAGAGCTCTTCACGTGCTCAGGGAACTCCCAGCACTTCATATGCGTTGATATTAGCTCATTTCATCCTCAGCATGGCCCTAGGGGATAGATCTCATTATCTAACTGTCCCAGTTTCATGAACAGGGAGAGCCAGCCTCGGGGAGGCGAGGGTGGCCGATGCAGGCTGTATCCAGGCAGGTGGCCCCTGGGTCTTGCCACTGTCGCCTTGCATCCAACTGAAGGTACGTCCACCCTCTAAGGGCAAGTTGGGCCTAAATTGTTTTAGTTAAGGTTCAACAAAGTCCACGTGTTGGCTAACTTGAACAAATCCTATTGTAAAGACAAACAGCCCTTGATGAGGGCAGGACTTGCCAAGAGTTGAGTAAATACATCCTAAAGTTAAGACTACACTGCCCAATAGAGATGCAGCCCACAGGGTCCATACTTTGACCCGTTTTCTGAGAACTGCACAACTGGGGGACCACTGAGTCCTCTGTCCTTGGACCAGGGCTGGGGGGTGCCTGCCTGAGCCCTACCCCTCCCGGGCTCCTGCTTGAGCCGCCCCCCAGTCAACCCCACCCCAGTGGACAGGCTCGCCCGGATTGGACCCACGTTCCACACCAGGGTGCCAGGACCTCAGAACCCCGGTGCGGACGGACGCAAGCCCCCTTCCTGGGCCTGCACGGGCCGTTTCCCAGAGGCAGGAGTGGGGCGCTTGGTGCTCTGGAGCCAATTTACCTTAACCTACCAGGTTCCTGAGCCGAGGCCCTGGAGGTGAGAATTCTACATGCACGCCAGGCCCACAGGTTATCAGGAAGGCATTTCGTCAAGGAGGGGCAGGACCCACATTCGGTAGCTTGCTTTGTAACTGAAATACCCAGACATGTGGTCCATGGGCCTCCCTTTGTACTCTCGCCCTGGGCTCCACAAATATTAGGGATGGGAGCCCAGCTCTACATGCTTTGGGGCTTGGCTGTTTGCTTGCTGCGTGTGTGTTCCTTGAAAACAAGAATGTAAGGATTTAAATGACCCCGGGAACAAATAACTCCTTTATTTTCAGCTGAAGGACGGAAGGCCCAGCGAAGTAGCCAGTGTCAGGAATGGAAAAGATGGGTGGATTCAAATAATCAACAAATCCAAGAGAAGGAGAAAGCAGACATGTATATGCAAAGGTAATAATCCACTTTTAAAGAATGAACATGACCTGGGGTCACCGCCCGCTGCACTGTTTTTACTTAATACCCAGCGATGTCATTACGGCCACTGTCAGACCTCCCTCAGTTCATTGTTTTCCTTTTAAAGTTATGTTTTCAAAATCTTTGCTTCAAACCCAAGAATAAAAGCAAAAATGTTTTCTAGCAGAACTCAACTATAAGTAAAACCAATTGGATAGATGATTCATGTTATAAAACATACCTTTATTGTACACTTTCTTTAAAATTAAAGATACCTGCACTATAAAGTAATACTGAGAAAAGAATGAAAACTAACTCTAATAATAATTCCAACCATTGTCTCCAGAAATAAGTGCACTCGTAAGTTCTCAGACATCAGTCCCAAAGGACATCCAAACCACGATGCAGGAAATAAATGTTCTCCGCTTTGGAAATACACACTGGATATATCTAGAATCATAAGACTCCCACTGACTAAATGCTTTCTCCTAGGGCTAGGAGTTTGGATGTAATAATTATATCCTAAAACATTATTTTAACTTTTCAAAAAGAAGAGAAATGATATTTTGAGAATGTATCCAATACTTTCCAAAGAATGCTAGAGACATTTTTTCACTTTCAAGATAAAATATCCCAGATACCTGACAGATGGCCTTCTGAATAGTATACACTAAGGAAAAACTAAACCTGGGGTAAAATATATAATTGCATATTTTCAGGTTTGTCTTTCAGTAATGTGAAATTTTTCAGAAATAGCTGGAAGAAGATTCGGCCATTAGGTTTATGAAATGTGTGCTTGGGATGAGAACACAGTTTAAGTAGGATCTGAAAATCTTATGTGTCTGCAGTGGATAAGGAACAGCCATCTGCAAACAAGCTTTTAATTTTCAATAGCACAAGACAGAAGGGAATCTCCTAAGCTGGGACAGCTCCATACCAGATGGGTGAACTTTGGAGAGGTGATTTGCATAGAGCAGTAGAAAAGCATTTAACCCAAGGCCCCAAAGTTCCAAAGAGAGGAAGGTCAACTGGCACAGATTAAAACAGAAAAAAAAAAAAAATGAGATGCAGTTCTTGACAGATTATTATCTGCATAATGTCCTTTGAAATGGTTGACATTGGCTGTTAGCACTAAAAAAACCTGCCTATTTTTTTTACCTAACTTTTATATGTCATCTTTTTCTAATGATCAAAAGTCATTAGGTTTAATCTACATTCTGATTCCCTAAAAAATAAAAAATGTACTTTCAAACATCCCTATTATGTACTTAATACATCCTTCCTTGCCTTGTGGAAAACCTAGACCGGCCAAGGTAACCACAAGTCACTTGACAGTCCAGGATTAAAAGACTGAAATGATGTTAATGGGCGGAGAGTTCTGCAGAAACAAGTAACGAAGAGCCTTTTGACTCCATCGACATCTGCCTTAGAAAAATCCAGGTTACTTGCTTCCTAATTTACAGGGTGGGTTCGCCTGCGTGAGGCCGCGTGCATGGCTGAGACGGGTCCCGGCGGAACACGCCGCCGCTGTCCTGCGCGGACATTCACCCTCTCTCTTTATCCCTCCCTCCTCCACCTCCAGAGTCAGCTTACAGTGTTATCAAAAGTCATCAGAGGAAACTAAGCCAGTCACCTTCACACCTGTCAGAAACCGCACGCTCCACCGGACCGTGCGGTCTCGCACCCCAGGATCCAGGTCACCCGTCCAGAGTGACGCGGGCTCTCCCAAGATGAGCTGCTACCTGTGTTCCAGGTGAGCCTGCCATGGGGGCGGGGTCACCTCCCTGTCTCCATGGAAACCAAGGAAGCAACAACCGCCCACGCCGGTCAGCAGCAGGCGGCCTCGGCGGGACGGGGCCTCGAGGCTGCGGTGACCCTCAGTCCTGGTGGCTCTCCAGGCTGGAGACCGAAGGCTCGGTGTCGCCACGCAAGGCAGGATGAAGGCGCTGTGGCCGCGAGCGGGAGCTGGGGCTGCTCCCAGAGAGGAGCTGGTGGCTTTAGAGCCAGGACCGACCGGCTGCTGGAGGATGTGTGCAGACAGGTTCGGGGCCTGAGCTGAGAAAGCTTTGGAAGACCCTCCTGGTCCGAGTGTGCGCCCGCCGGCCCTCCCGCGTCTCTCAGCTGCTCACTTCCCGCCATTGCCTCACCCCCGTCCACCCTGGAGACCCGAGTCAGAAAGAAAAGGGGGACGCTCAGCCCCGGGGTGTGAGGCTGCCACGGGGCTGCGGGCGCAGGTGCGGGAGAGTCCGTCCTTGTCACCAGCCCGAGGCGGAGCCAGAGCCCAGAGCCAGGTCGGGAGGGTGGGTGCAGGGCGGCGGAGTGGCCTGACCTCAGTGACCTCGGTGACCCCGGTGACCCCAGTGCTGGTGCAGGGAGGGCGCCTTCACGTCGCTGCATCTTAGAGACTCCACAGACTACACCTCGCATCCACCCTCCCGCAGCACCCATTCGGCGGCTCCCGTCTGCAGGCCCGCTCAGCCGAATGTCCACCAGGCTCCTAGACGCCCATCTGGTGCCCTGGGCCGGGGGAGGGGCCGTGCGGGGACAGCGGTGACAGCGGTGCCTGGGGAAATCGCCTGTAACCGTCTCTGCTGTGACAGCATCCCCAGAGGAAACACACCAGGCCGCCCAAGCAGGGGACAAGACGTACCACTTGCTTTTCTCTCTTTTAAGTAACTGGAGAGAAACCAGGCTCAAAACCAGAGCCCATGTGCCTGCCGGCTGGCAGCTAACCACCCACGGAAACCCCTCATTTCTCCCCACTCTTTACCACGCACATCTCATGTGGAGAGAACAAAGCCACAGCATGTTAAAACAGGAATTATAGAGAAGAACTTTTCTTCAAGGCCACCAAATAGTTAAAATGCAGGAAATTATAATTTTCAGGTTGAAAATTTGCTGTGATACGTGATCAGCGGTTTCCATCATGAATAAAATCTTTTTCATCATTTCTTCCACAGTGAAAATACTCCATGAACTTTTCTTTACCAGTTCCCTTACATGAAGTTGAAAGGTAATTCTTTGACAATTAGCGATCTTTTCTTTTGCATCAATTTAACTTTAGCATAAGAATAAAGCCCCACGCGATGCAGCTCTGTCAGTGGGAGAAAGTAAGAAGGAACTTGTCAGGTTTTTTCTGACAAAGTATATAATGAAAGCCAAAAGAATCCTGCCTTTTTTCCCCCTAAATGAATGTGAAAGAGATTTTAAAAATCAGAATTTATTCAGGTGCTCATGATATTGAAAAGCACAGAACACTAACTGCAGCAGAGTAAAATACATACAATTAGAATCCTCATTTTGAAAGACTTCAAAGAAAGTAATATTCGTTACAGCTGAAAACACATAGAGGTATGTTAAGTAAAGCATCAAAACATACACTCCTGTAAACTAATTGGATAATGACATATATTATCCCAGCTGTCAGCTTCCACCGTGCCTTTAAAAGTTCCTTTTGTTAAGCACGAAATTTCATCATTAAAATACCAAAACAACACAAAAATACCTGTTAGCCAGCACTGAACCTAGCACACACCCCTGCCTTATCTCAGTGCAAATAAACACTCTAGGCTTCTCTCCTTTTCTCTTTTCTGTTCGTTTCCGTGGGGTAAGCTCACTGTTTATTGACTCAGCTTCCCTGAAGCTCAAAGTTTGGTGGTTTAAAATTACACACCATGGTCTTCATCTCAATTTCTCCCTTCTTCAGTTCTGAACCAAGGATGGAGTTTGCAGAGCCCTCAGGCTAAGCCAGAAAATACTCATTATTTCGTAGGATTCTCACAAAAACGGTAACTCAGTAAAACTGCCGCTGTCCACCAAACAATCAAAACCCAGCGAGAATGACATTATTCCAACCAGGGCAGATGCTGCCCACGCCACCCTATACATTTCTCAGCACTCAGAAGGGTTTTCCTTTCTCTCCCCTCCTTTCTTTCTTTCCCCTTCTTTCTTTCCCTTTCTTTCTCTTTCCCTTTCTTTCTTTCTCTTTCTTTCTTTCTCTTTCTTTCTTTCTTTCCTTCTTTCTTTCCCTTTCTTTCTTTCTTTCTTCCTTCCTTCCTTTCTTTCTTTCCTTTCTTTCTTCCTTCCTTCCTCCCTCCCTCCCTCCCTCCCTCCCTCTTTCTTTCTTTTTCCCTTTCTTTCTTTCTTTCCTTCTTTCTTTCTCCCTTCCTTCCTTCCTTCCCTCCCTTCTTTCTTTCTTTCTTTCTTTCTTTCTTTCTTTTTTTCTTTCTCTCTCTCTCTCTCTCTCTCTCTCCCCCCCTCCCTCCCTCCCTTCCTTCCTTCCTTTCTTTTTCTCTGTTTGCCCTTTGCACTATATTCAGAGCCAAGAAATTGGAACTTAAAAAGCAACCAGAAATGATTCCCCAGAGCACAGCCAGGGCATCCTATCAGAATGGAAGTGTTTGCGCTTGGTTACTCTTATAGTCACTGGGAGACGGTAACAGAAAATGACCCCCAGGGAACGCCCCTTCACCTGACTGGCCCCGGCCCCTAGCTCTGGGCCCAGGAGCACCGTGGCTCTTTTCACAAGCATAGCAAACACTTAAAGGTGGGGCTGGCACCCATTTCTGCAATCCCCAGATCATAACTTTTCACCAACTTGAGAGAGAGAACAAGTCTCCGTTGCCCAGGTAGCAACAGTCGTAATGAATCGCAGGTGGCAATCCAGCCCCACCTGAGTCCCATGGCAGGTCACTCCTGCCCAGGAGAAAGCATCCTTCCGCCTCCTGGTCACACAGTGACCTCGAGGACCCCAAGCACGGCCCCAGCGGCCAGCACACAGGTCCCCGGGGCTCCCACGAAAGGATCCCACGCCGGAACCCCGGGCAGAGCTGCCGTGGCCCGACCTGTGATCCGGGGACAGCCACTGCAGTACAGACGACCAGAGCCTCCCCCCGCACCCCAACACTCAGCAGAAGAGGCATGGCCGGGTGTGCTCCCACACGTCCCCCCTCCCCATGCCGCCCAAGGACACCCCCTCCTGCAGGGGGGACCCACAGCATACCTCCTGCGCCGGCGTCCAGCTGCCCGTCTGGGCCGGGGCTCGGGGACTTCCTGGTCCTCGTGGCACTGAGAGGCTGCCCAGAGCATCCCAGCGTCCTGGGGCAGCAGGCGGGGTCTCCGCAGCCGCGGAGGCCGAGGCAGCGACGAGCACAGCTGGAGACCGTCCACAATGAGCCAAATGTTGTACGGCAGCAACAAATCAACCGGGAAAACCAGCGCACAAATCAAGCAAAGTGCCGCTTCTGGAGGATGCTGAAAGCTGAAGCCACCGAATGCTACATTTCCTCCTCAAGACCGTTCCAGCCAGCTCCTTCTGCTGTTTCTACTGTACCATAATGCACTAGGTCTGGCTTTTACCCTATTGAAAGAACATGAATATATTATTATCCACACAAAAGAGCAGGTTATTGTTTATGAATTACCAGCCTTCCCAGCAACAAAGGCTATTTTCATAAGAAAACTCAATTTCATTTTAGCTCCAATTTGATTACCAGCTGAAGAAAAGAAGCTCTGCTCCTAACCCTCAAAGGATTTTTATTCATACCATTGAATGGGCTTTATTGCTTCCTTTTCAAAACTGACGCAGAAAGCTTTTAGAGTAAAACATTGACAAAAAATTATTGCGCTGCTATTTTGTGCAATAACAGAGCTGAAGAGGGCAGTGATTTCTCAGCCATCCTTCACTGTACTTCAGAATAGCAAAGGCTGGAATTAATGACAGACCAGGGAGAGGAGGAGAGCGAAGGTCTCACAATGCACGTCAAATCTAAATGATCACCATACACTGAAAAGCCCCCAAAAAAAGCCCACAGCTGATTGATTCACGGCTTTCACAAGAAAGACAGGCTTGAAGAGTTTATTGCACCACAATTTACTCGGAATTATCATAAAAACGAACGTAGAGACTGAATGTCACCCCGGCACGCTCCAAAGACACACACCCAGGGACTAAGTTCATGCAGGCATTGTCGCCTTGTGGGCAGGAGCTGAGGGCAGTTGGGGCGTCCGTGAAGGGGCTTCATGTGCTCTTAGCATGTAGAGCCATGACTCAGGCTCCGTGGGGGGGGAATGTTCACCCCCTACCAGAACATTTGTTCATCTTCACAATTTAAAATGGGAAAAATCCGCAGCTGCAAACAATGGCCCAGTGCCCCAGAGGCTGGATGCCTGCTTCGCACCTGGAGCGTCTGTCCTGGGGCCTCCCTGGAGGGTGCCTGTAGGGAGGCCCTCTGTGTGTCAGCTTGTTGGTTTCCATTCCCCAGGGAAGCGTGAAGTTTGCAAGGCCTCAGCTGCTCATAAGAACGGTTTGGAGGTAAACGTTTAAATGACACAGGTTGTTGCTAAAATGTCCCTCTCCAGACTCACAGCACTCCTCTTTTCATTAAAATTTGAGCAGTAATGGCTAAGCTGGCGGGATTGCCAAAGAAACCTGCACTTGACATTATGCAAATAGAGTCTACAGTGTAATAACTTGGCCCTGGAGGTGCCCGGGCCGTGGCCCGCTCACACGGACACCGCAGGGGGGATCGGACCAACCAAAACTGAAAAGATGCGCTTAAAAATCTACTTCCTAGCCAGCGGGCCAATCCCTGCACTTGCTCGTCTACACAGCACCATCCGGTTTTACAGGTGAAGAATGTGTCATGTTCAATGTTTTACTGGAAAACAACATTGATATTTAAAAACAAACTAACCAAAAAAAGTAAAACGACCCTAGTTGGCCACTACATTTTTCAAAGACTGTTGAATTTGAACACGAAATACGGGTATTTTCTCTCTTCTCGAGTCAGGCATCTGAGCCCCACTGTTCGCTAGGAAGGAGGGCTTCCAGTTGTAATAAGTCATTTTCCAAGACTTCCCCTGTTGTCACTGTGTGTGACTGCTGACACCGTACATTGTGATGTCAAAGCTAATAATTAAAAAGCCAAGCTCCCGCCAAGCATCCATGTGCTTACAGATACCTGAGCGTTCAGCATCGGCTTGACAACAAAATCCAAATAACTAATGCCAGCTGCACCTTCCCTAGGGTTTCTTGGCGTTAGGGACCTAAGATCAAATATTCACAGTAATTTTGTCCTGTAAAGTCACTGTGAACCCTGAATTAGCAAATACTGACCTCGGCTCCCGTGGACACACGGGGAGGTTCCTGCGAGCCTCTGGTCACAACATGCCCACCGACCAATCAACCCAGGAACTTGTTTCATGTATGTTTCTGCTTAAAGACACCTTACTTAATATTTATCATGGATTCATTAACATGGAACCCACAGCCAGCAGCACTCTTACTCGGGCCTGAAAGGGGCTCATCTGATGCACGTAGTTTCTCCGTACATCCCAGCCTTCCTGGACTTAGGAAAAGCAGACAGCACTTCAGCACCACGCTTTGGGGCCTTGATAACAGCAAAACCACCCCCAAATCATAAAAATTTGAAAAATGTGGCTCTAAGACTGTGAGAATGTTTATAGTGAGAAAACTAGAATGAGAAACGGCTACCGTCTCATCTGGCCTGAGCTGGGGACCTGCATGTTGGTTGATACGTATTTTGTGCTACACTGTACACGCCCGTCCATGAGTGACATTGAAAGCTCCGCGAATATGGATCTGGGGTTACAAATAAACTTGAGCAAGTAGGCGAATTTGCAGATATAGAATCATGAAAGAGAATCAACCCCATTCTTTTTTTGATGTAAGGCCGTTTGCATTTGTGTCCAGAAAGCTATGGACTGAACTTGTCCTCCCAAAATGCAAGTGTTGAAGCCCTAACCCCCGATGTGACCGTATTTGGAGATGGGACCTTTAGGAGCTAGTTAAGGTTAAATGAGGTCAGAGGGGTGGAGCCCTGATCTGATAGGATTGGTGGCCTTATAAGAAGAGGAAGAGAGCTCTTTCTCTCCTTCTCCATGTGAACAAACTGAGGAAAGGCCGTGTGAGGACACAGCAAGGGGGTGGCCACCTGCAAGCCAGGGAGAGAGGTCTTAGGAGAAACCAGCCTCACTGACACCTTGGTCTCAGACCTCCAGCCTCCGGAACTGGGAGAAGTAAATGCCTGTGTTTAAGCCACCCGGGCTGTGGTGTTTTGGCGGCCTGAGCAGATTAAGACACAGTGACAAGTGGAGCAGAGATGTGGCACTTCATCAACCATAACCACTAGTGAGCACCTACTGTATATCAACTCCAGTCCGCAGTGAGGGCAGGAAACAGCGGGGGGTTCAGAGAGACCCTGAGGGAGGAGGTCCGGTTCGGGGGGAGGGAGAAGCAGCACCCAGGTCAGGGGACAGGCCCAGGAGCACTGGGGCCAGCCCATGGGGCTTGGGTGCCCACCCCAGAGGGGGGCAATTTTTCAAAATGTGGCCTTGGACCCCTGACATCACATCACCATCCATTGTCAGGAGAGGAAGTTTGGGGTCCACCTGGTTGTAGGGCCCTGGGAATCGCTTTCCTGACTCACCAGCCCAGGTGACCCCTCAACCTCATTAAGTTAGAAAAACATTGCTATCAGTCAAGCAGATTAGAGAAGGATTGAAGGAAACCGCCACGCAGAGCAGGTCAACGCAGGGTCTTGGAAAGAGCCCCCCGCAGCTGCAGCTCCTCTCGTCCGGATGGCGACCTGGGCCCAGAGAGTCTGCAGACCCTCGGCCAGGCAGCCAAGCATGGCTCGGAAACCTGCCCTCAGGTGTGCTTGCCTAGGCTTAACTAAGAGGAACATTTCCTGACTTCGAGGGGCAAAGGAATGCACAGAATGGACAGAAAATATCCTCCCTCATCAATGACGTCAACCTCAAACACAGGGGTGACACTGAAAATGAAAGGAAGCTTTTCCCCATGTTGTTGTCGTGTCCAGAAAGCCAAGAAAGGTCTGGCTCTAGTGTCAGGCAGACCTGCCACTTGCTTGTAGGCCAATTTCTCAGTCTCTCTGTTAAACTCTGAGCTCCTCGAGGACCAGGAGGTCCTCTCGTTTGTCCTGGGTTCACGGAGCCGGCACGTAATCGGTGCTCGGTAAAGTATTAGGATGAAACGCCTTAAACATTACAGGATGGACTCCAAGGCCTTCACTATACATCGGCCAAGGTCAAGCGCTAAGAATTAATATAAGTGGGGAGGGTGACGGTGAAGTCCAATGTTACGAGCTTGTTTACCGGAAAGAGAGGGATCTTTAAAATTGTGAGGCCCCACTTACATTTTCAAACAATTTAGAACGTCTTTCAGCCGCACCGCGTCGGTCTCCTGCCTCTTCCTCATCATCCGGACACACGTGAACCCCACTCACCTGAAAACTTTCACCTGACCGCTAGGATCCAGACACAGAGAAACAGAAGCACTGCCGGGTGAGAAAGCACCTCCCCTGTACACAGGCCTGCAACCACCTGAAATCAATAACCATGTAATCTGGGTTCCAGAAAGTCTCACCAGATCTCCAAGGGTCCAGAATGTCCCGTGATACTTTGTCCTTACGTTTCATCCCCTCAAGCAAAGTCAAGTCCCCTGAGAAGCAAAACCCTGGAACAGATTCGAAGTCAGGAGGCTGCGGAAATGAAGAACAATGTTATCCAAGAGGTAAAAGTGTCCCTGAGCCCAGCCCTGGGTGGCCCCATTAATCCTCGCCAAGCAGTGACAGGCGTTCGTGCCATTATTGGAACATGACAATGAATCTCACTGCTTCCCCCAAGGCTCCAAGTACCTTGGGAAGAAACTTCCCCAAGTCTGATGGTGTCAGAGGAGACATTTAGTCACTAGACATTTAAGAAGCAGAGCACGCTGCCGTTTAACTTGATAGTCATCCACTGCTCAAGGAGAAAATCTAAAAACTACACTAGGTTGAAAATCACTTTCCATTTTTTTTCATTGTCCAGCGTTTATCTTATTCCACTTTATGTTTCAAAATTATGATCCAGACACTTTGTCTGTGATTTGATGGCGTACTTACCCCGTCCCACTCTCCTCTTTTTTTCCCTCCTCCAATTAACAAAAAATAGAGACTCTGGCCTCATGTAGTTGGCTCACAAGTTCTTACAATAACTGCACATCTGAAAATTAGACTCCAGATGGGTATGAGCCATTTTAGCCTCTATTTCCATATATAAAGCAGTAAGAAAATGAGCCAGACTCAACCCAGAGGACAAATTACCTCATTGAGGAAATTTCAAGTTAAAATCCTTCTGGATTTTGACAAGACTCTTTTGAACTTGCTCCAGTGATGGGCATTACGATCTCCAAGGCTTCTCAGGTGGTGCCTGGGAACAAGCATGGCCATCTGACAAGTTCAAAGGCCCGCTGTACCCCGAGGGGAGGCCCACACCCCCAAATGTGCATTGGCTCTGTCCTCTTCCGGCCCTCCCCCAGAAGGTGCACCCAAACGACCTGGAGAACGGCCACTGGGGTCTCAGGAAAGAAGTGGGTGCCGACAACAAGCCACCCCACCCTCGCAGCCTTCCTCTCTGAGGGGAAGCCCAGCTTGGCCTGCAGTGGGTTTGGAGACAATTATCCCTTTAAGATGAAGAACACATGTGACTTCGGGCCAGCGAAGCATGGTATCAACCAGCCGCAGAGCAGTCATTTACCCAGGATGGTCTATGGCAATTCTCCAAGAGCAAATGCGCGTCCTGTAATTCAATCCACATCACGCAGGCGTGATTGATTGAACTCGATCACCTGTCCCTCTCCCCTCCCGGGAGTTCAAAGGGGTGGGGCTGCGAGTCCTAAAGCGGCTCATCCTGCGGTTGGTTCCTAGGGGGTGGGGGTCATCTCATTAGCATAAACTCAGGCACAGCCAAGAGTTTCCTTACGAGTAGCAAGACACTCAGGAAACTCCCAGGGTTTGCGGAGCTCTGTGACGGGAATGGGGGTGGGGACGATTCACGTTTTCTGACGCCACCCCTCAGGGAGCGTCCCAGCCCCTCTGCTCGCGATAGCTCCAGGCACATGGTAGGTCTGTGGTCCTCTCTGTGCTCCACAAGCCTGGACTAAGCTTGGGGTTTCGGTTCCACGAGGCTGAAGGTGTAACAAGCAGAAGTGAGTTGGTGTAGTAGCCACTCTGCCTTGGGGGCTCCTTCTCACTGTCTGTCCTCTCCTGGGCGGTGGGTCCATCCTCTCCTGGGTGGTGGGTCCGTCCCCTCAGCACCTGCAGGCCCAGCATGGCTGGCCCGGGCCAAGCCACCCTTGTCCCCGCAAGGGCGTGGGGACGATGCCTGGCCTCTGGGGTGGGTGGCAACATGAAATCCAGAATCCCCTCCCAATGCAGATCTTAGCTGACATGTCTTCCTGTTGGGCACTCTTGTCACATACTGGTCAGAACAGAGTGGAGCTGAACAGGCCTCAGGACAGCTGGACCTGAGGCCAGGACCACAGACCAGTAACCCTCAGCGGCACTACACGGTGAGTCCTGTCATGCTCTACTCAAGGCTCCTCAGAACCAATAGGATGCATTTATGAAGAGGCTTATTAAGAGCCATTAGTTCACATGATTATGGAGGCTGAGACGTCCCACCGTCTGCTGGTCCCACCATCTCCAAGGTCATCCTGTTAGGCCCGGGAGAGCCCACGGCATGGACCCCAGTCGGGGTTGAAGGCCTGAGGGGCAGATGCGGAGGGAGGGGAAGAGCCTGCCCCAGCTCAGCAGCTGGGGGGGAGAGAAGCCCACCCACCCCTCCTTCGCTCTGTCCGACCGGCTATGGTTGGAGGGCTACGCACAGGGGAGAGCGACCCTTGACGCAAATGCCAGCCCCATCTGGGGACACCACAGACACGCCAGAGCATCGACCGACCTGCTCTCTGGACTCTGGTGCCAGGACCCTTGCCCACGCTGTGCTATACCTGCTCCGCGGATCCCGACTCGCCACCCTCACGCAGCTCCAGGTCATGGACACAGGTCTGGGGCGCAGGGCGAGCTGTGCCCCTGAGAAGCTGCTCAGACTCAGGGTAGAAACCCCCCGCCCCGGGCGTCGGCTCTGCTCCCAGCCCACGGCACCTGCGCCGGGCTCACAGAGGGGTCTGTGCACCCTGCCCTCGGGGGCCTCCGCTGCCCTCGCGTTTGCTGGCACTCCAGGTTCTAAGGGTTCCTGCCGCCGCGCTCGGGCCAAGGGCCGAGGGAGGCCCCTGCTGGGGCAGACAGCCTGGGGGACCAGCCAGCCACGCCGGGAGGAAAGGGCAGCTTTTCAAGAGGGAGGAGGGAGGCCGTGCTGGCTGAGAGGTGGCGGGCAGGAGGGGGCCAGCTGAGGTCAGGTCAAGCTGTCAGACTCGACGCCCACAGGCTTCAGGGAACGGAGAGAGGGGTCAGTGCCTGTGACCGTGGCATCTGGCTCGGCGTCAGGACAGGGTCACCTGCTTCAGCTGTGTGGACAGGCCCCGGGCAGGCCCGCGGGGTCCCCCCGTCCTGGGGCAGGATGGGTGGGAGCGACAGCCACGGCAGACAGAACCCGCCTTGAGCCTGGCCCTGCAGCCTCAGCGCCCCCGCAGGCCAGGCATCCTCAACAGGGACACGGTCTGTTGTGTCCCCTCGTGGCTCATCCCGTGTCCCTGCCCTGGGGATGGAGCCCTGGGATGTCAGTCAACATGTATTTTTCTCACCTATTTCACCCAGAGCAAACTGAGCCCAGACTCCATCCCCCTTGAGCCTCCCACGTGGGAGAAGCAGGGTGTGGACCACATTATTATCGGGGCTTCACCTTCCTTCAGAAATGCACCTCATCGTGGACACAGCTGGTCCTGCAGGCCACATCTGGTTCAGAATCTCCTTATAGCTGAATATACGTCCAATTTGAAACTGATCAGCTGGTACATCAAGACCAGCTATAGACATTTTCTTTTCCCAAGAAAAAAAGAAAAGGAAAAAGTCTAGATAAGATATTAAACCCAGGGAAACAGGAGGAAATGATTTGGAAAGAAGAGGCAAGGAGAAATACAAGTCCGATACAAACACTGGCGTCAGACAGGACATCACGCAAATGCGTGGGAGGCGACGGGCCAGAGGAGGTGAGGGAGTCCGTGGGGAGGGGAGGATGCAGCCAGTGGTCTCAGCGGGGGGCAGGAGGACGCAGCCCTCCTAAATGAAAACATCTTTTCTCCTGCAGAAATCAAAATATTACCCCAAAACCCAAGACCACCCTGGTAAGCCGAGCTTACAATAAGCAAAGCAGGAGTCGATGATTAGCTGGTGTGGAACCATCCAGAATGACGTGTGAATGCAACTTCACTTACACACACACATTCACGTACACACACTCGCTCACACACACACTCACAGACACACAACTTGCTCACACATACACACTCGTACACACACCCACACACTCACACACTCACGCACACTCACACTCACACACACTCACACACTCACGCACACTAACAAGGCTTAGAGAGTGCCAGACTTGCTCCTGTGTATCCAAATCAGAGCAAGGAAGTAAATCTTGCCGAAGGCTGTTAAATGGGAGGTGAAGCCGTTAGGGAGGGTGAAGTGCAGAGCTCAGAGCCTCTTCACAAGGTGGAGAAGGAGGAGCCGTCAGAGGGAGGAATGTTCCAGAGAAAAAAGGAGAAAAAGGCAAAGCACAGAATGGTTCGGGGAGGGCCGTGGTAAGTGAGGGCCTGTAGCAGGCGTGCGTGTGGAAGGGTCTTCGAGAAAACACGGGGAAAGCGGGTTCCACAAAGGCCTCAGGGCCGCGTTGGGAGGACGGGGCGGAGCCCGGCTGCACGGTGGTTCCCAGATCATCTGGGCAGAACGGGTGCCGCGGCGCCAGGAACCCAGTGAAAGCTGAGTGAGGGACCGTGGAGGCGTTTAGACAAGTTCCAGCTGCTGGTTCACGGCCAGATGAGTCAGCCGACTCGCCTCATTGTCTGTCCATCAGCTGAGGCTCAAGGTCAGGCTGCCCTCTGTCCTCTGGGAGCCCAGCACCCGGCCTGCGGGCACAGAAGCATCGCCCCCTTTCACAGGCGAGGAACTGCGGCCTCAAAGCACAGCCCAACAGCAGGATTCCAACTCAGATCCCCAAACTCATGTCAACACGCGAGACCCCTCAGAGGGGCCTGCCCTCCACCCTCCTCTGGCCCCGCCAGCTGAGAGGCTTCCTCTAGAGCTGCGTGACCGTGTTCTTTGTCTCCCATGTGGGACACTTTAGAGAACGTGGGCGGGAGGGATGCCGGCCTAGGCTCGGGAGCCCCCAGGCCAGAGCTGGGGGCCGGCCCAGCAGGACACGGCCAGCCGCCGTGCAGACCGCAGCCCGCCCAGTACTCACCAGTGACAATCAAAACACTCAATAACCGTACGGCGGGGCGCCGGCCAATCACACAGGGGAGACGTCGTACAAAGACAAGGGCCTGCGAGCCCTGAGCCCCTATGCCGGTGTCTCCGGGGGGCCCAGGGCCTGGCGGCAGAGGAGTGGGACTCAGGAGGCCTGAGGGAGGGTCTATCACCAACCGCTGCAGGAGCATTTCCGCGTTCTGACCACTGGCACGGCCGCCCTGGGTCATCACACTGCAATAACACAGCGGGCGACCTGTGACAACGTGTTTTTGATGCAAAACAAACCACCCACACTTGGCGGCTTGCACAACAGCGGCTGGTTTAGATTTGGGCTCTGGGGACCGGTGCTCTGAGCGAGGCTCGGCTGGGGCACATCTGGCCTCTGCGGGCAGCGGTCATCAGCTGGCGCTGCTTCTGCTGGTGCGGCTGGGTTCCTACCGCCAGCCTCCAGCAGGGAGCTTGGGTGTGTTCACGGGGCGGCAGCAGCGCCAGGAGGGGCGGGAAGACACAAGACCGCCCGAGGACTGGGGCGAGGACAGCCTTACTCCATGTGCTGACCACAGCAAACCACGTGTCAGCCCAGGTGCCAGGGGTAGAGAACTGGCCCCGGCTCTGGTGGGAGGAGAGCCATGGTGCAGTCTGCCACAAGGCGCTGTGGACCGGTGATACCCACAAACCTCCGGACTCAGTGGCCAGGGAGAGGTGGGGACAGGCCAATGCGGAGAGCTGTTGGGTTTTCAATTTAAAGCATCGGAGGGAGTGGGGAAGAGGCGGCTCTTCTGGATATGTTTGCCTGGAGATCAAGAATAAAAGCTTTGGCCAGTGGAGTCAGTTTATATTTTGTATATTTAAGTTATTTTTTCTTTTACTTATTTAGGAAATCAACTGAGTCTGGGAGTAATTTTCTTCTGTGTTTTCAAATAAGGCTTTAAAAGGTTGTGCCCTGGGTCTGCATTTTCTGGCAAAACCTCTGCACACAGCTGCGCAGACAATTGAGGGGGGATGTATTTATATTTAATGCCGTCACATTTGCTGGTGATCTGGGTGAGGATTCTTTAAATAGAAGAAAGGACTGGGTGTACAAAAGACCAGAAAGGACACCCAAAGCAGCGGCTGAGAGATTCCACTTGATTCTGCAAATGCCCAAGCCCTTCATGACCAAAGGAAGAGATTGTTTGCTTCCTGTTCATCCTCATGAAACCAGAAACCCTCGACCGTGGGCAAAGCTCCTTTTTCTCTAAATGAAACAAAATTCTTCTATCGATTTGTTTTGCATTTAATCTGAATGAATCAGATTTTTAAAAATACATTTTAGTGTGATGAAAGACTGACCATTTTATGTAGGAAAAAAGTTGAGGGCAGCTGGGACCCTGCTGGCATGCCGGGGATGCGGGTTTTTATTAGTGTTTTAATGACCCCAATGAAAGAGCACGGCTCCGCCAGATCGAAGAGCAGAACGCCAAAACCCAGAGACGTCCCCAAAGTCCCAGAAAGCGTGCAGGTGTGTGTGTAGCGTGATGTGTGTGTTTCCTCCCACTGCTGCTCTGCCACGTTCCCAGACCTAGATCCCCACCAGTACCAAGAATACCATGGCAGGACACTTAACCAGAATGTGCCCTAGCAACACTTGTTTTCCTTTTCGGTTTGGTTCCGTGAGGCATTACCATAAAATTCTGTCTGGGCTGCTCTGGGTCAGCCCACAGCTCTGCCCAGAGACGGAAGCTCCGCACCCAGGGAGCTGCCCCACCTGCACCTCCCACAGCTCAGCCCCCTGACCTCGCTTCCCACCCCCCGGGAGGGGCCACCCAGACCAGGGCCCAGCAGAGCTGAGTTACTGCATGATCCAGCTCCACCAGCGACAAGCTGCAGGATTTAGTGTAGAAGTCACTTCACACCTCTCAGCCCATGTCTCTCGGTAAGGCGAGGAGCAGGCAGAGAACTGTCTCGATCCTGTTGCTCTGGGACTTCTTTCCCCAGGGATGCCAACACCTATCCTGACCACCGCCTCTGAAGTTATTAGTCGCAGGGAAACTCATCTCTCAAAGGGTTTGTCTTAGACCCCAGAACTGAAAGCATTTGTGGACGGAGTCGCATTCAGTACTCTCTTCCAACCTGGCTAGACAAACTGAGGCTCAGAGAGGCGACAGGGCTTAGTAAAACGGTCCACGTCCTCAGACGAGAGCTCGGAAGAGTCTGGCCAGTGGCTGTTACTCCGCACCAGACCCCTCCCGGTCTGCCTGGGGGAGGGCACCTCAGGGGCCTTGGTCTGATGTTTCTAATCTCCTGGGGGGGGGGGTCGCCCACCTAAAGAGCAGAGCATCTGTGGGCTCGAAGAGGACCCTGGACGCTGAATCAGGAGAGATGGAGGTTGCAGGGAGATTACAGGGTGGAGGGGCAGGGGACTGAAGCTCAAATAGTTTGGGGAACCCTTTTCTAAAAAAGAATCCGAAATTGCAAACACAGAGCCAGGCAGAAGCCTTGGAGGGGCAGCTTTGAGCGGGTCCCGGCCCTCGGGGCAGCACAGACCGAGCGGCTCTGGCAGAGGGTCCCGGGCCCGGCCGCCGAGCTTTTGTGCTTGCTTCACGGGGTCCTGTCCCCTCATTACTGACGCCTCTTATCTAGAAAAGCACGTGTTCGGTGACGGTGGGAAATGACTCTGTTAATGGGTTAAGAATTGAGAGCAAACGTTGTCCTGACCCCTAAAAATCAGTAGCCGGGACAGCGGTACTGACTAATGTAATCCGGGGTGTATTGAGAGCAGCCAGTTGTCTCTCCGCCGCAAGCCCTGGGGTTCGCGTGCCCTCCCGCAAACCCAGACTCCAGCCTGGTGGGAGGCGCTGGGATGGGAAGGAGAACCGGGCACGGTCTCTGGTCCCCACCAGCCTGCAGACTCGACGTTGGCCATCCGTGTCCCCAGCGCTGTTTTCCAGGGTGACGCCGCCCCGGGACGGGAGCGGGAAGGCGAGCGAGAGCAGGTGGGCGCCCAGACCTCGAGTCTCTCGCCGCTGGGTTCCCAGGGGCACAGCTTGTGAACCACACAGCCTGCCTACCACAGAGCCTCAGAACCGGGGTTCTCTCTCATCTCGGGGAGGACCCTCAGCCCTGCACAGTCACGTGGCAGCAGAGACGCCAGGCGTCCTCACTGCCCTCGACTGTAAGAGATCTTGTGATAAGCATCTCCAAGATCTTCTATCTTTTATCGGCAAGTGACTGAGATCTCGTGGCATATCTCAAGCAAAGGAAAACAAAAGAGTTTAAGGGAGACTCACTGGGTCATGTACCAGAAGAACTCAATTTAACAAATGTATATGTTATGACTTTGTTAATTTAATATTTGTTTATATAGCTATAAATGTGTATATATATCTCTGTATACGTATATTCTCAGAGAACATGTGGCTAATAATTAACACGGAACTTGAAAGTAATCGGCTCTCGGTCAGAGAAGCAGAGAAGGAATCCAGTGGACGCTGGCAGCTCGCTGGGTGACCCGGCCACCGCTGACCTCCAGACCCAGCTCCGCACCGCCACCCTCTCCTCCCCTGCCGACGCTCTGCTTGTCACCAGGTGCCACCAACTCCCTCTGCGATGTGCAGTCTGTGCCTGCATCCTGCACCCTGGCACTCCCACGGGACCAGGCCTGTCCAGGCATGCGTGGCCTGATGCCCCAGCACGCACTGGCACTCGTGCACACACACATTCACACACACCCGCACACGCCCCCTCCCTTTCTCACACCCATCCAGGCGGAAGTGAGGGGGGAGTGGACACTGTCTCTCCGTGGGCACGTTCAGGACGAGGGTACAGGGAGTAGGGAAGCTGGAGGGACAGTCCCTCCGGGTGACGTTGGCTTACACGGAGGGGAGCGAGGCTTGGAGCCCGTGGAGGACCCCAGCCCCAGAGTGAGAGGTGTTGCGGCTGGAAGAGAAGGGGTGTTTTAGACTCACGTGTGCATTCCACTCCTACGCGGATGGACCCACAGTGTGCAGGCAGCCCTGGGCTAGATCTGGGGTTGCGGTGGGGGTCAAGCAGGGGTCTGGCTATGGCGGGGGCCGCTCATCAGTGGTCCCAGGCAGGGATACGGCCCCCAGCCCTTGATCGGTGCTGTGAGGGAAACGTGAAAGCAGTGACAAGTGTCAGATGGGGAACCCCACCCGGCCGAGGGGTCAGGCCTCGGGGCCCGAATTAAGCATGCTGAACTTCACTGCGCTTGGGAGAGACATGCCCGTCCGGCCGTCGTGGTGGGAGGGAGGGGAGACAGGCAGGAGGCCCCTTCAACACCCCGGGGAGCAGAGATGGAGGCACGAGCAGACCCCGCAGCGTCTGGGGACCAGCCCTCCTTCCTCCCCTGCAAAGCCGGACACAGGAAAGGCAAACAGACAGCCTCCTAATAAAACCGAGGGCAAATACGTGGGTGTTTCCATTTATTCTCAATTGGATTGTAGAGTCGTCATGCTTCAGACACGGACAGCATCTGTCTGGGTCTCCACCCAGCTCACCAAATGTCCCTTTTTTATGACAGTGTTTGTAAGGGCTCCTTCACTGTCCTGAAATACAAGGCATAGATATAGGGTCTTCTCACAGCTATAATTTCAAAAAACGTATAACACTGTAACTATACTGTAAATCAGAAGTGAGAGTAATTCACAGGCGGTACTGGTGTCCCAGCGCTGGTGTGCTGACGACGTGCAGGGGTCTGTGCTGGACCACCTCTGCTCTGCTCACGTTCCCGCGATGGACACTCGGGTAAATCCCAGAGTAGTGCAGCGTCACCTCCATTTCCACTGTAGCTGCATTCTCGGGGGAAAATGAGTGCATATTGAAAGTGTGCAAGGGGCTTCCCTGGTGGCGCAGTGGTTAAGAATCCGCCTGCCGATGCACGGGACACGGGCTCGATCCCTGGTCTGGGAAGATCCCACATGCCGCGGAGCAACTAAGCCCGTGCGCCACAACTACTGAGCCCATGAACCACAACTACTGAAGCCCGCGCGCCTAGAGCCCGTGCTCCGCAGCAAAAGAAGCCACCGCAATGAGAAGCCCGCGCACCGCAACGAAGAGTAGCTCCCGCTCACCACAACTAGAGAAAGCCTGCGCGCAGCAACAAAGACCCAATGCAGCCAATAATGATGATAATAATAATAATAATTTTAAAAGCGTGCAAAATGCTTTGCACACATTTGTAAGACAGGGCTGGCTTCTAAGCTCAGCCAATGACCACCTGTTTTCTCACCAACGCGCATGGCTGGCAGGACAAGTGGGATGCAGGCCACACCTGGCTTTTAGCTCCACTTGTTGTCAGAGGTCTGGCACTGCTGAAGTCACCCACTGAAGGCCGTTTCAGCTCACCCCACAATCATTAAGACCCCAAAGATGCCCCTGCAGTAGGAACTACTGATGTAGCCCAAGCCTGCACTGACAATGTGAGGACACAGACCCCAGAAATGAGTGACTTGTCCTCAGAGGCAGTGCTGAGGTCTGCCCAGCCTCCATCCAGGTCCTCTGTGGGGTCGTCTCCAGTGACACACTGGGGAGCGGGGGAGACCCCTGACGGCCAAAGGGAAAAGGTCCACCACTCAAGTGTATCACTGTCGAACGAGGTCCTGGAAACACTGAGCGCCAAGTGGATTTCACACAGTAGATCTGGGACTCAGGATTTTAAATATATATATTATGTTGTATTATTTCTCACTGCAAAATAAAATGTCTTCATTGCAAAAACAATTAGAAAATGCAAGTACACAGAAAAGAAAAATCACACAGAGATAAGCATTGGTAGAATTTTGATGTATTTTCTTTCAATCTTTTTTCTATGTATATGTGTGTATATATAACAGTTATATATATATAGCTGTACACACACACACACACACACACACATTCTATTGGTTTTCTTCTCCAGCAAACTACAGAAAATTAGTCCCTGACTGATACATGTATTTATACACATTTTTAATAAAAATCAACTCATCTTCATAGTGACGGACACCTTGTTTTATTCACCTGAGAGAAAGGCAGATAGATTCGTTCATCATGAAAGCTTCTCCCTGTCCTGCTCATTTCCAGTAGCTGCATAGAATTCTATGGATATGCCAGTTATTCAACCAAGGATTTGCTGATTTTCCAGCTGAATCTGCTTTCCTACTCTTCCCCAATGTTTCTTATACAACCCGTTCCAATGGTGGCCCAGTGGGAACCAGCCCTTCCAAAGCCCCATCCCCTCCTGCTGAGGCCCTTGGACTCCGGGCTCCCCTGCCCTCCACCGGCCTCGGGTGCAGGATGGGGAGGGGTCTGCGGAGCACAGGCCCTTCCGTGGGGACCCAAGCTCCCTTCGTGGAGCTGCTGGAGGCGGCTCCCAGGTAAGGGGGTCGCACCCGACCACAGTCTACACCTGGCGCTCCTCGTTGATAACGTCATTAGCAGGAGAGTCATATGCTGCACACACAGCGTTTTCAACCATTTATCACAATGTTGATCTTTATTTTAAATATAAATCAGGCAATCATTTATGTCTTTTATGTTCTTTGTATTTATTCAAGAATATTTAACTGCAGACAAAAGGTGACTTATTCATTATTCATCCTGAACAAGGCAAGTATAGCAATTTGAAAAGGCTGACATTTGAGCTTTTTGCCAACACTAGCAAAATTATATCCTTCCCATTGTAAATCAATGAAGTAGAATCATCGTGCACAAAGGAATTAAATTGCCTTGTCACTTTAATAAGGCCACCTTATGTACAACCTTCCACCAGTGCCATTGTGCAGAGAAATGGCGGTCCTCATCCCCAGGCGCCTCAGATCTCAGCTGGCTTTCCAATTACAGGGACATCCTGCAGGTCCTTCTCTTTCCTGGGAGACAGTGTCAGAATGTCATGGGCACAACTTGCTATCAGTGACGTGCACGCTTCTGAGCAAATTAGCATCCAAGCTACAGCTTTGTTTTGGGCATTCTGTGAACTTATCTGGTCTTCCTGTACTTGGACTCTCCACTCTCATTCTGCCTTCCACTCCTTGCACACCACACACACACACTTACTCACACACACACTCTCATACTCTCACACACACTCACACTTGCGCATGCACACACATTCACACTCACACACACTCATACACTCACACACACTCACACAACTCACCCTCTCACACACTCACTCTCTCACACACACTCACACACACTCTCTCTCACACACTCACACACACTCACGCCTCGAGAAATAATTCTACCAACTCATTTTTGTTTTCATTGAGAAAGGTCCAAATTTTCCGGGTAGGAAGCATTTTTGTAACAACAAATGACAACCTTTCAAATTTAAACATCTTTGTAGACATGTCGAAAAAGAAAAAGGTAGGGTTGGTGAGGCCAAAATGATAAATAAACAGCTTGACAGCAGCACAGAAGGCAGCTTCCGGTTGAACTCAGCAGGCTAGAACATCCTTTATCTCTGCTCCCTCAACACTAAATTCACCCCGACAGAACAGACAATGTGCTCCCCAAACAGAACGGAAAAGGCACTGCTGGCAGATTCAAGGTATCACTGAGTTTTGGGAAGATGGAAAGCAGGTACACAATGGCAACTGACAGAGAAAAATAATGATGAAAACTAAGTGCCTTCGGGGTGGAAGAGGCAACAAGCAGCCACAGGAATCTATCACATTTAGCCACAAGTAAAAGTTTAGTAATAAAATACAAACATAAATCTCCATTAGGAATGCCCAAAAGCTGGAACACAGAATCAAAATACCAAAAAGCCTTTCTCTTGAAGAAAACAACAAAAGGGCTTCCCTGGTGGTGCAGTGGTTAAGAATCTGTCTGCCAATGCAGGGGACATGGGTTCGAGCCCTGGTCTGGGAAGATCCCACATGCCATGAAGCAACTAAGCCCGTGCGCCACAACTACTGAGCCTGCGCTCTAGAGCCCGCAAGCCACAACTACTGAGCCCATGTGCCACAATTACTGAAGCCCATGTGCCTGGAGGCTGTGCTCTGCAACAAGAGAAGCCACTGCAATGAGAAGCCCGTGCACCGCAATGAAGAGTAGCCCCTGCTCGCTGCAACTAGAGAAAGCCCACACACAGCAACAAAGACCCAACACAGCCAAAAATAAGTAAATTGATTAATTAATTAATTAATTTTAAAAAAAGAATTGATTCACACTGAATTAATTGTACACTTCAAAAGGATGATTTGTATGATGTGTTAGATATTGCTCAATAAAGCTGTTTTTTTAAAAAAAACAAAAAAAGCTCCATAATGAACAGCAATTGACTGAGAAGTACAAATAAAAATTGTAGAATTACTAAAATTTAGTGGTGATAAAAATGCTGCATATCAGGATTTATGAGATACAATTAAAACAGTGATCAGGGAAAATTTGGTAACTTTAAAAAATTATAGCAATAGATGGGACTTCCCTGGTGGTCTAGCGGTAAAGAATCTGCCTTCCAATGCAGGGGACGCAGGGTCAATCCCTGGCTGGGGAACTAAGATCCCACATGCCTCGGGGCAACTAAGCCCATGCACCACAACTACAGAGCTTGTGTGCCACAACCAGAGCTGACATGCTGCAACTCCTGGGCCCACGCATTCTGGAGCCCACACGCCACAACTAGAGAGAAGCCCGCATGCAGCAACGAAGACCTGACACAGCCAAAAAAATAAAATAAAATATTTTTAAAAATCACTGTGTTCAAAACAGAACTTCTGAAACTCCTCACACTGTCAAACAAACAAACAACAAAACAAAGCTACTTTGGTTGATGACAACTCCATTTAAAAAAATATTATACCAATAGAATAAAGGAATAAAAATAAAGGAAATAAGTTCCCAACTGAAACCTGGAAAAATAGCTGTAAAATAAACCAAGAGAAAAACAGAAGGAAAAAATAATAAGGCTAAAAGCAAATGTGACAGAATAGAAACTAAATTAGTATTTACTTAATATTTACTTAGTAATACTGACTATAACTATTAATAGAGTATAATAGGATATTAAACAGAACTATTAAATAAATCAAAATGCCATTTCTGTTAGAAGAAATGAACAGACACTTCTATAATTTGCCTAATCAAGAAAATAAAGAAAAAAAAAGAAATAAGGGAGAAATAACAATGAAAAAGATGAACATAAAAAACTCATAAGAACTGTTTTGTACAACTCTATGCAAATTCATTTAAAAATACAGATGAAACAAATAATATCTTAGGAAAACACAATTTGCTAAAATTGACTCAAATAAAGATAGAAAGCTTAAACAGACCTACTTCCACAGACAAAATACAGAAAGTTATCAAAGAACTGTTTCATTAAAAAATAAAACCAAGATGGTTTCATAGGGAATCTATTATGCAAATACAAGATAATCTCAACATTAGTTAAATTGTTCCAGAATATAAAAAGCTGGACACTTTCAAATTCTTTCTTGAAGCAACTATAATATTGAGAGAAACCAATAAAGACAGCACCAAAAGGAAAGCCAGAGATCCATATTTTTAATAAATATCAATACAAAAAATCCTTAAAAAAAAAATTAGCACATAAAATCCAAAAACACATTGAAAAAACAGTACATCATGTCCAAGTAAAACTTATTAGGAATGTAAGGCTGGATCAATATTAGAAAATCCATTAATATTGTTTGCCACATTAATAATAGCTGTAAGGAAAAAATGATATGATTTTCTCCAAAATACTAAAAAAGTCTTCAACAAAGTTCAACAATAATTTCAATAAGAATTCATGGATATTTCTCTAAATACATACACATATTTACACACATATATGGAGCTATCTACATTTGTATCTATACACACACATATGCATGTATATACATACACAGATGTAATATCAGCCCTTAGGTCATTATCTTTCTTAGCAGGAAAACAATAGAGGTATTTCCCACTAAGAGCAGAAACAAGGCAAGAATTCCCACTATCTGCACTACTATTTAATGCTGTATTGAAAATATAATGAATACAATTGGATAAGGAAAAGCCATTACAGCGTTAAAAATTTGGAAAGAAATAAAACTTTATGTGCACAGATGTAATAATATACTTGGAAAACCAAAGAGACTCAATAATGAAAATAACAAAAACAATAAAAGAATTTTAAAAAATAAAAGAATGTAAAATAAATCTACAAAAATCAATAGCACATGTGTGTGGGTGTGTAATGGAAGAGAAACTCACCATTACCAAAGCAACAAAGAGGATAAAGTGCTTAGCTTAGGAATTAACTTATCAAGAAAGATGCAAAATCCATATGAAAATAATTTCAAACCACTCAAAGAAGAACACAAAAATGACTTGAACAAATGCAGAAACATCCTTTTTCTTGGACAGGATAGCTCAACATTATAAAAACATCAGTCCTCCTAGAGTACCATACAAATTTTAAAAAATTGAAATAAAACCCCCAGTAAGTTTTTAGTCTGGACTTACACAAGTTGATTCTAAAGTTTAAATGAAAAATTAAGCCTTCAACGTAGTTATTATTGTATATTATTCAAATGCAATAAATGCAATAAGAGCTAGGAAAATTCTAAAAGCAGAGCAGTGAGGGAGGATTAATCCTACCAGATATTAAAACATACTAAAAAGGCTCAATAATTAAACTGTGATCTTGGCAAATGAATAGACTGACCAATGGAACAGTAAGTCTAGGCAGAGACCCAAGAGTATATGGGAATATAGTAAAGGGTACGGGTGCTAGCTCAACTCACGGGGAGTAGATAGACTCTGTGATAATAAAGGATGTTGTTAAACCAGAGCAGGACCCTATGGTCCCTCACCCCCATGTTCTCAGCCTGCCTTTTGTCTGTGGAAAAACTTTAGCCAAAGAATGAGTTTAATCAGAGAAGTGAGAAAGCGCAGAAACAAAGGAAAACAGTCCAACAAGACTAAATAATAATAGTTTAGTCATTAAGCAAAGTCAAGGACCTTTAGTTCCTTCTCAAGGGCTATAGGTAATATTCTGAGCCATAACTCTTGAGCTGTTTTATAGGTACTGAAACCCCACCAGGTGGGAGAAGTTAACCACATGATGACCAGACTGTAGCCATGACAGAAGTTGCCACAATTCCGAGAACTGGCCTCAAAGAAATGGAAACATGCTGACTATGTTTCCATTCAGTTCCATAGCCAGCAGTTCCAGGGAGCTTCTGGCTATGGAACTGAGGACTAACTGTACTTAAAACAATCGAGATGACGCTGGTCAGACCACCGATGACTCATTTCAAGATGACGGTCAGAGCTGCCTGTGCTGTGTGTGCCTGGAGCCCCTGCCTCAGCCTGTAAAAGCTCTTGCCCCCTGATTGGGGTGGGGAGGGGAGCGGGGAGTCAACCCTTGGACAGGAGTCCGCCCTATCTCCCCGGTTGCTGGCTTCCAAAATAAAGCAAACTTTCCTTTCCACCAGCCTGGCCTCTTTACTGGCTTCTGGGCTGCGAGCAGCCGGCCCCCACTTTTGGCAACATTGTGATCATCGGATGGCCGTTTAAGAAGGGCAGAAATGGGTCTACACTTCACACCATACACCAGAATAAAGACCAAATGGATCAGTGATCTAAATGGGGAAGCTTCTAGAAGAAAATATGGCTAAATTGTTTTATAATCTGTATATGAAAGGGGTGAAGAAAACTATTAAAACCGTGACATAATTTATATGCAGTAAAAGAAACGGTTGATTAATTTGACTATGAAAACTTTTTAAAACTTTTGGAAAGCACCATAAAGTCGAATAACAAGAGACAAACTGGCCAGAAGTCTGCAACACTCTCGCAGGTTAATCTCCCTTATACATAGCATCTCAAAAACAGAGGAAAAGAAACCGTGAAAATCCAATGGAAAATGGACAAAAGCATGAACAGTTCACAGAGAACAATATACAAAAGTCCCTTAATGTATGAAAAGATGCTCAACTTCGCTTATAAACACAGATTAAAACTACAGTGAGGACATCTCACTTCTCATGCTGGCGAAACTCAGTAGCCTGACCACACACTCTGTTGGCAAGACTGTGGGAGAAGCAGGCATGGTGTACATTGCTGTTGGAAATGCAAAATGGTACCCACCTATGGAGGGGAATTGGGCAATATCTAAGAAAAAAGTGCATTTACCCTTTGATCCAAAAATCCCACTTCTAGGAACTAGCCCTGAAAAATACATCTTCACAATGACATGCCCAAGATTATTCACTGTGATGTTATTTGTAATTGCAGTATATAACTACCTAAGTGCCCATCCGCAGGCAACTACTTATATAAACCATAGGACAGCCAGATAATGTACTATGCAGTTATAAATAGGAAAATATTATAAACGAATATAGAGTGATTTCCAGAATATATTTTAAGTTAAAAAAGCAAAATACAGAAGAGTATATACAGTATACTACCTTTTGTGTACATACAAAAGAAGGTTAAATAAGAAATACATATACACTATATATATATAGGCACTCGCACATGTAGACACACACATACATACACATATACACAGGAGGATAAACAAGAAACTAATAAAAATTATTACCCAAGGGGCTGGTGAATAGGAAATAAACAAAAGGGATGTAGATGGGAATAAGAATTCTCTCACTACACTTTTTTCAAATAGTTTTGTTGTTGAAGCATGTAAAAGTTTAACATACTTCTTAAAAAGTCAAATATGATGATAAACCTCATACCCTAAAGTTGGTAATCCACTGAAACAGAGGAATGTAACGTCATACCAGATTGATAACACAGCCTCACAGCAAGGAGAAGTAACAAAACAAAGTTCTAACCCAGTCCTCTGATTATTCACACTTCATGAGATCTAGTCTGACGACAACAATTATTGCAAGGAAATCTTGAATTTCTCTTCACAAGCTTGTTTTTGGCAGTGGCGTTGCTGTAGTGATTCTGGGGTGAATTTGTGCATGGTGTAGCATAGAGCAAAGAGGTGGGGCATATTAACCTTTAGGAAACCCGGAGTCTTACCATGAGAGAAGGGAAATACAAACATGGGACAAGGTACAACCCTGTGGGATTGGACTTGAACTGGAGCATTTGTGTGAATATATAACTTCTAGCCGTGTCCACTCGAAGGACCAGAAGCAATGACACCCCAGGAGCGATTAGCACCCCTACCACCAGGTCTTTGTTTATAAACTCCACTCCCCACAAAAAGTAACCAAGACTCCTCAGGCAGAGAAAGTACAGTAAGCATGGACCACTTTTCATGCCAGAAGGCAGAGAACCACTTAAAGACGAATGGGGCATATCGAAAAGTACAAGAACCTGATGGAAGAGGCTTCCACTGGCCAGACTTGGAACAATCTGATCATGAAAAAGGATAATAATGGTAATAGATTATAATACATTGAATTAAAAAGAATAATTGAGTCCACAGTGAACTATTTTTTTAAAAAAGACTAGAGAGGTAAAGTTATTCTTTACAAAAGAAAGTCAGTTAATAAATGTGGGAGCTATGATAGAATTAGAATATCTGCAGCCATAGTTCATAGCAATAAAAATCATCATGTGAACGGTTTTGGGGGTGCAGGATATTCACATGGCTTCCATTTATCATCCCACAGATTTCTTACCAGTTTCAAAAAGGGCCACGCTACTCACAATGGAGAAATCTGGCAGTCAATCATCTCAACCAAACGATTAAATCCAACCCATTGTTGTATCCTCCCGATGCAATGAGGCAGGAGGTACGCAGATCACCCATGTGGTCGTCTGGCCAAAATGTTTGACCTGAATTGAATCCCAAGGAAACAAGCACCCAATCCACGCCGTGGACACCACACAAGACAACTCACCCCGACTCCGTGGTGTAAGAGTCACGAGGGGAGGGACAAGGCAGTAGTATTGCTCTAGATTAAAGGAAATTAGAGAGAAGTTATAACAGCCGTAATGTGTGACCCTTGATTGTTCCTAGATTGAAAAAGTATGTAAAAGACATTTTGGGGACAATTGGGCAAGTTGGAATACAGAGTGTTTCTGATTTGCTGGGGATGAGATCAGCACTGTCAAGTCGGGGTACCCTCGTTCCTGGAAAGTAAGTGCTGAAGCACCTCCGGGTGAGTCAAGAATTGCGTGTGTGTGTGTGCGCGCGCGCGCGTGTGTGTGTGACAGAGATAGAGACAGAGACAAACAGACAGAGACAGAGCACGCACATGAACGTGGCCATCAGTGGTGCAGACGGGAAGCTGGAAGTAGGGGAAACATGGGAGCGGAGGATGTGAGAGAATAAGCCTTGACCTTCCATGACGGTAAGTCAGTGAACAGGAGGCAAAACTGATACACCAACAACACCGGAGCCGAGACGTCAGGGTCAAAGTCCATCCCCGCCTCTTCCTCGCTGTGTTTCTGGGCCAACTACTTAACCTCTCTGCGTCTGTTTTCTCATGGGTCTACGGATAGTACCTGCCTCATTGGGTTGTTGAGAAAATCAGGAGTTAAAACATGGAAAGCGCTTCGGAGAGTGCCTGGTACAAAGCATCAAACAGCGCTGGTGAAACAGCTACTTAAGCAGGAGATTGTTTAGAAATATGCAGGAAAATCCCAAAGTCACCACTGAAACAAGTAGCAGCACCTCTGGGGAGAGGATCTGGGGGTGAGAAGGAAGCTGATTTAGTTATAAACTACATAGGACTATGTGCATGTTAAACTCTGCTCCTGAAGGAATCTGATGGAGGGTAATTTTTAGAAGGAAGCAGCACAGGATTCAAGGTGCAACTTCTAACACCATCTGGATAGAAACCAGCTCTGAGACGTACACACCTCTGTGCTTCCGTTTCCTCCTGGAAAATGAAAAGGTAGAACTGAGCAACCAGAATACAGCTCAAATGGTTCTTATTCTGAAATAAGTAAACCTACAGCCAATGAACTGTTATATAAAAATCTTGAGGGCAAATGGAAAACCATAGCAAAACGTTCTACCTCCACGGGCACTATCGCGACACCCAGAGTTAGCTAGCCTGCCCACCCTCACCCGTCGGCACAGCCTGTGGGACGCGGGTCTCTGGGGCCACTCCATCCCCAGGATCGTCTTTCCCTGTGGCTGCAGGCACCCTCCAGTTCCCACGGGAGCAGGGTGTCTCTCTCAATCTCAACCCACACCCGGAACTGGGAAACAGCAAGGTGTCATCCTCAAGAGCTAATAAAGCTCACGTTGCAACCACAGACCCCAAGTAAACATATTTTCTCAAAGTTACAAACACACATACACATATGTCGTAGCATTGGAACTCTCTCTGCTCTCAATATTTCGTCTTGTTTTGAGAGTTTCCTGAGATTGCACGACTGAAAACACACGCACAGGGGAAGGTATTCTACGCGCTGCTCACGTTGCTAGTTCTAGTCAGAGTATGTTAATACCAAATGACCTTTTTCTGAAGGGTATTTTAAGGAGACAAAGCAATTTTCCGTAATATGGTTACCATAGTGATTGGCCCTTTAAAAGGCTGGGGGAGAAATAATGCACATCCGTAATCAACAGCAACTGCAGCAACAAATGGTTTGATAAAAGCAACATTTGGGGATTAATCTGAAGCAGAATAGATAAGCGGGCTTTTCAAAGTCAACCAAAAAAAAAGAAGAAGAAGAAGAAGAGCCACAGTGCTGCACAAGTGGGGCCTGGGTAATGGGCACAGACCTCTGCTCAGGAGGAAAGGAGGCCCTGGGCGGGTCCCAGGAGCTGCCGGGAACAAAGGTGGCCCACGTGGAGGGGACAGTGAAGCAGCCACCTGAGGGGCGAGGGAAGACCCCCCTGCTCCCCTCACGGCCGTGTGACTGTAGATGTGACCTCAAATTCAAGAGTAAAGCGGGAACCACTAAAGGAACCAGGGCTCCTGGGAGACGGCCACTCCCAGCGCTGGAGCTGGAATACCGTGCCGTGTCAGGAAGCAGGAAGGTTCTCATGGAACAACAGCGACATGCCAAAGAGAGGCAGAGCCAGCTTGCAGGGGCTTCTTCTGGCTGAACTAGAGAGAATTTACACATCAAAGTAAATAATGGTAGTAACAGATTATAGTCCTTTAAACCATTGGACCACGAGTCCATGCGGTTATGAATGAATGAATCAATGAATATATAAATGGGAAGTTTAATGAGGACACACATAATTTCAAAGTACGTGTACACAAAATACTAGCTAAGATGGGGAAAAGACAAACATAAAATGGATACACCTGGGAGATGTCAACTTCATCGAGTGATTAACGATGAGGGACACCCGCAATGAGGCTACTTAAGGGTGACTCCTGAGGGGTGCAGTGATGAGACCCAGCCCCTCCTCCGTGTGCCTGAACGTGGTCACGAGGAAGCATCACACAAACCCAGAGGAAGTCACACTCGGTAACTGGGCTGTAATCTTCCACGGTCGTCTAGGGAAGCCCGAGGAGTGTTCTGGACGGAAGTCGACAGGGGCCTGACAGCTCAGGGTAAGATGTGCCGACCCAGGTCCTACCCGTCTCTGCTCTCCGGGACTCGGGCAGGCAGCACCTGCCATGCTGTTAAATGCACGTTCTGCCTCAGTCGGGCTGCTGTGGACACAGGGGCCTGCGTTTCTAACGAGCTCCCAGGCGGTGCTGATACCGCTGGTACCCAGGGTCCTAGACGGCAAGTTCACAGCGGCCCCCCTCTCCCCAGGCCTCCTCCACCACCGCCTAGCATGCTGTTGCTGCCACGAACGTCGGGGCACGATGTGACGCAACGTGTTATCTGACGACCCTGAGGCCAGAAGTCCAGCACGAGGCTCCCTGGGCCCAAGCGAAGGTGTCACAGGGCTGCCCCTCCCAGAGCCTCCGGGGAGAAGCCGTGCTTGCCTTCTTCCAGCTTCCAGAAGCAACGCACTCCCCGGGTCTCAGCCCCTCCACCTTCACAGCCGGCAACGTCGCACCACTCTGCCTCTCGCTGTGGTGGGACTGCCCTCCGAGCCCCCCCGAGAGGCCGCCCTTCTCAGGACCCACGGGGTTGGTGGGGGCCACCTGGACGATCAGGACCGTCCCCCCACCTCAAGGCCCCTGGCCGTCAGCCCATCTGTGAAGTAGGTTCCAGAGTCACAGGATCCGGGCTTAGGGTGTGGTCGTCTGCGGGGCCGTCTTCCTGCCTCTTTCCCATCCTGTCTCCCGGCTGAGGATGGTGCTTCCCGCACAGGATTTTAGCAGTTTCACCACCACCCCCGTGTCCCCCAGGCCAGCTCTGTCCCAGCCCTGCATCCCTGGGCAAGCTCTGTTTCACTCCATCTCACCCAGAACCTGGCACATGCAGACGCTTCATAGAAACCTGTTCCTTCATTCATCTGAAAGGACTGATTACATGCTGCTCTCAGACAGGATGAAACGCTCTGCCCTCGGCGGCCGGGCCGGACAGCAGGCCCTCCACCCGCCCGGCATCTCCTCTGCCTTGCCCACTGCCCCCAGTGATGCCACGGACGTCCCGGACGAGGGGGCCCATGCTGAACCCGAGCCTCGGCCACTTGCTCTGTTCCCTCTCCATGTCCAGATGTGTCCGTGACGTGAAAAGATGATGCCTCACGCCTGTCCCCAGCCATGCTCCGGGAAGCAGAGGCCCCCACGTGGAGGGAGGACAAAGCCTTCGCTCGCGGCAGAGGGACTTGACCTTTGTCCTAAGCCCTCCACTTAATTCCTAAAACCACTCTACGAAGGCAAGAGATGGGGATTCATTTTTTAAATCCAGGTGCTTGCAACCTAGAAACAAGCAAAAGAAAAGCCAGACTGGAAATCATCGTGGGAGGGCAGGGAGAGTTTCAAGCCAGAGCAAAAGCCCTGACTTTATTTCTCTTCTTTGTGGAGAATCATTAACAGCCTCTGTGTGGATCGGACCCAGAAAGTGCCGTTTGCCGGCGGGTGGCTTATAGACACCCATGTGCCCACAGAGAATGGGAGAAGGCTGAGCGGCATCGGGCGCTTGCATACCCTGGATCCAAATTAGGACTTATCAGCAAGTTCATTATCTAAAAATAAATCAGCTTTTCTTTGCTTCATCAAAAGATCAGATTATAGTGTACGCCGCCTTTCAGAATAAAATGTTTTTATTCTTAGACAAGCGAGGACAATGAAAAGCATTACATAATCTGTCAGGCCAACTGTGAAAGGGAATCGTTTCCTTGCAGTGAGGGTTCTCTGGTTCCCCTGTTGCAGAGGGAAGCCGACTTCAGCGGTCGAGAACAAAACAACTCCAAGATTCAGCACGCAGACAGAGAGCGTTTACTGCCCGGGTTTCAGACGGGGTGCTCTCGGTGGGACACAGTTTTCCTTCAGGCACAGAATGTCCCTGGCACCCCAAGATCAGAGCTTCGTTCTCCCCACCTCTGCCCGACCCTGGCGAAGACGCCTCATTCTGTGTGTTTGCAAAGCAGGCCTGGCCCCTCACAGCAAGGCAAGGGTTCTCCTGTCCCCAGTGAGCAACAGAGCAGATCTTTACAGGAGCGTGTAAGTCTAGCTCCCACCCCGGCCAGCGGGGGGCCGGCAGGAAAAGCTCTGCAGTGAGGAAGGGGTACAAGCGCATGTACCACAGCAGCCTGAGGGACCAGCTCTCGCCCCCGATGCCAGCCCCGAGTCAGGGTCCCCAGACCACCCACACTTCAGGCCAGCTGGCTGCCAATGTGGGGTTCTTTGAGACCACCCTCATGTTCCGTAATTTGTGAGAACTCACAGAGCTCGGGGAAGCACTGTTCTTACGATTACAGTTTCACGATCACAGAAGGATGCACATCAGACCAGCCAAAAGAAGAGCTACATAGGGCGAGGTGGGAGGGTCCCACAGGTGACACTGCCGTGTCCTCGGGAAGCATCACCTCCCCCTACATCGATGTGGGTCACCCCCCCCAGGGACGCTCAGCCCAGCCTCAATGTCCTGAGTGGTTTTTGCAGCTTCATTTATACAGATATGATTGATCGTCGCCTGGATCTCCAGACCTCTTCCCTCGCAGAGGTCGGGCTGGCATCCCAGGGTCGGTCTTTCTGGTGCGGCCAGCTCCCACCCTAAGCCACTGTGTCAGCGTAAACCTGTGGGCTCCTCCACCCCGAGTCACACGGACACGCCTACCACTTGGGAAGCGCCGTGGGTTTCAAGGTTACCTCCCAGGCACCAGCTCTCTCTTTAGGCTGAGGCCGACTTCTTTATTGCCCAGAGGTGCACTGGCCAGCATTCTCCAGAGAAACAGAATCAACAGGAGACTGATTGATTCTAAGGACCTGGCTTGTGCAGTGATGGAGGCTGACAAGTCCTCCTCATATCAGGAACCTCTTCCCCACTGAGCTCGTTCTGACCGCCACGCTGCTCTGCAGTAATTCTTTCCAGCTTGTGTTACTTGTGATATTGCCGTGCAGTTCTGAGTTTTGTAAGCCCAGCAATGCAAGCCGGTCTTGACCCCTCCCAGCTTCCCGCGGTTCAGGCTTGGAGAGCGTGTGAAGTCCCCAGAGGCGCCTGTGAGAGCTCACTCCCGGCTCTAGAACCAAATCGACCTTGCTTCCGTTCCCCACATCAAAGAAAGACCAGAGGGCTAAGCTGTCGTTTCCCGAAGACTCAGCCTCCTCAACAGGACACTGCACTCTTGGTGGAGCTGATGCCTCTGTCGGCTTGGTGTGCACTCCACGCAAAGCGATCTCGGAAATAAAACACCGCGGTACTTCCAGCTTTGAGAGGAATCGCTGTGGTTCCTAATCGTAGAGGAGACCCGAGGTGACCAGCGGGGCTGATGCCAACGTGAGCGCCCCAGGACCCCGTGTGAGCCTGGGGACCCACGAGGTTGGCGTCACAGCGACATCAATGTCAGTGAAACATCCAGCCAGCTTCCCTCTTCCGTTCTAAAGATTTGCAAAACTCTGCAGAGTCTCACTCCCCAGACAACCAGAAACTCTGCCACGCATGGAATTTCTTCCTGGTACCCTCCTCCAGTCAGCAGATGCCTCCTAAGCCTGATCAAGTTCCAACTATTCGTAACTCGGGGGAAGTACCTCCACTCACCCAGATTTTCTTGGACGGTAAGTCTCTACCCCTCTGCTTCTCCAGTCACCCACCAGGAAGGTTGCATGTTTCCTTGTGAATTATTCCTTTATTATTATACTGCATACTTTTCCATGCTGCAAGTTTCTATACCAGAGTGTGTCCACCCTCATCAAATGTCATTGCAAAGTCTCTTGCCTCCATATTTTCTTCCTATACAAAGCATTTTACAGACTACTTTTTTGCAAAAGCAAATGTTTTGGACATCTCCTTGCAGATCTTAGTTTGCAAAGTTGATCCTTTATTAGTAAAATATCTAAAGCAATTTCTTCACAAAGGATTTACCACAAAAGTCGATTTATTCTGAATTATTTGGGAATAATTTTGGAAATTGGGAAATATAGACCATCTGAGTTGAGGTTAGTGTAAACATAACCCTAGATGCATTGAAGAAGGCAGGTCAAGTCCATAGATTAACTTCACTGCTATCAACTCACAGCTCACAGCCCAAGAAAGAAGAAAGACATAGCGACATTCAAGGCACCAGGCTGAGTTTGATATTTTATTCAGAAGTCGAGTAAAAGCAGAATTAAGGTAAGGACACAGATATACATTGTTACAGAAGTGATAATAGAAGGAAATAAAGACAATTTTGGGGAAAATGATATGCAAGATTTTTCTCTCCTCGAGAGCAAATATAAAGTCTGGGTTAATGAGCTTGTGGAAGAGAAAGGGCCACGGGACGTAAGAATTTCTACACAGGAGGTCTCCCGTCTCTGATAGAAGAGTCCTTTAAAATTTTATCTTTTTATCAGCCTCATCAGTATGAAAAGATAGCTCAAATATAATGGGTACAATAGTCACAAATGTGGAAAGCCTTTTTTTTCTTTTTTGCAAAATTGGATCATACTGAAAAGAAAAGATGCAGGATAATTAAGGAAAAGAACTATTGAAGGGAGCTTGGTGTTTGTTAAAGATTTAATTGTTGATTAAGAAACATAAAGAACCGTGTGGGTAGGGGGAAAATCAGAACTCGGCTCCAAGGAACACCAAAGCTGGGAGGCCGTCACGTGTCTGTGACAGGGTGGAATTACCGCGCGGGCTGCGCTTTATCACAGTGTTTAAAGGCTCCTCTGACCCGAGTCTCTGATGGCACAGGAATTAGAACTTCCCTGTTGCTCTGAACCGAACGCCATGCCCGTGTCTGCAATCTCTGCAGGCTGCGCTTGGGCTGCTTGACTTTTTAGAGGCTGGTGGCCATTTCATCGGCCTTTATTTTCTTAATGTCAGAAAGACTTCATTTTACATTTTTTAGCTTTTTAGTTTGAAATCACCATAGTTCACAGGAAGTTTCAAAAGCATCCCAGAGAGGTTCTGTGTACCCTTCAGTCAGAATTTCCCCATGGTTCCATCAGCACAGAACCAAAACCAGGAACATGACACTGCAACAGTGTGTGTGTGTTTAAGCCATGTTGACACATGTACACTCACGTGACCACCACTGAAACCAAGACGCAGACCACTGGGCATCACAAAGACCCCTTCATGCTGCCCTTTACGGGTACACCCCCCCTTCACCACCACCAAGAACCTTCCTCACCATGGCGACCACTAGCTGCTCCCCATCGTACAAGGCTGGCATTTCTAGAATGTCGTCATCTGAATGGAATCACACAGTATGTGACCCTTTGAGATGGGTTTCTTAGTCAATACAATGCCTTTGAGATCCGTCCAAATTATTGCTAGTTATCATTAGTTTTTCCTTTTATTCCCTGGTATGAATATACCACAGTTTAACCGTTCACTTGTTGTAGGACTGTTTCTAATTTGGGGCTATTACACATAAAGTCTCCATGAACATCATTACAGGTTTTTGTATAAATGTTTTCATTTCTCTGCCATAAATGCCCAGGAGCACATTGGCTAGTTGCATGGTAAATATATGTTTAAATTTTTAAGAAACTGGCAAACTGTTTTGCAGGTGGCTGTACCACTTTGAGTGAAGGGTGGAAAACTTCCTTCCCCTTCTGTCACTTTACCCTCATCAATTTGTAATATAGTGGTCTTAGAAATTTCCTCCACATGCATTGAAAACCACATTACAAGAGTGTTACAGTTTTTACTTCAACCATCAAACATATTTTAGAAAACCAGAGGAGAAGGAAAAGCTAACAAATTCTTAAAATAATTATTCTTTTTTTAAAAATTTTTATTGGGGTATAGTTGATTTACGATGCTGTGTTAGTTTCTGCTGTACAGCAAAGTGAATCACTTATACGTATGTCCACTCTTTTTTAGATTCTTTTCCCATATAGGCCATTACAGAGTCTGGAGTAGAGTTCCCTGTGCTCTACAGTAAGTCCTTCTTAGCTATCTATTTTCTATATGGTAGTATGTATATGTCAGTCCCAATCTCCCAATTTATCCTTCCCCACTCCTTACCTCCTGGTACCAATAAGATTGTTTTCTACATTTTGCAAATAGGCTCTAACAGTATACAAATAGGATAATATGTTATGACTGAATGGGATTCACCCCAGGAACAAAAGTTTGGGTTAACATTTGAAAATCAGTGTAATTCACCCTATTAGCAAACTAAAAAAGAAAAACCATATAGTGATCTCAGTTGACCCTTAGACATCAGTTTAAGTCATTCCTGGTTTTCTGGACTATTTCCTAACTTCTCTGAATCTCAAAATTCCTAGGATAGTGTACACCAACAAAGCAGGCACTGGTTTATAAATGAGTCACACCATCCATCACAAAGGAAGGCAGATTCAATTCGTTTTATTACCATCAACTTTATTATAATCAGTCATGTGATGGTTGATTCAGTTTACATACAGTCAAACAACCTAGAAGTGCCCCAGTTTTGGATTGCCCTTCTGCATGGGCCGGGGGCTTGGATTCGTCCCTCCGTCACCACAGGGATCCCCAAACCTTCCCTGGCACCAGAATCATCTCAGGGAGATGCCTGGAAAGAGATTTCCAGGCCCCACCCCAGACCCGCTGCATGGAGAATCTCTTATTTTTTAGCTCCGAAGTGATTTTAGCACAGAGCTTCAGCTCCACGGATCCTACCTGAACGCTGCTGTTTCAAAGATGGTACCGCCCCCAACCGTCCCTGAGAAGGAAGAAGCTTTCTGGCCCACCATCCACGAGGTTCTCCAGGACAGGTAGAGTCTGAGTGGCTCCCGATGCCCGAGCCAGGCCACCTGGGGACCCGCGTGCGCAGCCAGGAGCAGCAGAGCAGCCAAAGGCGACGTGGGTCTCCCTTCCAGACGGCGTGTGCTCAGCATTGGTAGGGGGGTCCCGAGAACCTCCCAAGGTCAGCGGCCCAGGATGCAGCCCAGCCTTTCGGCCGAGGCTGTGCTCACCCCATGCGGACGCTCGGCCAGCGCCCTGCGCTCGGGGCCCCGCCGGCTTACCCAGCTGCCCCCTCCCTCAGGCCACAGTCCAAAGGCTCCCGCTCCACCCTGCATCCTCCTCCTGTCCCAGGACGACGCCCAAGAGCCCGCGTGCCCCCCATCCCAGTGTCCCCTGCCCAGGGACCAGGTGACACGCAGGTTGTCACTCACTCTGCTGCTTCTGCCACAAGGTGAGAGGCACTCAGATCTCCCCCAGCTCCCACCTCTGCTCCGAGCCCAGAGCGGTTGCCGGGGGAGGGGTCAGTGTCCCCCGCAGCCCCACGGACCTCCCCATGGACCCCCAGGCCCAAGACCGGCAGCAGCAGGACCGGCAGGGCTGAAGCCCCGAACTTCCCAGGAGGAGCCGTCGCCCCGTCCTCCTGACACTCCCCTACCCAGCAATCCCTCTGTAATCTGGAAAATAAGGGGGTGACGGGGCCCGGGATCTTGTCTGGGGCCATGTCACATGCCACCCAGGTGGTTCAATGTTGTCGATGTCACCTGGTCCCGAGGGGGGTCACCGTGTTGCCGTTGCTGCTCAGGAGCCCACGGGAGCCACCAGGGGAGGTCAGCCCGCACGTCCTGCCGTGGCCGGGCTCACCCGAGGGCCGCGCATGGACCACCTCGCTAGCCCTGGGAGCTCAGGACCATCCCGCTGGGCCCACCCTCTTCCTGGCTCCACACCAGGGCACCGCCCTGCCTCCAGACCCCACCCCACCACCCTCAGCAGACCCTGCACCCAAACCCTTGAGGGTTGCTCAGTGAGCTCGGAAAATGGGGAAGCCCTTCCCTACACCCAGACCCACCAGGTCAGAGGGGCTTCAGCAGCCAGGTGGTCAGGGACCCGGCCCCTCCTCCCGCACATCGCTGAGCTGGGGCAGCTTTAGGGAGGGGCAGCACCACCTGGAGCTTGGTGCCCAGAGGCCACGGAGTCGCCTAGGGGGCCTGGGAGCACAGGCCCAACCTACCCTGGAGGAAGAGATGCCCAGAGGCCGTTTCTACGTCCCTTGGAAACACACACTCCGTTTCCCATTAAAGGCAGAAGCTCTGCAGTAGGCGTGCCCCGCACCGAACCTCGGGACTTAAGTGCTGCTTCTGGGGCATCTAATCCGCCTCATCTCTGCAAGCGGTGGTCCAGCCCAGGCCAGGTAGGGACCAGACTCCCTCTGGACAGCACGAATCTATAGACAGAGCTCGCCCCCATTCACTGGCCACGGCCTTGGGAATCTTCCCCTTTATTCGGAGATAGTCCAAGGAGTTCACAGGTACCCAGGTCACACAAACACACTTCTAGTATCTCAGGACTCGGGGATGACAAACCACGGCCGGCGGGGACGTCCACCCTGTTACCTGTTCTCATAAAAAAGATTTTATTGGAACCTGCCACATCCACCCAGGCATTTCCATCACCTGGGGCCGCCTGGACGCCGCACCAGCAGAGTTGAAGAGGTGTCGGGACGCAGGGCCCGCAGAGCCTAAAATAGTTGCTATCTGGTCCTTTATGACCGGGGTGCTGACACCTGACCCAGACCAACCCGAGGGTGACAACCAAGGTCAGCAGGACGCTTGTGAGGCGGAAAGGGCAGTAAGACTCTGACCCACCACCATTCACATCCACATGCGCTAGAATTTACCAGCTAGAAAATAAACGAGGGCTTCTAGGGGCTTTTTTGTGCTGATTCTTATCCAAATAATCCCTTTGTGCAGCTCTGGAGAATGCAAGTTTCCAACAGAAAAGCAGGGATTCTCCAAGACCACAGGGCCTCCCTGGGCTGCCACCACCCACACTTAGCATGTGCCAGTCACGCTGAACCCATGTGCGTCCTGTCACGGGAGGGGGACCCTGGGGGGGGGGGGTCATGCTGCTCCTGCTGGGCAAGGCCTGCCCTCCCTGTGGGTCTGAGTGGCAACCCGCCCGGTGAAGCTGTAGCCTGTGCCCTGCAAAGGGGGCCTCGGTGCTGAGTCAGCACTGCGAGCTGCCGGTCCCGGGGTCAGTGCCAAGCCGAGCGTCAGAAATGAAAGCTCCTGGTGCATGGCCTCAGCTCCGACGGCGTCCTGCCTCTGAAGGTAAAACTCCGGCCCTGGGTACACAGCACGGAACACGAAGCTTTCAAGATACTTTTATTTTTTCTCATCGGGTGGCCATTGCATAACGTATTTCAACAGCCGTTCCCCCGCTGCCCCATGTCTTTCAGAGATTCCCTCCCATCTTCACTTGGTCCCCAGCACGCACGTCAGTCCTCAGTTTCTTCGTCTTCTGGTATGGCCAGTGCTGTGGGATGAGGAACAAAACAAAAAGAAGTGGCTTTTGAATGGAATGCTCGGCCACCCCAGGGGAATTGCTTCAAGGCCGGTGAACACAGCTGCGTAGCGCACACTTGGCCATGATTCACTCCAAAGCAAGTCTGGTGGCGGGTGTCTCTGCTGTCCCGAGTCTCTCCACTCATTCCCGGGGGAGGAGCACCTGCACCTCTCCCCGCAGGGGGCACCCCGAGAAGGTGCGCGCCGGGCCCGCACATCCGCCAGGGGCCTCGTCCAGGTCCCTGAAGACGTTGGGGCAGGCGGTTCACTGCTCCAGGAAAGCCACGCCTTGTGACCCGTGATACCAAGAGCCCTAGACGGAGTTCCCGCACGAACATGGCCCAGGGCAGAGCCGATCACTGAGGACACTTTTCTCTAACCTGCCAGGGGCTCCGGCCAAAGGCCGCCTAAGAGGGTGAGTGACCAGACAAGCAACTGGGCTTCCTGGAAACCACAGCAGCGGGGAGACACTTCACAGCTGCAGGCGCCGCAGAAGGAGACGCTCTCACGCCGCCAGCCAGCACCTGGGCTGCGGCTCAGCCGGCACTCCCGCTGCCCACGCCCCGGCAGGATGTGTCTGCGGGGACACGGAGGGCAGGAGAGGGAAGGCGATGTTTCCAGGAGGGAATGGCCTTGTGGACGGGAAACCTGTGCGGAGGGCAGAATCCACCTTGCAAACCCGCCCCTCCCAGCTGGAGAAGATAGACTTTTGTCCAAACTAAAAAACAAGTATAACTTGCAGAAGGGCTGACATGGCTGCCGAGTGTCTTCACCAGAGGAGACCACCGAGGAAGTAAAGCTGGTCATTCCCGCCGCCTTACCCTCCTCCCTACCGCTCTCCGGGCTCTTGTGCGACGGCTCTGTGCTCGGGGACTTTGACCCCGCCGGCCGCTCGCCCGAGGGCACCATTTCCACTTTAGCGCTGGACTTGGAGGACAAAGGTACCTCTGTAGGGACTTCCTTTTCTCGCCTACTCTCTTGGACAACTCTGATGGAAAGAGAGTTTTTATCACAATCGAGAAATTAAGGGTGGAAAACTCTATGGGCCGCCCAGCCCTCCGCCAGGACGTACCCCTAAAACACAGGCTCCATGATCATGAACGTGTATTTGCCAAGATAAATGCTTTGTCTTAATAGTCTTCGTTTTTGTTTCTTACACGTGCTCTAAACAGACTCGGCACGTGGCACCCCGGCTTCCCAGGACAGAACAGGGAGCGTCACGTGCAGGTCACAGCCAGGCCCGTCCATCTAGACGCCACCCAGCACCACTCGGAGGAGGACAGCGGTTTTCCTCCTTGTTGGACGCAGTGGCTCAACTAATCTCAGTGGCTTTTGTTCCTGTCACAGGTGCCAGGGCCCCGCATGACGGCTGGACTCCAGTCCTGCCCGTGGACCACAGGTGACTGCCAGGGCCTGGTGAGTCCTCACCACTGCCACCGCCCAGGGACTCGGGTCTGAGCACACAGCTGCATCACGACCATCACAGGCTGAAGGACAGGGCAGTCTGGGTGTGGACCAGCGGCTGGGGCTCTGCAGACCCAGCGCTCGCTGGCCGTGAGGCTGAGGCGGGACGAGCCAACCTGGAGATGTCAGGTGTCCTTCGATGCCACCGGCATTGCTATCAAGAGCGCCGGGGACATAGGCTGGTCCCCCCAGCGGGCTCGCGTCCACAGAGGGCCCTCCTCATCCCCCATGGCAAGGCTGGGGAGCCGCCCGCCCGCACCATCGAGTTCCTCTCCCTCTCGGGTCTGCAGGTGAGGCTCAGAGAACGAAAGCACTGACCTGTAAATAATGGTGATGATAAAGGCCCCGGCGATGATCACGATCAAGGCGGAAAACACTTGCACATAAGCTGGAAAGCAATTTCAGTTCATCACTTGGACCCGGGTCCATCCCCAAAGGGATGCTTCCAGGAGTCGGCCACGCCCTCCACCTGCCCCTGAGGCTCAGCTCCGCCCTGAGCACCCGCCTCTCCACCTTCTCCCCCTGGAAACACGTCCAGGATCCAAGCCACTCGCAGAGGAAGAAGGCTCCACCTGCAGGCCCTCAGGGCGGCCCGTGGCTCCCAGAGGACCCCTGGGGACAGCTGTGGGGAGAGGCTCCCTGGTCTGTCTGTCCTCCAGAAAGAGCAGCATGCGGCCTCCTTGCCTCCTGTGCCGGGCCCGCACCCTGCCCCCTGCTCCCTGGAAATGGTCCCTCAATACTCAGGTCAATTGTCCCAAAATATTAGGAGATGATTTTGGGTGACTAATCCCGCAGGTCTGATGTCAAATCTCATGGACTGAGCTCTCCTTTATTAGCGAGGGGTGCGCACTGCCCCAAATTGCTCACGTCTTCTCAAAACCCACCCCCGACAGAAGAACCTGAGCCTTTCAAGGTGCCCCAGGGGCAACCGCTACCCTGGCGCTTCCCTGTGCGGGAGCACGCATTGGGGTCAATTTCCGGCCCCTCTCCACGCCGGGGAAGGAGGAGCGGGGCGAGTCCCCCAAGCCTACCCCAGGGCTTCCCCACCGCAGGGGCCTCGCGGCGCCCAGGCTCACAGGCGGGCCTGGGGACCAGCCTCCCACGAGGACTGACGTTGGGCCTCCACCCGCCGGCCGGCTCGGCACTCGGGCGACCGAGGGGCGGCACCCACGGCTCCTCAGGCCCGGCAGTTCTGCGTGAGCGCTGCTGCACTCAGTAAGCAGACAGTCTTCCGCCCCGGTCCCACCCTCCACGTTCCCTTCATCAGGCTCACGCCAGGACTTGACAGGAGCGAACGCGAGCACGCCTGCCAGCACAGCGCCAGGAGGAGCTCGTGCACGGTGACACTTGCTGGGCCACCGGCATTGCTGGCCTCTCTCCGACTGCCCTTCAGCCCTTTCAAAGGAAGGCAACCGGCGGGCTTGCAAACGCCGACCTCGAGTGACGTGATTTGCTTCAATTCCCTTACTTCTTCCTCCCTCTGAACCGTTTCACCTTAACCAGTAATAACATCATCAGACAGAGTGTCCCCGCTTGGGCAGTGCTTTCCTGGGGCTGTGATGACGGAGGGGCGCCACCACTGGGCAGCTCGAAACCACAGAGGCGTATCGGCTCACAGCCTGGAGGCCAGAAGCCCAAGGCCAAGGCGACGGCAGGGCCGTGCTCCCCCTGAAGGTTCTGGGGGGTGGAGGTGGGGATCCTTCCTGCTTCTTCCAGCTCCCGTGGCTCCCGGCAACCCCGGGCATGTGGGCGCGTCACCCCACCTCTGGCTCCGTCATCACACGGCCGCCGTCCCTGTGTGTCTGCCTTCACGGAGCATTCTCCCCGAGTCTGGGTCTCCCGAGTCTGTGTCTCTGCGTCTCCTCTTATAAGACACCAGTCATGTTGGAACAAGGGCCCACCTCCTCCAGGATGACCCCATCTTAACTCATCACATCCAAACAAGGTCACACAACAGGCACTGGAGGCTAGGGCTTCAGCATCTCTCCTCGGGAGACACAATCCAACCCAGAACAGAAGGTAAGCGATGGTTGTAGAGAAAGCTGCCTCCCAGGACGCGAGGATGACTCCAGTGGGACCTGCACTGGCTAATCTGCAGGGGCTCTGACAGTCGTGGGGGGCACGGGGGTCCTCGATGTGGCTGAAGTCAGAAAACTGAAAGGGGTTGAAGCCAAATAGCTCAGAGATGGAAACGCAGATGCTCAGTTTCCTGGAACTGCTGGTGCTCAGCGAGCAGAGGCTGGGTATACGGCAGGCGCTCACGCTCGGGAGTTCACAGGGAGAGGGCGGGATTGGGGGAGACCTGGGGCTGGATACAGTCTGCCTCCCCGCAACGGTGACCGAATTAGGAAACTTCCTGTTGGAGGCTCTTTCCGATCGGTTGGCTTCTTTCTTTCCATGAGGCCTTTCCCGTGGAAATGCGTGCACCTGGGTCCACCCCCGAATCTCCAGGGCCTCCGAGATGCCTGCAGTGATTCTCGCCTGCTGGAATTTACACCGTGGTATAGACGCTTCTGCGGTGTATGGGGCTGACCTCTGAACCCCCAAGGCGAGGTCCGAGTCACCGTGGCCCCTACCCTGCTCTTTCGCTGCTCGCTGGCTCTGGGGAAGACCGTCTCATGTAGAAGGACGTGCAGGCAGACTTGTGACAAGGTGAGACCCACGGGGCAGATGGTGCAGCCCCAGGCCGGCCTCGGACGACTGGCGCAGCCTCCTGAAATCTTGACTACAATTCCCATGAGTCACCTGAGCCCAAACCACCCAGCTAAGCCCCTAAGTTGTTGCCTGAGGCCACTGGGTTTTGGGTCATCTGTCACACGGCAATAGATAACTAATATAGGGGGTCCCCTAGGCCTTGACACAAAGTACGCTTTAACGATGTCGAATGAATGGAATTGAAACAAACAAAGTGCGAACTAGGAGCTTTTAAGGGACAAGAAGGCAACCCACGAATTCTTGAATTCCAAGGAGTGTATATTCCTTAGTGTGGTTTTGTGTCCTGGTTCGTGAAAGAAATTCAGAGTCTGTATGTAAGTGAATCCCTGTTAGTGAGACACACATATTTAGTCAATGATTTAGTTTTCTATTGTCAGCAGGTCTTCTACATCTTTACATGTGCGAGTACTTTTTGTTCTTGAGGTCAAGCTCCTGAAGGCAGAGACTGAGTCTCAATGATTCTCTCTGCACAGTCTCTGGCCAGCACGCTATTTGTTACAAGCAATATGTGTGGTTTATCATAAAACACATACTATGATTGATCACTCAGAAACAACAGCAACTGAAGGAATATCTTGGCAAGTCCTCCCCCAAATACAGTTAAACAAAAGTTTTGAAATCGTCTCAGCAAGTCCCATGAAGAAACTGAAGTCAAACACTTAGAAGAAATGACAGGTTAAATACTGTACCCTACAATCAAGACTGAGGAATGAAAGCAAGTCATCCTCTTTGAATTCCCAATTCTTTCTCAAAGATCTAATACTAATTCCCCAAGTTCATGTTCCTAATAATACAGATTATGCCACAACACAATGTGCACTTCAAACCAGCCAATTTAAGAAGTTGGTGAAAGGTTTTCATAACATGGAATTACGTGCACAAAGAACTCATAATACCCTGTCACCGAATACTACAACTTACACAGTACAAAGGTTCGCTCGCCGTCTTGAATGAGAAGGATGTCAAAGAAATGAAAAATAATTTGAGGGCACAGTGAGAACCGAAATGCAGGGCTCACTGCCCAGACTCTTCCCACAGATGGCCCAACCTCTTGAGCTCGAAAGAAGTCTGAAGAAAAAGCCTAGCTCACACAACTCATTTATTATAATTGAAAGAGTGGAAAAAGGATTAATACTCGCCTCCATGCAAAAATGACATACCCACTTACAGAACAATGAGCCCTCTGCAAGGACAAAAATTCTTCAGTTTGTGTTCTTTTCTGGGTTCCTTAAGGACACTAATAATTAAGGTGCTATAAAGAATAAGGTTCATTTTTCAAATAAGTGACAGGCATCAGGTGATTGTTCTAATTTAAATGATGTCTGAAATACTAACATTTACAAAATGGCCAACTCCCACAATAAAACTCTGATGAGAAGATGATCAGGGGATGGGACAGATGAAAAATAAAGAAAAAGCAGCAGCAGCAGCTTGGATTTCTGTTCCTTTGCTGGCTGCATTCTTCCTTGAATGATCCATTTCACTGCTTTATGCTGTTAGCGCTCCATTTCATTAGGATGTGAGTAAATTGGGATAATTAATGGCCAAAGACTATGCCCTGGCCTGTAACTTGACCTGGGAATTGAACGCCTTTTGCCTCTTTCTATGTAGAAGATTGAAGGAACAAACTCACATACCCTTTGGATGTTAAAGTTTCCTGATTTGAGGAGCCCCATGCGGTAAACGTCTCAGAAAAATTAAGTTGCATACGTGCCTAGGACACCAGAGTCCTCTAAGAAGCAAAACTCCCTGATGGAAATGAAGTGAGCCAGATTAATCATCGGCTGCTCTCCAAATAGTGATATGTGTGTGCGTCCAACCGCTAAAACCACAAAGCAACGAAAGGATGACAAGTGCACTCAGTGCCATGAAGTCAGCTTCAGGAGTACCTGTCACATCCCCCAGTGAACGAGCGGCTGGGAGTCAGCAATGTGATGGGTCATTCAACAATGGAAGACCTGAGACTCATCTAGCTCTCTCAAGTAAGATGCCATGGGTTTTACAATGAGATAGATGGAGGAGAATGAACTCCTTTAAAAAAAAAAAGCACTATGTCTTGTGGTACCTCTCTCACTACCCCGCTGTGTACAACTGGACTAGAGGTACATTAAAGCCCTAAATTAACTTTCAGGGTGACATCAGAAAAAACGGCAGAGCAGGAGCCCCTGCCCCAAAATACCCTCCTTCAGAAAAGCAATGAGAACAAGGGCCAAAATTGCGGTAATAAACTTTTTCAAAACTTTGGAAATTAACCAAAATCTTTATAAAGCAATACCCCTTTACACCTTCCCCCAAATTATCTACAGATTGAACACAATCCCTATCAAAATGCCAGATGGCTTTTTGCAGAAATTGACAAGGGATCCTAGAATTCATATGGAAATTCAAAGGACCCATAATAACTTAATCTTGAAAATACAACAAAATTGGAGGACTCACATTTCAGTACTTATTACAAGGCTACAGTGATCAAAGCCTGGCGGTGCTGATTAAAGATAGACACATAGATCAATGGGATGGAATTGAGAGTCTAGAAATAAACCCTCACACTTAGGAGCAATTGATTTCAACAAGGCTGTGGAGACAATTCAGTGGAGAACAGTCTTATCAACAAATGGTTCTGGGAAAACTGGACATCTGTAGAAGAACGAAGTTGTACCCCTGCCTCACACCACGTACAAAAATGAACACAAAGTGGATCAAAGACGGAAATGTATGAGATAAAACTACACAACCCTTAGAAGATATCCTAAATGTAAATCTTTGTGACCTTGAATTAGACAATAGTTTCTTAGATAAAAACCCCCAAAGCACAAGCAACCAAAGAACAAATAGATAAACTGGACATCATCAAAACTGAAAGTTTTTGTGCTTCAAAGGACGTTATCAAGAAAGTGAAAAGACCGTCAACAGATTTGGGAGAATGTATTTGAAATCATATATCTGAAAAGGGTCTACGAGAATATATGAATAGCCCTTACAACTCCATGATAAAAAGATAATTAACCCAGTTAAAAACTGAGCAAAGGATTTTAATAGACTTTTCTCCAGAGAAGATACACAAACAGTCAATAAGCGCATGAAAATAAGCTTGTCATTACTCATTAGGGAAATACAAATCAAAATGACAATGAAATATAACTTCACACCCATTACAATGCGTATAATCAAAAAGACGGATGAAAAGTGTTGGTGAGAATATGGAGAAACTGGAACCCTCATATGCCGCTGCTTTAGACTGTAAAATGGTGCAGCCACTTGGAAACTAGTTTGACATTTCCTCAAAATTTTAAAATAGAGTTAATATATGGTCCAGAATTGAGAACATGTTCATGTAAAATCTGTGTGCATTTGTTCATAGTAGCTTCATTCATAATAGCTAAAAAGTGGAAACAACCCAAATGCCCATCAACAGACAAATGATAAACAAAATGTGGTCCATCCAGGCAATGGAATATAATTCAGCCATAAAAAGGAATGATGTACTGACACATGGTACATCATAGATGAACCTTGAAAACATTATGTAAGTGAAAGAAGCCAGACAAAAGGCCACCCCATATGGTATGATTCCATGTGTATGAAATGTTCAGAACAGGTAGATCCATAGACACAGATTGGTGGTTACAAGGGACTGGAGGGGGAGGGGAATAGGGTGATGGTTCAATGGGTGCAGGTTTCTTTTGGGGATAATGAAAATGTTCTGGAATTTATAGTGTATAACTTTGTGAATATACTAAAAGTCACTGAATTATACACTTTAAAAGGGTGAATTTTATGGCATGAGAATTCTATCTCAGTAAAAATAACAACCAAAGGAGGTAACTTCCAATTGCTTCTATCTTCAGGTACAGGGGAAGGGGTGTGGGATCCTAGGGGTGCTGGGGTCCCTGAAGGTGGCAGGTGGGATGAGTAAGGAGATCTGGTCCCAAGTCTTCTAACTCAAGATCTGAAGGAGAAATTGTCACCAGAAAATCCTCCCAGCTATGAGGAGTGTTCGTTGTGGCCTCTTCTCTGCCTCTTTTTGAGCTAAACTGACTCCGCTTTGGCCCTACACACCAAATCTCCACCATAAAGGAAGACACTGCGCTCCCTTTGGCTGAACCCGGATCTTGCCGATGCTTTAGCTTCTTGTTTTGCTCAGAATGTCACTTCTTGAAGGAGCTGGCAGAAGGTTTTGAGTCTGTGGGGTGGGGCTGCCCCGAGGGAAATGTTTCTGACTTCCCGTGTCTAGGAACGAGAAGGCAGGCCTTGGGGGTGGGCGGCTGAGCCCAGCTGGGACCGCAGAGGAGAAACAAGGGAAGAAGAAATCCCGGAAAGTCACAGGACACAGCTGCGCCCTTGACCCCCGGGGCGTGAGGGCGGAGGAGGGTACAGGACACATTTCCCAGAGCATTGGAGCTGAGGGTCCATGGCCAGCTTTCTGTATCTGGGGACACATTCCTCCTCCCCGGTGAGGTCTCCTGCAGGCTGCCCTGTTCCAGGAACGTGTTTACCCCTTCCCCAAAGTCCTAGAGCCCTCACCCCCGTTTCTAAAAGGGATGCATACAGGGCAAGGAAAAGCATCAACCATCAAGTAGAATTTGAGTGTCTGGAAATACTAATTTAGACAATTCCAGAGGCAGAAGTGTGGGGAAGTATCCAGAAAGCGTCGTTAGGGCATCCCTTCTGGGCCAGGAGACCCAGCTCACCTCCTCCTCCCCCCTCGCCCCTCCTGCTGCCCTCTGAGTCCTGGGTGCCTCCCTTGCTGTCTGACTGCGAGGGCCCGGCCTCCCCCCCAGCTCAGGCCCCCTCCCGATCCCAGGCCCCCCAACTAGTTCCACCTCCCCAGGTGCATCCTGGGCTTCAGGGACCGGCAGCCAAGCTCAGTGTCAGGTCTATGTTTCATCCTGACCCCAGCTGGGGGTCTGTCCTGGGTCCTCAGGGCTCCAGCTCCCGCCTGGGTCAGGCCTCCCTTCGCGCACAGCCGCAGGGGCCCCGCCCCGAGCCAGCTGCTTTTGCAGAACCGTCTCCTCCAACCCAGGCTTCTACACCCTCTCGCCCCCCGAGGATGGAGGGATCTCAAATAAGCCTCTTCAACAGCACGTCTGGCCCACCCAGGAGTGGACTTTTTCCGGTGGCTGAAGTCCCAGGCCCAGGCCCTCAGAGCCGTCTCTCCTGCAGCTGCACCGAGCAGGGCGATGTGACCATGGAACAAAGAAAGAGGCCCGAACAGCAACGGAGACCCGGGAGAGGGAAGCAGGCCGTTCTTGGCCCGCGTGGCTTTGTCCGCCAGGGCGGGCCTGGCCGGATACTTACTGGGAACGGCCTTCTCATAGCAGATGCCTTTATAAAAGCAGCACCCGAGTTCCTGGCACCGATCTCTGGTGACGTTGTAGTCACATATGTCGTACAGAGGGATGTCGCACACTGCAAAGCAGACACACACGGACGTTACCCCGATACACAGCCCCCTCTGACTCGAAGGAACGCGGGGCAGGGAGGGGGAGCTCGCGGGTTTGCGTGGTGGGTTTTGTTACAGTTTTCATTATGCATCATACACGTCTCACTTTGAAACTCAGATCTGGAAGGAATTAGATTTCTGACCACGACAATGTCAAGTTGATGACACACACAGAATAATGCGCGGTCCCCCAGTGATTAAGGAGATAACGCATCCCGGCGGAGAGCTCGCCGGGCTCAGCGCTCCACAAAGCAATTGGGAAACAAAGACCTAATACAATGGGTGTTTGGGAGTTCGGGCAGTAACGTGTTCTTAATCCACATTTAAGCGCAGACTGAGTTAAAATGACCAACATGAGGATTATTTCAGAATTTAAAAGTCGAATCGAAAGGACAGAAAGTATAGTGCCAGGAAGGCACGTGCCTTGCAGCGGAGGGCGAAGGACCGCAGGGTCTCAGCTCTGAGCAGGTGCCCATCAGCAGTAAACACGGTCTCCCCGGGCGGGCGCAGAGCAGGGCCCACCCTTTCCTGAGTCTCCAGGGAACGCCGTCTTCCTCGGGTCGGTGGGGGGAGTTTGTTCTCTCAGACTAAGGGATTCCAGGGAAACCCGCCGCCCTCCCATGCCCTTTCCTCCATGTCCCAGGACACCCCTAGTCCAGGTGCGCCCCATCCCGTCTCCTCGGCCTCCCCGTCGTGGGGCCTGTGCCGCGGAGGCCACCGCTGCAGACGGAAGGCTGGACAGAGTTGGGGACGCCCTGCAGCCAGAGCCTGGGAGCCAGAGCCGGCCCACTGACCCGGGGCGGGCAGGGCTGTGCTGGCTCCCGGGCTGTGGTCGCCGTGGTCGCCGAGGTCTCAGGCGAGGGCTCAGTCCCTGCAGACTGTAAGGGGACGTGAGCTGTGCTGGGTTTTGCTTCAAGTGTGTCAGGGCTGCAAGGAGCCCCCTCGGGGATTTCTCCAAGTTCTATCTCCTTCGATCATTCCAGCAGCCCCTCTGCAGAGACCCTCCTCACGCCTGCCTGTGTTAGAGGTGAGGGAGTGAAGGTGAAGCCAGCGTGGGGAGGAAGGGCTTGAACCGGGGACCTGGCCGTGCGGCCTGTGCTCTCTGCTGTTGACCTACTGTGCACCTCTGTCCACTCTGCCTGTCGGTCTAAAGCCAACGTTGATTCCCTCACAGAGGGGCCGTGAAAATTGCAATCATTTCTGCGAAAGCGCCCTACAAACTGTAAAGCGCCGCACAGACCATTTGGGTTATTTCTGCAGAGTGGCTCATAAGGAAAAGGGGGGCTCGAGAAGCAGCACGGCAGCCGGCCCTGTGCCCCTGGACCGCGGGGCATCCCACACCCATTATACCCTTGTCAGAGTCCTCTTGGGTTCCCGAATCCACGGTGCTTCCCAGACCCGAGCTTCCAGGTGGAAGGGACCCCCGGCACCCGGACGGCCCCTCAGAGCCCCTGCATGGCCTGGCCCGGCTGCGACGGCCCCGTGGGTCCCCTCCCCACCTCCTTCCCCTGGTTTGGCTTCTGCAGTTCAGGAGGCCTGGACCCCTGTGCCCAGACAATTGACACGTGGGTTTGGACCTGAGCCCAGCACGTGACGCGGGTCTCAGATGTGAGAGGGGCACGTGTCCCGCGTGGCTGCATCAGGGCTCCCCAGACAGGCCAGGGCGCAGGGTCGGGGCACCGGAGGGTGTCAGGGTGCCCGGGTCCCCGGGAGAGAGCCTCCCACTGGGGGAAATTCCCTCGGGACCTCCCCGGGAAACCACGTGTGCTTTTGGGCATTTTTCTTCACGTCAGGTTTCCGCGGAGCGTTTCTTCCGGGAAGCGAGCGCCTGGGGAGGCTTCCTGGGCCCCGTCTGCGCGGTGGCGCCCACCCCCAGCTGGGCCCTCCTTCCTGGGAACCTCTGTGTGACCCCATCTCGGCCCCATGACCACGCTGCCCTCTCCTCCCCACCCGGCTGCCCTCCGCCTGGCCCGGTGTCCGAGGGGTCCCTGGACGGGTGACTTGTCGGAGAGACAGGGCAGCGGTGGGGCAGTGTGGGTGCGAAGCTGCGGGACTGCCAGGCAGAACTGGACCCGCAGACGACCCCTCAAGGGCTGCGTGTCCCCGGCCCCCGAGGCCCCGCCCCGGCCCCTCCGCACAGGACGTGTTCCCACGGGACGCACACGGCCCTCCCCCGCTCCGGGCTGGCCCTCCCCGCTTCCCGCTCGGCCCCCGCGCACCCTCCCGCCGCCCCCGCGCCGGGCCTCGTGGCTGGAAAAGCACAGCCTCCCCGGAGCCCCGCGCGGCCCGGCCTGTTACCGGCAAATGTCTTCAGGAGGTGCGAGGGGGACTTCTTGAATTCTGGAGCATATCTCATCGCAGCAGCGGAAGGACAGCCAGGGGGTCAAGGGAACCTGGGGGAGACAGCAGTCAGCACAGGGGACCCGGAGGCCGGGCCGCAGCGCAGTTTGCGCCAGGGAGGGAGGAGGCCGGGCGGGCCCGTCCCCCGCTGAGCTCCAGCCACACAGCTCACGGTCACGCTCACGGGGACGGCAGCTCTCGGATCAAACAAGAGACCGGCCGCCGCCTCCCCCCCACTGCTCCTGGCCAGTGGAAGGCCCGCCCCGCGGCTGTGATGTCACACAGGCCCCGCGGCATCACACAGAGGGCCCGGCCAGGGGTGGAGGCCGGCAGCCTCCAGACCCCGCACCCCAGCCCCTTTCCTTAGCGACACCCACCCCATCGGCCGGCCAGGCTCATCCTCAGAACCAGGCCCAGCGAGGCTGAGACAGCAGTAAGTGCCCAGGCCCTGGGGTGAGGCAGGCCTGCCTGGTGAATCTGAGAACCGGGAGGACCCGGCGCGGCTCGAGGGAAGGCAGGCAGAGGAGAGGTGACGGAGGCCAAAGCACGAGCACGCGTGTGGGTGGCGTGGGGGGCTTTGGCCTTCACGCCGAGGGAAGTCGGGCATCAGGACAGGCTTCTGTGCAGAGGGAAGGTGAATTACGTCTTAACAGCATCACCCTGGCTGTGCTGAAACAGACTCTAAGCAGGCGTGAGTGAGCTTGGGGATAACGCGATGAGGTAGGAGGAAATTAGAGGGGGGACCGGGGTCGGGGCCGGTCGAGTGCTTTCCGTGTGTCCTTTTAATTAGAGTCAGCGACTGGTAGCCCGATGGACGCGGTGAGAGGGGAGGCCAGGCTGGACAGGTGGACACTGGGCCCCGGGGGGGGGGGGGGGGGGACGGGGGCAGAGAGGGGAGGGGAGGAGACAGGACTGCTCAGGCCCAGCAGGTGATGGTGACGAGAGGAGAGGGCAAGGGGGGAAGCCGAGGGCAGACCGGAGGCTCACGGTGGGAGCCAGAGCCCAGGTGTGCCTGACCCGGGGAGCAGGTGGCCGAGGCCTAGAGGGTCAAGGTCACTCGAGGTCATGGACGGATGGGACGAGGAGCAGGGAGAACCAGGGAGGGGCGGGCAAGCCACGTGGGAGGGGGACGGGTCAGGGCCCGCGGGGCGGAGCCGCGGGAGTGACCCGGCCCTGGTGGACGGCGCCGAGCACGCTGGTGCCGGATGAAGCGGCTTTGGCTCCTCCTCGTGACCACGCGGCCAAGCCTCCCAGGGCCTCGGCTTCCTCTTCTGAAACCAAGGTGATGACGCACACGCACAGGCACGTGACTGTCGCGTGGCTGATGCCCAGTAAACGGCGCCCACGTCCGGAGACTTGGAAGGTCAGGGTGGGCGTCCGGCAGCTCCCGAGGCTGCACTGCCGCCCGCTGCGCACAACTCACCCGTCTGGAGCGTACGCTGCAGTGGCGCTCGGCGTCCACGGTCTGCGTTCCCCAGCACGGCGCCCTCGCAGCCTAGGAAAAGCCCCCGTGTGGCACGCAGCAGCTCCGCTCCCCACCGCTCCCGGTGACCACTAGCCCACCCCGAGTCCGGGGACTCGTGCCTCTGGACGCGTCCCGTCAGTGGAATCACACGATGCGTGGCCTTTGAGTCTGGCTTCTCCCACTTGACGTGTTCAAGATACACCCGCGTGACAGCGCATGCCAGAGCCCCACTCCTTCCACGGCTGAAGGAAGTCCACCACACGGACAGACGTTTCGTTGATCCGTTTCTCTGTTGACGGACGTCTGGGCTGTTCCACGTTTTTGGCTGTTATGTGGAATGCAGCTGTGGACCTTCACGTAGGAGTTTTGTGTGCACGTGTTTCCATCTCCCTTGGACACACTCCTGGGCGTGGCCTGGCTGGGTCAGGTGGTGACTCAAGGCTAACCTTCTGAGGAATGGCCAGACTGTCTTCAGAGCAGCCGCCCCAGTCGCCGTCCCCACCAGGAGTGTAGGCAGCTGGGTCCCCTCCTGGGGACTTCAGACTTCAGATTACCTTGAAGAGGGTTCAAGTGTATTTATCAACGAGCTTCCAGGAAGCGGTGGAGACGGTCACATGTGGCCATGTGAAGGCTGGGTCAGCACAAGAGGCTGAGAAAGCCCAGGGTTGGGGGGTGCGGGGTCACGTTGGGCCCCCCGGGGCGAGGCCAGATGGGATCTGAGGTTTCAAAGGATTGACTCAGGTGGAGACAAGGGAGCAGCGTGGGGACTGCCCTGGGGCTCAGGAGGTCACAGCGGTGCTGGTAGGACCCAAAGAAGAGAAAGGAACCCACTGCCCGGGGACCCCAGGACAACGCGATGCTACTTCCGCCGCCGGGCGGCTATAACCCGAGAGCCGAGCATGCTGTATGGGGAGACCCTGGGGGCATCTCGGGGTGGTGGCCGGTGCCTGGGCTGCCCATGACCTGCCGTCCACTTCCCTGACCAGCCAGGCCTGCGGAGGATGGAGGCTTCACGGGCCACAGGGGGAGCTCCAGCGTGACCTGGGCTAAGGTCTCCCTTTACCAGCCGAGCCCTGTTCTCCTGTGATACAGTTTTAGCTAGAAAGCAAGATGCTTGCTGTCCTGGACCGAGTGGTGTTCCCTTGGGAACCGTGGGAGCTGCCCTGGCTTTTCTAGAACAGGAGAAGCTCTGCTGGGACCCACTGCAGCCTCTGGGGACCCTGCGCGACTCCCCTCCCTGGTTATCGTCAGGGTGGGGTTTAGCTGAGAACCTGCGGCCACACTCAGGCCGGCTTCTGGGAGGGCAGGTACCCCACCCAGGCTGGAGGCGGGGACCAGCCAGCGCCTGTGACAGGCTGAGTCGTTTCCCCCCCAGGAGATGCGTTCAAGTCCTGACCTGAGTACCTGTGAACGTGACGTTGTTTGAAGCTGGGTCTTTGCAGATGTCACTGGGCTAAGATGAGGTCATTGCCATGGCCCTAATCCAAAATGACTGGTGTCCCACCAAGGAGAGAAAACAGACACACGGGGAGAAGGGCGCCGAGAAGACACAGACGGCCACGTGCCAACAGAGGTAGAGCCGGGCACCTCTGGGACGGGCACCACGGGGGCTGGAAGGGGCCAGAAGGGTCCTCCCCCAGTGCCTCCAGAGGGACCCAGGCCCCCCGATAGGCGGGCTCCAGACTTTGGGGCTCAGGACAGTGAGAGAATCAGCCTCTGCTGTCAGGACCCACCCAGCTCATTGTACCTGTCACAGCAGCCTCGGGAAACCAGCACCTGTGTCATCAATTTTGCTGGAACAATAACCGGAGAAGGAAGCCTCCAAACCCGCACACACACCTAACGCGGCTCTTAGGGGACCAAACAAACCCAAGGGCGGTGGCTTAAAGGTGGGTGGGCCTGGGTCGGGCACAGCGGGCCACGCCGCCCAGGGCTGGGGCCCCACGGCCCCGCCATGTGCTCGGCCTCACGGCCAGGACAGAATCTGAGCGGATTCCTCAGCGCTCGCTCCTGCAGGGGTGCCGCGTGCAGGGGCGGCGCCACTTCCCGCCTCCTTCCTGTTAAGCGCCAACCACTTCCCTTTACAAGTAAAATCGAGTTCGTCAAATACCGCATCTAAGGGAGAAATTAGAACGGCGCAACTTCAGCCCCTGCGGAGCCCAGGTGATCAGCATCCAGCCGTGTGTTAGGAAAAGGCAGCCTCGCGTGACCCGCACGCAAGGAAACCTTCAAAAGACCTACGCTGTCCCCATCCTGTCCTGTGGGGCAGTTTTCAGACTGTCCAGCGCCTCCCCCTCCCTCTGGTGGATTTCCAGAAAACACTGGAAACTCCTGGCACCTTCCAATCCAGAAATGAGAGAGGACCATCCTACAGTGATGTAACGTGCAGCCCCTTCACAGGAAGCACTCAGCAAACTGCTGGCGTGTGACCCGCGGAGCGGCGGGTGATGGCCACACGCCTGAATCCTGGGGAGTAATGGTCACCTGTTACTTCTACACGGGCTTCAATTTTCCACAATAAGAAGTCAGACGCCACGCGAGCAGCAGCGGCCAAGCGAAGGGCCTCGTCCAGGACCGGGAGGCCGGGGGGCCAGGGGCACTGGCGGGCTGGCGCGGCTCCTCCCGGGATGGAAGGCGAGCGGCCCGCGTGCCCGCTGCCCTGCCCGCCCCCGTCCTCCCCCAGCCAGCGCGGTGGATCCCTGGGCCCCGGGGAGCAGGGCGGGCGGCAGTCCCATCCACGGCGCCCTGGGAACCTCTGCTGGAGAGAAACCTTGGCGGGTGGGGACGGCAGACTGCGGGCAGGGTTCACTTGCTTTCTAACTACCGCCAGATAAAGGAGAAATTCCGTGATGGGTAGACTGGGGACAAAACGGGCATCACGGGGGCAGGTGGGGAAACGCCAGCACCACCTCCTCCCCCGGCGGCGACTTCATCGTGGAGCCCGTGGCGTCGGTGTGAGCATGTCAGGACACTTCAGGCGGCACTTAAACCTCCCTCCCTCCCTTTCGTGAGGAACTGGAACCGTGAAGCTGGGAAGGACATCACGTCTAACACTCCTCCTAGGAACTTGGCCAGCGCTGTCGAAACGTTAGAGCTCAGAGGAGGGTTCTAGGCCCCGTCACGGGGCTGCAGGTCCTGAGGGGGAGGCGCCAGCTCGCAGCTGCAGGGGCCTGCGGTCTGTCCTCACCAGCCTGCAGGCCAGCCGACCCTGAGGACCGCGCACACGCAGGGACAGACAGACAGACTGGGTTGTCTGCCAAGACACACGTCCACCGCTCGTCTCCCTGAGATCCGACCGAAACGTGACAAACCCTGGTTCCCGAGTTACCCGAACGTTCCCTTAAGCCACGGTGACTGTGACAACCGTGCCACCAGCTCCGTCCTCAGGTCGAGGGTGGAAGCGCTGGGGGAGGAGAAGCACCGGGAACTCTCTGCCCCGCCTCGCCCGCCTGGCTTCTCCCCTGAACACGGGTTTCTGGCCTCCTTAAACGGGGTGGCGTGTAGGGCGAAGGGCAAGGCTGCATCACAGCACGCGACACTCGAGAAGGACCCACAGAACCCAGAGAGCGGCGCTCAGCCATCGAGCCCCACGCTCGGTTTACCGGGACTCCGGGACAGGAGCCGTCGGTCCACGGATGGCAGGCGAAGCGGAGGCCGCGCCTGGCAGCCTTTCCTTCCACTTCCTGCCCCCAAACTTTGTTTTCTATTTGTATTTATCTTCCAGTGTTCCCAAACCCTAGATTTTAAAGGCAAATGTGGTATTTTCCAGTGCCAAAAATTCAAACCAGAATTTTAAGGTATAAAAAAAAATCAAAAGAAAGTGTAAAGGTTAACACACACACGAAAAAAACACATCACAGATAAAGTGACACGTCTGTAACATAAGAAAAATAGTTTAATAATTACAACAATGTAGCATGAGTAGTCAAGGCCAGGACACCGCCTGTGGCATTTCGTGAAGTGTCCCCACAGCTGTCAACGGGGACTCCGCGTGTCCGAGAAATGAGGACGGGGCCGGGGGGGGCATCGGGAGTCCACAGGGGAGGCGCACGCGGGCCGGTACGTCCCACCGCAGAGCGCGTCCCAGGGCCGCGCACGCCTCCAAGCGCTTCCCGTCCCAGGCGAGACAATGGCTTCGTCTCCTCATCCACAAAAGGTGGGAGCAGAGGTGACTCCAGCAGGCAGGGGGCCCCTTCCTGACGTCCCCATCCACCCCCCAGCCCCTCAGAAGGTCACACGGAGAAATGGGTGCAGTCCATTTACGACAGGGCAGGTTTTTAGAAAGAGCTGCTCAGACGCATGCTCTCTGCTCCCTCAAAAGCTTAGTCAAATCTTGGATCCATGGGAAGAAAAGGTAATGCATTACACAAGCATGTCAACGGTCACCCCTTCAGGAGAAGGGGTGCTAAAATCAATAGGTAAGGCAGGTTCTGCAAGAGCCCCATCCCAGGGTGCTGGCGGCAACACTGCCGTCACAAAGTGCTGGAGAGATCAGGTGATGAAGTGGTTCCTGAGTTAGAATTTGCTTGAGACGGCAAACTTCAGTACACTCCAACTGGATTGTTTCCCACTGCAATGTCTTACACATCCTCAAAAGACAGGGCTTACCAAAAATCCCCGAAGACCACCTCTTCTGGCCCCGGCACTAATGAACACAACGCTAAGTACAGGAAGTCGGCAATTCTCGTAACAAGGTCGAGTGTGGGCAGGTCAACGTCGGGCCCCAGGCACACCCGCTGAGCAGGTAACGGCCGAGCCGGGGAGCCCGAGAGTGAGGCCGTGGGCCGAGGACCACAAGGACCGAGCCGCCCAGCTCGGGGACATCAGACAGTCCGATGCAGTGAGAGGGCGCAGCTCACAGAGCCACATCTGGTGCCACGTGGGCATTTCTGAGACGTCTCCGACGCAATGTGCTGGGATTCTGGTTTTTAAAGACACGACACTTGTTCTCTGCAGAAGATTATCTCACTTTAAAAACGGCCTCTTCAGAAGGGCAGGGGGCAGAGCACAGGAACCAGCTGGGCCCGAGGCCGGGCTTCCCGCCCGCCCGGGGCTGCAGAGAGGACAGGCTTCCTCCTCTGTGCCCCCTGCTGTCTGGACGCGGGGGTGGAGGTGGGGCGGGGGGAGGGGCACGTTTTAGCTCCCACTCCTTAGGGGAATCTCAGGCGTATATTGCTTCATTCTTGCTGAAACAGTGGAAACACTGCCTTTTCAGCGAGCATGGAAGGCCTGCCTGCTGCACCCAACGGGAGAGCAGGTTTCGGGGTCAGACCGGCCTCACACAGAAACCCCACCCGCGGGACGGCTCACCCTCGCGGGCTGCGGCGACGTGTAATAAATAACACACTTTATTTACAGGCTCTAGTGAGCTTGCTCTCTCGGGGTAGGACAAAACAGTGCACCTGGCCAAGGTATTAAACCAGCCTACACATCAGGTCCCCCCAGCGGGCCGGACACCCTCCGACGCTCAGGTGTTCAGAAGAAGCGGACGCGTGCACACCTGTCGCTGGACACAGTGGCGGCAGACGCGATTTCTCGGGTTCGGGGCTGAGGCCCAGACCCCCGAGTTCAGCCAGAGTGCCGCACGCCAGTGACTGCGATACTGCTTTACCAGGAGACTCTCCAGCGGGATGAAGGTGTCTCTGCAGGTACGAACAAGGTGAGTTGTCTAGGCAGACTGCAGTGGGAGGCGTTTTCGGAGCACTGCGGTGGCGGAGAACAGAGCAGGCATCTCCCAGGAACACCTGTGCGCTCCCCAGACTCTGCTTCCCACGAGTGCGTGAGCACGCGTCCCAGTGCGCGGGACCAGAGAGGTTAGTGGAGGGGGACTGCAGCACAGCCATCAGCCCCGACACGACAACCACGGATACGCATTCAAAACGGAGCATTTACAGGCAACGTATATGTAACATTTATATATACTCAATCAAAGCCTGAAAGACCAGACGCAGTCACTGCACTTATTGCAAAATGAGGTACTGAGATGTTGAGAGGAAGGTAGCACAGTCCGGCCTCGGCGTCTATACCTCACGCTGGTTCTTCAGGAATACCACGGCCGTGATCAGCTGCAGCTTTTCTACGCACAGAAGGCAAGAGGACTTCCGTGCAGCCCTGCTCTGCGGTCCTGAGAGTCACTCGGTTGTGGTCACGGGGCTCCAGCTTGGTCTCGTAACCGGTCTTCGAGAAAGAACCCAGGACGTCCCTTAGAGGTTGGTCTCATCCCAAGCGGGATCGTTCATGTTCTTTAGAACCTTCCTCACCAGCTTTTCCAGGTCTTTGCGGGCTCTCTGCTCCTCCTCCAGAGATTTCTTCATCTTCTTGTTATCCTGTAAGTGAAGCAGACCACCGGCTATTAACCGCCTTCGGTGCTGAAGCGGACCCCCTCCCCCAGGAGACTTGGGGCCTCACTGGAAGAAATCCTGGGCTGGGACCGCCCTGCGCCGCGGCCAGGGGTGCAGTGACCGGGGCCCCCCAGTGTTTGACGGACGCACAGCTGCTCCTGGGCACCAAGACAAATCACAGACGGAGCAGGCCTAGGGCCCCCACTTATAACTGTGAACAAGAGGATAAGCGAACGGCTGAAAAGAACAAAAGGCACACCTCACGTCCCTCCTACTCCTTCCGCATCTGCGATGACCCATCTACAGAGTTCTATGAGAAGGAGGGCAACAGAGACCGAGTGAGTTAGGAGCCGTCACTCCCCGCACACACAGACGTATGTCGCTGCTGAGAGCCAGGAAGCCCCCGAACGGGGAAGAGGAAGCACGTGGACGGCCGAGGGCAGCTCTGAGCACGTGGCTGGTGCCCCCGCCGCCTGCCCAGCCCAGGCCACGCTGTCCTCAGGCTTCTCCTCGGCCTCCCCTCCTCAGACACCAAAGCCACCGATACAAACAAATGATGCACAAACGCACAAAGTATGCTTGGCTAGTTAGCCAAGTTTAACTGACGTTCTGATGTGACTTCTCAAGAACAAGGACCATGTGTTGCACCAGAAAGTGGCAGAGAACGGTCACAGTGGGGACCTACCAAGCTGTTTAGCTAGATGGAATTTTAGATCTCCTGCCTGATTATGCCAGCAGAATCTGGGATGGTTTATGATGTCAAAAACAGTGCAGTGCAAAGAAAGCCACTTTAAAGATTCACTTCCTGGTCTATCACATTTACGGGAAGACCAGCTGTTGTCCTGCTTCTGCGATCTCAATACTGAGAGTCAGGCTCTCTTTTCCGCATTACTGCGCTTACGGACAGCTGGCCTCACTTCTAACGCCACGTTTTCCTCTCTTCCCCCATTAAAAGGAAGATTAATGACAGACGACGACCCACCTGTCGTAACTCCTGGACTTCATCCTTCAGTGCATACACGGTGTCGACGAGACTCCTAGACAGAAGAGAAGGCGCCCTGAACAAGGACCGGGTCAGAGGGGACGCCCGGAGCCTCCCCGGACGCACGTGCTGCCCACCTGCCCGGCACGCCCAGGCCCTCGGTCCGGGGAGGCCCACTTCTGCGCACAGGGGCGCGGACGCCAGCCAGGAAGTCCACACCCCGGCCCTCCTGGATCCATCCTGAAGCCAGGGCTCCCCCTCCCCCGACAGCCCCCGTCCCCCGCCCGCTTTAAAGCACTGGAATGCAGCTTACTTTTCTTCTATCACTGTCTGACCGTTACTTTTAGTTTCTTCAACTATAATTTTCTCTTCTTCTGGAAGCAAAACTTGTGGCGCAGATTCTTTGCGTGAACCTATCATCATTTAAAACAAAACAAAACACCCTCAGGTAAATACCATGGCAGAACTAAAAAAAGAACTTGACTATACAACACTACTTAATTATTAATATTAAATTCCAGGTGTTAATTCCAGTATGTTAAAAAATACATTTTCTAGATAAAACAGGGAAGGGCAACTTTAAAAAACCCCCTCTACCTCTGTGTACTGAACCCAGCCTTCATGCCTAAAGCATGACACAGGAAAGGCAACATTAGCTTTTTTTTGCAATTTATTAAGCTTCAGTTTCTTAATCTGGACTATGGATCTTTTAAACCCTGAACCTTTCAACAGAAGGTTCTGACCATATTGCCCTGGATATTTTGGAGGAAATATTCGAACTTTTTAGGGATATTCGTATCAACCAAATTTTGTGCCATTTTATTCCAGGAATTTTACAAAGACCCATCGGATCATGCAGTAGACATATACCCACTGTTTATCAAGTCAATGAACTGGCCCTTATGACACGTAACTCCACAGCAACAGCTACCGATGTTACAGCACATGGTTAAGAAAAGTGCAGTTTATTACTTGGTTCTCTTATGAAAACTTTATTTACATTCCCTGGCATATAAACGTTTTTCCAAAAGGAAGTAAACTGTTTACAATATCAGAGAAATGTTTATGTCATTTAACCAAGATCCAGCACAAAAGCTTACCCAGGACAGTGGCCTGATAAACATTTACTGCAAAATAAGTACTTCAGAAATTAACTGGGAAACCCAAACGTTTTGAAAGGTGAAAAACGAGAATCCAATCTTATTTAAGGGTGCAAGGAAGAAAATAAAACTTTTTAAAAGGTTATACTATACAGCACTAACATATATCATTTATATTTTTGTAAAATTACATCAGATGCACATTCGAGGAAGGACAGAACCCACCACAGACCCACTGCGACTGGTGTGATAAACGCAGCTTCTCTCCGTTAAAATACACGTGACGTTGGCTATACGCTCATTAATCACAGAGATGGCGGTTCAGCTTGCTTGATCTTGTTTTTTTTCTGCTTTACCCTTAGTTTGCCCTCCCAAAGGTCTGTCACATTGTAAGATGGCACTTGTGCATCCTCACGTCGTGGGGACATTCCGTATAACACACGTTTTCAGGACAGGACTTAATAAGGTTTCACCAGTGTTTTACTGCAAGCTTACACTCCTCTGAACAGAACAGGGCTGATGATTACTGTCAAAGCCTGATGACAAGAGACTCATTCGATGCTCCTGACATCCAGAGAGCACGTCCGTCACCCCCAGGGCAGCTCATGACATGGAGAGGAGGACCGCTGTTTACCGGCCCCGGGGGCCTTCCCACATGCCCCCTGCATCTGCAGGGCCCAGCTCCATCCCCGCCCCACAGGCTGGGAAGGCTGCTTGGATGCCGATCTCCCTCCTCCTTTGCTGTCTCAGGCAGAGGAAGCTTCAGCTCTGGGAGGGCAAGGACAACTCCATGTTACACAGTACGAACTTCTAGACACATAAATAGGTACCTTACACCAGTAAAGGAAGGGCTTTATGCGTCCTGAGCAGAACTTCGTATTATAATCACAGGCAGTACTTAGAATTCTGTCACAAGCCGTAACGAGCTGGCGTATCGGAGCATATCTGTACTTAAGTTTGTCGATTACTGTTTCAAAGACGACCCTCCGCTAGTGCCTTCGTGTTCACACCGAGGTGCCGGCCCTGTAGCTGCAGCTCTGGCTGGTGCCCGGCTCACACCGCACCCAGCACAGTGACCCGCGCGGCCGGGGGGTGACTTCTCAGACAGAAGGCGACGTCTCTCACGACATGGGCCCACAGAGGGACACACCCTGAAAGCCTTCGTCACGCTGACAGCCATCGGCTGCTCCGGGGCCTCCGTGCGGGGCTGCGGGCACGGCGTCTCCCAGGCCTTTCTCAGTAAACAGGAAGTGCTTCTGGGACGTCTGGGCCACGTGGGAAAGTGCTGCTTAAGAAGGAAACGCGCACGTGAAACACACGACGGAGGAAGCAGAGGGACGCTGCCAGGTTAAGAATTCTGAAGGTCGAGAAATTCCTGTGCTTCCAACACAAACGCAAATGCTACCCGTGTTTTTATCAGGAAAAGTGAACTCAGGTTATTTTCCTTAAAAACAGACAAGGATTCCTAAAGATTCAGAGGTGTGGACCACACGGACGGACAGTGAAGGGCCCCACTTAGTTTTCCCTGTAAAGAGAAGCAGGCAGGTGACGTCAGACCACTTAGCTCCTGAGGGTTCCTGCTGTTACCTGCTTTGCGCCCAGACGCTGCTGTGTTACAGCCAGATCAAGAGCTACCCGTGGTGTATCTGTCACGTTCAGTTTGTAATACAACATTTCTTCACGTGAACTAGCCAATGAGACAACAGGTTGGAAATGTTTTCTTACGTAACAGTGCTTTAGGAAGACTAAATTCCACGTATCTCAATTACTTTTGCATCTTCTAGCTTCCTAGGCAACCTATTTACATTACGTGTTTGCAGCAGTAAATTCTTCAAATAACACATAAAATAGAATCACGAGGGATGTCCACTCTGTGAAGCGCGGGTCGGAGCACAGCAGGCTGTCGTGCAGAGGCCGGGGCTGCAGGGGCTCACCCTCACGGGTCTGTGGGTCTCGATAAACTCAGGCCTGTCACCGATCCGCAGAGCCTCGATTCCACCACCCGTAAGAGAGAACAACAAAACCAACCACCTCTGCAGAGCTGTTCTGGGGATTAGTTTAAAAGTTGTATCTTACAGATATCTTTTACCAGATGAATGCGTAAATATAAAAGCCTTACACTCCACTATGCGATGTGACTGAATCAGGGGAACTAATAAACGTGTGGGAACTGGTTCAAGAGCTGCACAAGCAAGAAAGACGTTGTTCTTATTTTTGCCAATACACTTAAAGCACACAAGGAGGTGACAAATGTAAGTATGAGAATGTTACGTTACAGACAGGATGTACTAACTGCTGGGTTCCTGAAACGTGCCACGGTGAAAAATGTCATTTATGGATTTGATGGTGAGCCAGGAGGCCTGTAAAGGAAGATTATTTATCAGCCTGAATAGAAATCCATGGGCCTCCTATTTCAACATAACATATTTTTGTAAAACGACTGAAAAAAATTGATAGTCTTTCAGTAAAACAACAAAGGAATATTCTCCAGCCAGGTTTATAAGTAAGTTGACTATTTCTATAAGAACAAAGTTCTAGAGAGCAGGTAGATTTAACAAGCTCTCTCAAAGACCATTTTAGCATTTTTAAAGATACCACAGCACATTTCCTCTGAATTGGCTAGGTTGGAAAAATCATTTAACAGCAGAATTACCAGAGACTGCTCTCTCACTTTCTTTAGAACCCTCTAAAAGGGGCCGAGACACAGGTGCGTGTGCTCACGGAAGCTCCAGCACACTCGAAACCCTGTACTAAACACAAAGCTCTGTGCTTCCGAGAGATAACTGGGATTCCGCAGCATGCAATTCTGGAAAACTCTGAATGCTGCAGCCACTTCCTGGAGATTCACAGTGCGCATTTAGCACGCTTAGGGTTTTCAGTAAAAATACCCATTTAACTCGAATTCAGCATTTCCTAAATTTGTCTGAGTGCTGAACTTTCTTCCCCCCCATCATCAATATTAACATTTTGCAGTTTTCTGGTTAACAGTTTGAGGAGTGGACTGGCCTATAATCCCGCCTGTGTCTATGAATACACACACACACGTGCGCGCGCACACACACACACACACACACACACACACACGAGTGCTGGTTGGCTTTGTTGTTGTTCAGGATGGGGGTGAATACAATGAAATAATAATCATTAGCGCCAACCCAGCCGCCAACGCCCGCTGACAAGGATGCGGCAGTTCCGCACTGCCGCCAGAAGGGGCCGCTCTGTGCCCTCAGCTGGAGATGGTGCAGGTGCTGGGGGGCCATGAGCTCACTCAGATGTGTGACCCAGAAGCTGGAGACACGTTCAGAACCCTGTCCCCTAAAACAGTCACAGGTCCCCAGAGGACTGTGGACCTTAGGTTGAGAAACACAGATGGATGCAGCACTCCCACCTCCCGGACAGAGGACCTGCCCAGGCAGCAAGGAGAGGGCCTCGACGCAGGGTGCCGTCGTGGTGGTCAGGCCGCCACCTGGTGCCCCATCAGATGGCCTGCGGCTCTCAGACCCAGGGCGCGTGTGGTGCGTCTGCCCCCGCGAGGGGGTCGGCCTGCACTGAGAGCCTAAAAACAGGGTCGGTCTGTCAGAAGAGAACATCTGCTTATCTAGCCAGCGGTGCAGCACATTTGTAGCAAAATTCACATGACTTCTTAAATTCCTAATCTTTCTAAAATCTGCATCTAATTATACTCAACAGAAACTGAAGTAACTTTCAGAATGAAACAAAATGTTACATTTTAAAAAAAATCTACTTAGTAAAATCTCTCTGAAAGGCCACTTTGTTATTTATGGCTATGATAAGCTTCTAATTCACTTTTCTTAAAAATCAAAAACAAAAACACGAGGACCCTCTTTAGAGAGTGATGTGCATTTGTTTATCGTTTGCACCTTGTCCTGGCCCCATACCTGCCACAGGTACTTGTTTTCCTTTTGTTCTGCTTTTCCTAGTCAGCTGGACATGCACTTTACCAAACAAAAATTAAAAACTGACCTCAGTCTCGGTAAGAAACATTCAAGTCGGGGCTTTTTTCCGTTTATGCACACGTCCCCACCTCCATCAAAAAAGAGAGAACTCTTCTTTCTGAAGACAAACGTCCCAGTGATTGAAAACTTGTTTTAAAAAAAATTCGAGGGAAACAGATGAAATAAAAATATACAAAGAGTCACCTTGCATCGTCCAGAACACACTTAACCTAAGAAAGTGCAAGCTTTGCCATCAAGGCAGATAAAAGGTGTTCTACTGCCCGGCCTTCCTGTGGAAGAGGTTACATTCAAACAGCAAGCGTTAAACTGCAAACTCTGCTACTCCCTCCGCCCCACATATTATTTAACAAATATTAAAAGCCACAGGCTAGCAAATGCAAAATTTATTTCAACTGTACATAACAGATGTCTTTTTTTTTAATAAATAAAACAAACACTTCATTGCCATATGCAACCACAAACAATATGCATACTGTACAGTACAATGCAACATTCAGGTACACATCCCACTGAGTCTCAAACGGCAGTCACCCAATGAAAATGGCTTTCCCGTTCACAGATAAAAAGCACAATATATAGATTTTTTTCAAGGTCTTATACCACTATATACAAATCACTGTGTTTTCGCAATTTTATGCAAAACACATAATTAATATAGCTTATATACTTGTGGCAAGTGTCAATTCAATGGGAACACCGTTTAGGCCATTTGCAAAAGCGCCTGGTAATGGCTTAAACCTACCTTCTAGTTCAGATTCTTCACCCTTTCATTGTAATACTAACTGCACACATAGACATTACAGAATTGCATAAATGTAAGGTACTATTTCAGCGTGACTGAAGTTCCACAGAAGGAGAAACACTGGCCTTGGGATGCCACAGCACTACTGCCACATGAGAACTGTTTGCAAGCCAGCGGCACTAATACTTCCAACCAGGTCACAAGAGCTAATGGTGCCAGACATCAGAACAAATCCAAACAAACAAACAGCCAGGTTGTTATTCTGCAGTGATCTTAGCATCAACAAAAAAATCATCGTCAAAATGGCTTTAACTGGCACAAAAAGGAATGATGAGAAAATGTCAAAACTTTGGTGTATAGAGTATCAACGAAAATGTCTCATCAGGACAACCCAAATGACACTTGGTGTTAAAGAGGAACCCAAGTGCAGCAGCTGTGGTGCACACGGCACGTGACACGACAACCCAAACTCACTAAGGCATGGGTGAGGCGTGTAAGCCAACACACGTTATCACCGTCTCCAAGCAAACAAAAGACCCTCTACTGTGAGTATCAGAAAAGCTGCAATGTGTTACTTGATGTGATATAAAGTAAAACAAGACGCTTCTAAATTCATCGCAGGATATTAAGTATGTGAACCTTGGAGTGATCATATTTCTCCCACAGTCCCATTTGCTATTTGGCTGAATGTACAGAAACCCCTCTCTACCACGGGTGAATACCGGGCTCCGACTAATATTAAAAGATTGCTCCTCAACTTTCTTATTCATACTAATTGATAGAAAAATAGGAAACCTCCAGATGGCATAAGCAGTTCACTAGCTACTTGGGAACAGACAGACACTTGGATTTCCTGGTTTTCCTAACCACCTCCCCGCACGCAGCTCTGAGGGTGGCGGCTCCCTGAACAATGGGGGCCCTCCTGCCGGGAGGGATCGAGGGCGCCTCGGGCTGTGAGCAGGGGGACCGGCTCCCCGACACCGGGCGGAGCACAGCAGAGCCGCCCTGTGCGAACAAGGTCAGAACGCTGAACGCGTGGGTTTGGCGGCGGAGGTGTGGCGGGAGCAGAGGGTCACAGCCACCCTGAAGGGAGGAGAAAAGGTTACGCCCGGTTATCACGGCGTCTCGTTTTCTGAAGCTGCTTTCAAGGAGTCCTTAACACACAGCCTCCGGTCCCACTTGCACACCAAGCCAGGCGTGCGCGGGAGGGACCCCGCTCTCCTCCCCAGTGTGGACCGGGTGTGGACCGAGTGCTACCACCGAATGCAACAGGGCACGTTCAGTTCTTTCTGAAGCAGAAATCGGTCTGAGGGAGGGCAGTGAGGTCTCCTTACAACCACTCCCAGGGAAGCGGGGGAGTCCCTCCAAATCTGAGACGTTCTTGCAAGTGAGTTACGTGGCAACTCAGCACGTTTTCGGGCGACTTGCAACCGCAACCCCGTTACGATCAAGAGTGAGGGTGACGTTCCACCGGGTGCCGCCAGGGGAGTCTCGCGGCAGCTGCTGCTGAGAAGGGGCAACGCGCCCGTCACGGGCAGCGAGCTCGGGTGTGGGTGCCGGGGGCACCGCCCGCTGGGGTCGGCACACCGACCGCCCCGACACAGCCTGAGCCGCGCGCGCGGGGACTGGGCTTTAACCCTTGGCTGCGGCGGCACAGGCTCGCCACGTGCCTTTCAAGGGAAACTCCTCCACCTAAGGAAAGTCTGGCACGGCGGCGCGGGGGGGCCCAGGCCGCGGGGAAGCGGGGCTGCGGAGCCAGCCGCCTGTGGTGTGCGGACTCGCCCCTCGCGCTCCTGCCGGCCGGGCCCCCCCCGCGCCGCCACAACGACAGAGGCTGCTCGCGGCGCCCCGGGCCCTGGGGCAGCCTGGCACCCGGCCGTCTGATCTGGACTCGGCGCTCTCGAGGCACGGGTCTTCTTCTCATCTCTCCACAGCTACTGGGTCGCCGCGTCCAGTACACACACAAAATTACATCCCTGTACGGAAGGCCAGAGTCTCCTCCGTGTCGCTGGCACTTAGATCACAAACCTGTGTGGTTTCAGTATAAAATACAAAAGTGTTCGTACGGCTGTATCTAAAAAGAAATGAGACAGTTGCTACACTGAGAATAAAAAACCAAACCATTTGGAGACACAAAGCCACCACTGCCCGCTGAGAAAGGACCCTCGGGTGCAGGCTGTGTGGGCACCGTCTCCTTCAACAGTCAGTAACTTGAGTGGATACTCCAAATGGCAATTAAACCGCCACAAAGTACAATGGGAAATATCAGAAACGCTCTCAAAAGTTGTTAAAATATCACATAAAAGAGACAAGAAACAGCAAGAAAACATCTAAGAAAAGCAGGCTGCGGTACAACAAGCATTGTTAAGAAAAGCTCAGAAGTGCATTAGTTCTGGTGAGAGATATATGAGCAACAGCTCTTACGAGATGTAGAACCCATCCTGTAACTATGGGCTGTCCATATACTGTCATAGTCAGAGTCTTCCGAGAGGTCTGAAGGCTCCAAACGAGAAAGGCTGCTGCGACGACCCAGGGAGTCTAGACTTGACTGGTCGTCATCAGCCAAGACGTGATTATGCATCAGGTCAGTGCCTTGCCATGCTAAGACGGGGTGGGGGTGGGAGTGGGACGACAGGGGGTGGGGGGACAGGCAGAGGTGGGTGAGCAGGAGGACGGCAGGAAGAGCCACAACCAAAAACATGGAAACAAAAGCAAAAGGTGATGGGAAGAGAAGGGAAAGAGAAAATATTGTTAAAAAACGGCAACAATGTTCATTTCTCCTTATTTATGGCTGGGTTTTATTTACAAACTTATTAATTAGCACAACCCTTAGAATAAAACTAGATCAACTATTATTTAAACAAACCTAGGTCACGAGTCTGTTTCCAAATTGTTCCTTTTTAAAGCTACTGCTATTAAGCCCTCAATTACGAAATCTTTTACAAATTAAGCCCATGTTCACAAGAAAATTCTAAAGATATCTGACAAGTAACCAATTCTGCTACACATTCGATTAACAAACAGTCTCATTTGAGACACTTGTGAAAGGAACCATTTATGTGTTTAATGCGGATATACTGAATGCAAAATACTTTCCAAGGATTTCTGATGGACTTCTTCAGCTATCTCTTCGCCAGACTCTAAATCACCAGAAGCCATCTTAACAATGGGGGTCTAAACTTACCTTGTCCCACTGCAGTGACTGAGAAAACTTCAGACGGAGAACAGGGTTTCACAGGCCCCTTCCCCCTCGCTCCCCTTTCCCGCCACCCCAGGGCGCTCACCCCCACTCAGCCAGGGGAACGGACATGGCGGGGAGACACGTCTGCTCAAATGCCATCAACCCGGACGCAGGCGCAGGCCCTCCCGCTGCCATGAAGGGAGACGTGAACAGGGAAGGCCCCTGTATCAAAAGCAGGACGTCAGAAGGAAGCGGGCACAAAACGGGAGAAGGGGTGTGAACCCGTGCGTGGCCAGGCGGCTGCGAGCGGGGCGTGCAGGCTGGAACGGGCCCGCGGAGGGGCCGGAGGACACACACGCTTGACGGGAACCAGGGATGGCTCAGCACAGCAGCCATGGGCTCCGTCCTGTTCCTGCTCCGGGCGAAGTTAAACCCATCCCCAAACCAAAGCGAGAGCGAGCAGGGGGCTGGGCTGCGCTTCCTCGACTACATCCCTACGGCCCCTGGGCAGGAAGTCAAGTACTGAAGACGTCTGGGTGATGAAGCCTCCTTGGCATCCAAACGTATACGGAACAGAACTGAGCTTTAGGTGAGATATATCGTCCCAACTGTTTTGACTGTGCATTTAATATGGACAGAGCTGCTCTGGGGTCAGATGCACCTGACCCCATCTCTAGATTCTTAGGTACTCTACCCGTCCAGCATAAAGGATCCATTTCCCCATCCTACCTGTTCCTGAGAACGTTCAGTTTAAGGTCATCTATGACCGTATGACCTCTGAGGCCCCGGAGTGGTTAGCCCATAATATCAGTTAAAATCAAAAACCACTGTAGTGTCCAATGCTTTTCTTGCATAGCAGAAGTGGAAACACATAACACAGGCAACGTGATGAGACCTGCACACACCAGGGCCACAGCAGAGCAGGGCCCCGTCTCCTGGATGAGGCAACGCAGCTCACACAAAAGCTCACACAAAGCTCACATCACCTGGTCCGTTCACCTGAGATGGCCCGGTTAAAATCTCATTTCAAACAGTTGAAGTGGAGATGAATAATTTTTTAAAAATCTCAAATTCAAAACCCAAAAACAATGGTCACATATAGCCTATTACCTAAAAACACAATCTCTTATCAAATACAGGAAACTGTAATATCGTAAATGACAAATTAACTGCTCCGTCACCTGTAGGCCCTTCCATTGTTCTCCTGCTCTGCTGACTAGTCACGACAAACAGGCGTCTTCACCAGACGGAGGACGGACCGAAAGTCCTAACATCATGGGTGGGACACGTAAAATACTAGCCATAAAGAAGTTTCTAGATCATCTGCAGATTTAGCCGGGGTTAATCCCGTTGGCCCTGTCCTCATACCTGTAGTCATCTTTAACAAAAGCTCAAGCGGTTGAAAATTCCTCTGTCCACCTTTTCTTTTTCTCCCCATCACTGGTTTACACCAGACATGACACTGAGTTGAACCACCACATTGCAGGTGGTGCCAATGAAGTGAGTTGAGCAATTTGCCAAAAGTCAAGGTGGAAAGGAAACCAAAAACACAAAATCTAACAGAAACCAGTTTTCATGCCAGAAGTAATATATGTCATCCAGTTCGAAAGAAAGGGAGGGAGGGGGAGGGAAGCTCAGCCCCTTTTCCCCTGGACAAACCACATCATGACTACATCTGCTGCAACCATCCTGCACTCCACTCTCAAATGCCGGGGAAGTTTCAAAAAAAAAAGAGCCCATCTTTTTAGTGTTCTCACAACAGATTAAAATTTTTTTCACATCAGACATTATGCATAAGATGCAGGTAAACTCAGTGGTACTGAGATCTACCCGATAAACTCACTGGTGTCTACTTCAAAAATTTTTAAGTGCAATCATTTTTTAAAAGGGGGAGAGGGCTAAAGGAACTCTTACCCTAGGCTTATAGTTTTGACAACAATTCTAAGAAGCACCCTCCCCAAATTCCACTACCACACCATAGTTTAAACAGCTTCAACAACTGAGCTGAACAAGTCTCCCGCTGTCTTCCAATCCGAGAGAGCTTTATAAACTCTGGCAGTGCCCTACACTTCCAGGTTTCCCAGCGGAACCTTCTCTAGAAACCAGTTGCTTTACTGACAGCTCAGACCCCTTCCCTTGACTGAGGGACGCCGGGCCAGGCCCCGGAAGCGCCCTCACCGGGGACCATGCCCACGAGCCTGCCCAGGGCCCACAGCTGTGTCCTTCAAGTCGTGATTTTAAGCAAAACAAGCCACCAGAGCCCCAGCGGGCTCCTACGACACTTACTCGAGTTGAGCGTCTGCCGCGTCTTGGCGCTGGTGCAGTAAGCCTCGATGACCTTCAGAATCTGGGCATCCTCCTCCAGCGCAGCCGTGCCTGCAAGGGACACACGGCCCGTCACAACCCAGAAGTAACACGTACAGTTAACCGGACAAACACAGATCATCAACTCAACCAACGATGGTGACAACTAACAGTCCCTCCTTTTGTTTTCTCGCCAGATAAACGTTCTCCGATCTTCACAAGATAGTTATATTCAGAAGGATTTTTATTTTTTTCTAAGTATTTTTTTATCTGCAACATATCTGGCAAAGGGCTAATATCCTAAATATACATATAAGTTGTCTTACTAACCCACAAGAAAGATAGCATCCCCCATCCTGAAAATGAAAAAAGGCAAGAAACAGCAACAAACAATTCACAAGAGAACAGTCAGAGAGTAAAAATGTTCCTTCTCACCAAGAAAAGAAGTGAAAATTAAAACTAAATATCATGTCTTCACATGTCAGCCTGACAAAAATCAGGATGCCTGAGAATTCTCAGTGTGGATGCGGATATCGGAAAGGAAAAGTTCCCTCCGTCCTCATCTGGGAGGGGGAGCGAAGACAGGTATGACCCCCTGGCGAGGCCGTTTGACCCCACTTATCCAAGGCCTCAAAGCGAGCACCTCCTCCGACCCACAAGTTCCTACTCGAGAGTTAATCCAGGACGCTCCAGAGCGCTCCCTGAAACTGGGCTCCAGACCCGGCTTCCTCTGCACTCGGAGGCCACGTGCGCGGAGGAGGCAGCCCGCAGAGCACGAGCACCTAAAGGTCCTGGTACTGGGCGCAGACCCTCACACCCCGCGTAGTTCATACCATCGTGTGGTTCAACTCTGCTTTCCGTTTTCTAGATTTTTCTGCATCTTCTAAGATATTACTTAGAATATATTTTTAAAGGCTCAGCTACTCTAACAAAGAAATGTGGGAAGAACGGAAGACTGAACTATCTGTAGCAGTATCAGAAAGTCCCCACACCATCTTATGATATCGACACACACAGGCAGGCCGCATGCTCGCTCCTAAGAGTCAGGGTCAGCACAGAAGCTGAGGAGCGACTGAAAAACTGACTTACATTCCACTAGCTGGGACGGGTCGTTTAACAGGTTTCCGTAAGAACAGCATTTAACTAGTCTCGCTCCAGCACACGCCGGGAGCTAAGGCCCACAGGCGGGCCAGGCCGCTCCCCTCTGCCAGCGGGAGGGGGGCGCACAAGTGACGCTGCCCGTCCCGCTGAGGCAACCAGACGGCCGTCTTCAGACACGGGTCGGCACGTGAAGCGCAGCGCCCGCGCACAGCACAAGGCGCTCGGCGAGCGCTGGGGTGAAGGTCCGCCGGGCCTGGCTCAGAGCTGCGCACGCGGGGCTGGCGTCCGCCCCCGGCCGGACCCTCTGCACAGGCGGACCCTCCGCACGGGGGCGCTCGGCCTCCCCCGCTCCATCAGGTGTCCCGCAGGTGCGCTCACCAGCTGAGGAAGTGACCGAGTGACCGCAGGACAGCAGGACGAGCGGGGCTGCGGCAGGGGACGTCAGGTGGCCCGGGCGGAGGGAGCTCACCCGGGAGCAGCCTCCGGGCCATCCCTGCGCCCACTTCCCCAGGGTCACCATGACCCTCGCCAAGGACAGGTGGGGGGGGGGGGAGGCCCACTTGCAGCCACTGCACCAAGCCGCCTCCCTCGGGGTGACGCCGGCTACTCGGCTCCTGTCTAAAAGCCTTCTTCTGGAAGTGAATCCCCAAAGGCTCCCCAGTGGGTGTGGGCAAAAGGAGCAAAGGTCCAGGAAGTCACAGGGCCCCGTGGCAGTTCTCGGGGCGGGGGGAGCTGCAGAGGCGGCCCCGCTGCGCGGGACAGAGGGCAGGAGGCACAGCCCCCACCCGCCCCCCAGGCAGGGCTTCCCGCAGCGCCAGGCGGGGCTCCAGCCACCGGCCCGCAGAACCCCTCCCGCCTGCCACACCGGGACGGGCCGGACGCGGAGAGCGAGCGGGCCAGCGCCGGGTCGCTCTCGCCACGTATCCACGTGGGAGGCCGAGGAGCCGGAGCTGCCGTCCACGCCGCCTATGGCATCTCAGGAGTCCTCACTGAGCATGGGGTTCCCCCGAGCACACTTTCGGTCCCACGGCGGAGACCCGCAGCCGCCGCCCAGGCAGGGTGACCCCGGGTAGAGGGGCCCTGCACAGAGGCCCACCCAGGGGAGGCCCACCCAGGGGAGGCTGGGCGGGTCCTGCGGACCCGCACCTTCCCTGCTCGCGGGGTCGGTGCTGAGGCGGCCTGTCGCTGCCCCACTCCAGCTACGTCCTTTAAAGGGGACCCTCGGCTGGGCCCTGGCTTCTGCGTGCGGCCCTGGCAAGCCCGCCGAGAGCCCCGCGTCCTCGCAGCTACTCACTTTTCCTCAGCGCGAACTCCTCGTCCGAAGGCTTCCGCTCAGGCTTGCGCTTGGGGAGCAGCTTTTTCATGGTCTTGGGACTCTTGCTGAGATCCTAGGAAAGCAAGGGGGGAAAGGCTGACAGACCCCGAAGGCAGGAGCTTCCGCCGGTCGGCGAGGAGGGCCGCCGGGAAGGTGTGAAGCAGTGAGCGCTCCGGCGCCGCGGGCCCCCTGCTCCCCTCGGACTCGGATCGCTCTCTGCCAGCTGCTGAGCAGCATCTACAGTCAACAGGGCGCAGACCCTGGTAAGAACCCTCGTGTCACCTGGATCCAGTGGCACCGGGACCACAGCCACGCCTGGCTCGGAAAGGCCAGCTGGCCAAGGCCCGCACAGCGAGCTGCGCGCTGCTAATTCTGGGGCAGGCCCCCCTGCTGCGGCCAACCAGCGAGAGAGGGGGAACTAAGGCTACTGTAAATGCAACTCCTTTAGGGAAGCATCTGAAGCCTCAAGGGAGAAGAAAAGGGACTAAAAGCGGCCCAGGGGCTCGAGGGCAGAGGCGCGCAGGAGACAGAGCCCCGGCTGGCCGGCTGCGGCGCGTTCCCACCAGCCAGAGCTACGCTCACCGCCTCAGGGTCTACCCCTCCCCCCCCCCCCCCCCCCCCGGACACAGCGCCCGAAACCCCCCGCGAAGGGGAAGGTGGAAGACAGAGCAGGCCCAAGCCCAGCGCGGCGGGCAAGGTTTTGACTGTCAAGCGTATCCTGAATTTTCATGTCAGAAAAGGCTAACTTCTGCATCGTTTAAATTATATAAACCACTGGTGAACCTTACGATGAGAATCCAAGATTCGGAACGTGACTCGTGCTATGGGATGGATCAGACTGAAAAGCAGAGAGAACAGAGCCTGAGTTTTAAAGGTATCTCTTCAAAATCTTCCCCGTGAAAATGAAAGTGTAAAGGCTTCTGAAAACGCAGCAGAAATCCGTCCCTGAAGAGGTGCACCCAGCGCGTGCCCTGTGGCCCCCCTGAGTCCTGGGGACGGAGGCGAAGCCGGGCACAGCGCCCACTCGGCGGTGCTCCGTCCGGCCTCCGTCTGTGCCCACTTCCCAGCAGGCGGTCTGCGTGCTCAGCGCCCTGGACTGCTCACGGCCACACCCCCCCATGCCCTCCTCTCCCTCCCCGCCCCGCGCTCCCCCCCCAGCAGTGAGGGCACCAGGGCTTGCCCACACGCCTGCAACACGGACATCAGCACTCTTCCAGGAGCTGCCAGGGCGAAGAACGCCCCGAGCTGGGCGCAGGGACACCCGCCAGGTACACGTCACAGAAACCAAACTTCATTAACAGAAACATAAAGGATTAACTATAACTTAGGCTGTACTCTTCTAGAGATCTTAAAACACCTAGGGTTGCCAGCAAGCACGGAGGGGGTGTCTGCTCCAGGGCCTCTGCAAATGCAGCCTCGTGGACACGCAAAGGCTCACACCACGCTCACAGCCAGGCCACGCCCACCACACTCACAGCCACGCCTACGGTAACCGAACTCCACCCACACTCATCATTTCGCACAGTCACCAGCTTCCTCAAGGGCAGATATTCCGGGACCCTACTTCTCGAGCCCCTTCCCCTTCTCATCAGGGCAGAGAGGGAACAGCAGACACGTGCAAACACTGTCCGAGTGGAGGAGAGCGGGTCCGCTGTGACCACGCCACGAGGAGCGCTGCCTTCCCCCCCCCTTGCCCGTGAACGTGACCAGACGCAGGGTGCCCGGGCAAGAGCTCCAGCCTGAAGAGGGTCACCAGGTGTGGCAGAGCGGCACGCACACAGGGAGACCCGTCACAACCAAGTTCAAAGCTCTTCCAGCGCGAGGCCGGGAGGCCCAGGCGAAGCCCCCCGGCTCCGTGGCCTCCGGGCAAAGGGAACGGAGGCCACGTGAGCAGAGAAACAGCTCCCCCGTGACGGGCACAGAGAGGGCCGCACCCTGAGGGCCTCCCCAGGGCTCCCGGGATCACAGGCAGGGGTAACAAGAGAATGAGGCGAACCCTTCACGGTTCTGAAGAAGCTTATCGGCTTTATGCCACAGACAGAAACACAGGATGGTCCACACTTCTGAATTCACCGGACTGAAGCAGGGAACGGCCGAAGTAACACGCCCAGCCGTCAAGTCAGGGCTCACCTCCTTGTAGCAGAGAGCAGCTGAGGGCCGGAGAGGGGGTGCGGGTCGCAGGCAGCTCAGGCTCCAGGGCTTGGGGGTCTTCGGAGGCTCCAGGGGCCCCCAGTTGATGGTGGTGTGCGGAGTGCCGTGGTGGGAGGGGTGAGGCAGCGTGTGGTAGGCGGGCGTCAGCGGCACGGGCTTGCTGTCCGCATGCTTGCTGGACGGGGTGATGGAGTGGGAGGGGAGCTGCCCGGGGAACAGGGCGGGAGAGAGCAGAGACACCGTTCAGCGTCAGGAGAAGCTGGAGCAAACACCCCCAGCCCACCAAGGCGCTCCCACTGGGACCGCCCCAGCTTGTGAGCATTGCTCCTGACTCTCCACGTGCTCAGTTTCTGGGCGTCTCGGGTTGAGCGGGGAGCCGCCGTCCCGCGCGCTGCTCCAGGCCGCGGCTGAGCTGGGGTCAGGAAGCAGCAAGGCGCTGGGGGTCCAGACCCGGAAATTCCACCCACCACCTTTAACTGCCATGGTGTCACGTTTGCAAAAACGTATTTCATTTAGTACAGATACCAGAACTGTATGACAGAACGGGCATTCCCTGCACTGAGAATGTGATTATGGGGAGGGAATGATTACCTCCCCAGCGGTATTACTCACTGCCTGGTGATTCAGGGGTGGGCAAAACTAGGGCCTGATCCCTGTTTTTGTTTAAAAAAAAAAGAGATGCTCCTGGGACACAGTCAGGCCTATTCCTGTCAGTGGCTGCTTTTGTATTACAAAAGCAAAATATAATTATAACAGAGATCATATTGCCTAAAAACCTCCCAAATATTTATTGTCTTTTTATAGAAAAATTTTGCCAATCCCTGGGATAAAACATTTTCTCAGAAAAATCAGCTTTAATCAAAACAAAGTTATATAAATCTAATTTCTCAGAAGGACCTTATTAATAGGGTTTATATTCCTAGAAAACCCAAAAGTATTCCATCACACTGACAATTAAATAAGAAAATGTTGAATAAAATAAATAACATTCAACATTAGCTAATGACCTCAAATTAGCCGAAAACAATACAGTATGCTTAACAGGAGAAAGAGCTGAGTGGTTCTGTGAGCTGGAAACCTAAGTGAGACCATCATTCAAAAGAACTGAACAATATCTGAAAAACAGGCTTAAAGGGAAGCCCAGGCTCTAGCTGAGGCTGGGTGTCCAAGGACAGAAGCAGTGGACTCTCTGCAGTGACCATACACCTGTCCTGGGTGTGTGTGTGTGTGTGTGTGTGTTGTGACGTGTTATACAACCACTATAAAATAATTTTTTCAAACTAAATAACTCACAAAAGGAGAAAATTACGCAAAACATCCCTTCTAGCAATGTCACAGTAAGTAACATTTGGTTTTATTTCTCCTTGCTTGTAAAAGTCAAGAGAGGTTAAAGTTAGAGTATCATTCAAGCTGGACACGGCAATCATAGGGAGAACACAGACACCCCCAAACACAGCCTCCGTAAGAAGAGCACACAACACCTGACAAGCCTGCGGGGGGGGCACAGCGCCCTCCAGACAGCGGGGCTGTAACTCCCTTGCCACTATGTGACAAGGAAAGGAACGAGAGCGGCCAGCGTCCCGATACACAGCACAGTGTTACTTGATGTGACTTTATAAAGGTTAGCCTCAGGCTATTACAGACAATCTGCGTGAGAAGGCACTTGCCTTATGGACGCACATATGTCCTCGGGATAAATGTAGTCCCGTGAAAGCTAAGCATCTTTAGTATATTTTAAAAGTATGGAAAAAGTATCTTTAGTATTTTTTAAAAGTATGGAAAAGTTATAAATGGTGGAGCCATTCAAAATGAAACATTAGCTGAAGCAAACGAGCAGTTTTAACCCCCAAACTGTTGAGAAATGGCCTAAGACACTGCACCTGTGACCAGCACGCTGCGCCACGGCCACCGTCCCTGAGCTAAAACTTTAACCCCAAGGATGGCGACCACCGGTGGCAGAAAACTCCCAGTAAAGATCGTCACAGTCTGGCAAGGACGGCAAGAAGAACCCACCAGCCAGAAATGCTGTGAGACCCTAGTCACTTGTAAGAAGGGTGCCTGGTTTTTCAACATTACCTGGTAAAGATGATGAATGTTCAGATGATTCAATACCAGTGTTTCATTAAGCATGAAACACCAGTAAAGAGAAGTTCTAAACACTGACACTTTGGTGCTGATATATTTTGAAATGTTTAAGTATCTAAAAACTTAAAGAGCTATTGAGCTTTTCTAAAAGTAGAAGATACAGATTTCTTACAATCAAAACAATGAGTCAAAAATTACATTCTAATGCCTTCAACATGAATCTGGTCCTTTTCGTCATTGTAAGTATTCATTGCTTGTTTTTTTGATGAAACATAATAAATACAATTAAAATGTTCAGAAAAGCCCTCTATGGACCAGTGGCTCTCAGACTTTTGGTTGAAACCAACTTAGGTTACATGACCCACTCTGAGCAAGACAGCTTCCTAGCCAGGGGCCATGAACCGTATGTGTGTGTGTGGGTGTGTGTGTGTGTGGCGATTCACCATCCACTGGCAATGAGCAAGTGCGTGCAGAGAAACACAACGCACATGTTGTGCTTTCCTGACCCAGAGGCTGACTATGCCTTAAAGCCCTTGATCACTTGCTGGCAACCGAACCCAAGGCTGAGCTCGGCGTCTGGCGGCGGGAGAGGGGCGGGGGCCCTTACGGTGTGAGACGGCACAGGGTGAGGCTTGACGGCGGGGTTCCCGGCAGAGGTGACCTTCGTCTGCTTCTGCAGACGGTCCACCCACTCGTGGAGGTCCTGCTGGTCGCTGCAGGACACCAAGATCCGCTCAATCATGCTCCCTGGAGGAGAGGAACGCAGCTGAAGTGGGGAGCAGGCGGGGCCGACACGCGCGCACACGCGCACACGCGCCCCCCGAGGAGGGCCGACAGCGCCGCCGCGTCAGCCCCCGGAAGGCTCGGCAAGGGCCTGCACACTGAGGGCATCCACACAGTCTGTGCCTATCACCTGATATTTCAAATGCATTTCTATGATTTTCACTGTCCTCAAGCTTTGTGATTGTCATTCCTGTCGTTGGCAGCTTTCCCTAAAAAAGACCCCCCCCACAAAAAAAGAACAATTAGTGCTTTTCTAGTAATGAAGATACCATTAATAAAGCAAATATTAAATGATTTTAGAAATGGCAGAGGAACTGACTCTGTAAAGCAAAAATGCTCTTTTGTTTGTACCAAATGCATGTATAATACGAACCTCTATCTCAAACAAGAAATCCTAATACTATAATCAAGAAATGAGTCAGCAAAAAGGTACAGGGCAGCGAACCAGAAAACAAATAAATTTCATCGGATGGGTTACTCTAAACATAAACAGCAGGACACAAAAACATTACACATCATGATAAAAAAATTAGAGTCTACAGTGGCTGTTTTAAATGATGTTCTTTATGCAAAGGAAGCACAGATTTGCCTTAAAGAAATGCAGAGGAAGTTCCACGTCTGAAGGAAGCCAGAGCAAGAGGAACTGTACGGTAGTCGTGCGTGGTCGTCACCAGACAGGAAGTCAAGAGCTGTGCTGAGCGCTGCACAGAATGCAGAAAGCAGCAGCCAACCCATCCGCTCTGACAGCAGAGGGCTCGGGGAGGGGAGCGGGAACGTCCACGGAGAGAGGCCAGAAACGGGCCGGAAGGGGAACGCGGTGGCCAAGCAGGTCCTCAGGGAAAGTCTCTCCCTGAGGAATGGGGCCAAGCCGCCCCCGGGGAAGCAGGACCCTCAGTGGGGTGGCAGCGGGAGTCCCGCCCTGCAGGGGGCGCCGACGATGCCACAGCCCACAGGGCTCCTCACATCTACAGGGCGGAGGCCGGGGTGACACCGAGCACCCCACAGGGCACGAGGCGGTCTCCCCACCCCTCCCCTCCCGAGACAGGTCTCATCCAGTCCACGGGCCACCAGGGCTCGGCAGGTGGGACGGCAGGTAGCACTGGCACAGCCGTGGTCAGAGGCAGGCACTGCAGACGCCCTTCCAAGAGTCCTAAGGCACAGGGGTGACCAAGAGCTCTGAGAACTCTACAGGAAACAAAGCTGCGGGGCCGCATTTAACGCAGCAGCAACCCCGGAGGACAGCACGTGCTCACTGTTGCTGGATGTAGTGCTTTTTAACATCCTTCAAAGCCAGAAATGAATACTGACAGTACGTGGACCGTGGGCCACAGCACTTGGAGAGAAACCCCCCAGGAAACGGTGCACAGGGCGGGAGAATAGTGCTCTGCTGGTGGCATGTCACTGCCACCATCCTAGGGGCCTAAGCCTGCCCCAGACGGCAACCTCAGCTCCTGCAGGTCAAAGCAGGGCCCCGACTCAGCCTCTTGGGTGTAAAGCACGAAGCTGGAGAAGGCTGATGGAAAAGGACCAAGGTCATTTCAAGCGGGAGCCGCCAGTTTGGGGGAACCTGCGTAGGTGCTCCCTCAGCCAGACATCAGTCAGCGGCAGGCTTACAAACTAAGAGGCATTATTTTTCTAGGCTTGCGCGTGTACAGCTGCTTTCTCAATTTTAAAGTGCTCCTTTTGGAGTGTGTGATGACACTCCTCTTTGGGTGGCAAAGCTTTCTGTGCAGGTACAAACAAGCCATGGACACTCTGGACTCAGGACCCACTAGAGCTCTCGTCGGGGACAAAACAAACAATGTGCTACGTATGCAGAAACGCAGCTCAGAGAAAACAAAGGACGATCTCTGTTGAAACAGCATCTGGTGACTAGCCAGGCCTTGAAAAATTGATGGGAAAGGCAGAAGCTTCTGTAACTACACAGAGAGAAAGCAGTAAACCTTGCTAGCAGCTCCTGCTAGACAGACAGAAAATGCATAAGGCACTTAATACTACATTTGAAATCAGCATACAAAAAAAGAAAACATTTCCCCTTGCATGTTCTTCTTAAATCAGCTCTCATATTCTCTCAAAGAAAATCAGAAAAATGATTAACAATAAAAAGGCTGAATGATCATTCACTACCACGTACACCACCCGACGTGTGCCCACGACTGTCGTGGTGGTGCACTGCCCCCGAACCACCTGGGCCGCGCGTCCCCCTCCAGCTAGCCCGCTGCTGTGCCCACCGTGTACCAGCCACCAGGAAGGAAGCGGGACACGACTTGGTGGCGACGGGCTGGCACTGCACCTCAGCAGTCTGTGTCCTTGGGGGCAGCGCTACAAATTTCAGTTTCCTTCTTTTTTTGCTTTGGATTAACACAAGGATCCTAATTTGCACAGTCACATCGAAACACACAGACAGGACTTGTGTGTACGTATTTGAATGTAACACTATACATACAACACTACACGCAGCCCACAAACAGATGCATGTAGTATTGAACACAAAACTCAAAACAAGCCTGGAAATGATTCTCAGATCCACAATAAACAATTAAATATAAATTTAAAATGTGTTTTACCTGGTATATAAAACCACTCATCCTAGGACTGGCAGACAACATTAGCAAAATATTTGGGAAGAGCAGAAGATACCGTTCATTCTTTTCCTAATGTAAAAGAGCAAATTCAAATAATTGTTTTAAAAACACAAATTTTACCGTTGTGAGAATATTTATATTAGGCCTTATGAACTATTATACCATACTTCCTGTTTAGATATTTCTCTCTACCAAATTTAATTAGCTAAATTAAATGGAAACAAAATTATGATAAATTCTTAGACTCACAAGTAGCCCACGTAACATCTGTTTATAAAATTTGATTAAGGAGTTTAGCTCTGCCATTAACTCTTAATTAGTAAAATCTTCTTTCTGTGGTTGAGAGAAAATGGAGGAAAAGAACCTGTAAGCCTTTAGGGGCAGTGGGTGACCAGGTGGGCCCTTCAGGCTGAAGGAGGGTGGGATAAAATGCGGAGATGGATTTAGTCCATTGATAGACCCTGGCACTAACCTAAAATCCAACACGTCAACTCAATGTTTCCATCCACCCCATAAACTTTACCCAATCTACATGAAAGACCTAACAGCACTGTTTATGTATTAAAACTCATTTGCTTCAATAGGTAAGAAAAGCCCCACAAAGACCACAAGCGAAGGACAAAGATTCCCAAGAATCTAAAAGGAGACACAAAGAGAAATGCAGGCAGCACTTCCACGCACCGCCATCGACACACTGCCCACAAAAGTGAAGGAACGCTGGGAAGCCGTGTCCCAGGCAGACGCCTCCCAAACCGGCCACGTGCAGGGGCCCTTGGAAAGCAGTGTTGGGAACGGCGCTTGCGCACTGCGGTACCTCGCTCCCAGCGCACTGAATCAGGACCTGGGACATGTAAATGACGTTGCCCAGGGTCTTAATGTCATCTCCCTCCCAGCTCCGGATGGCCTCCGTCAGGATCTGCAGCTCCAGCTCCTTCCTTTTCCGTACTTCTTGACACTGCGCCTGAGAAGCACAGAACACCGTCAGAAGAAACAGGACTCCTGGAACCTTAGATTTTGGCCCTATTGCTTTGTATCTTACTTCTTAAGACAGATCACCTAGTGAACAATTTGCTTACTTCACAAGTATGGAATCAAGTCAAGAGAGACAAAACATGCGACAGCTCTAGAATGAGAAACACTGTTTTAGAAAAATATAGCCATTCCTGCCACTTTTAGAAGAAAAAACGTGGACTGGGCAAGAAAAATATTTTCTGCTTTTACTAGTGAATGCAACAGAGAAGACTGAGAAGAGGGGAAAAAAGAGTAAGTTCCACTGGTGCTGTAAATAAGACACATACTCCAGAAACTCAAGTCAGAAAGACAGCATGACAACCGATAAAAAAGACCCAGCAGCATTCCATTTCACACTCAGCCACGAAAGACACTGTGGGACGAGGTTAACAACGTGCTCTGAGCCACCGTAAGTAGCTACAGCGTCACGTGGTGCCTTTTATAAAATTTAAACAATTTTCAGTTCATTTTCCTGCTGGCCACAGTCCAGTAAGCATGAGAGTTTACCAGCCATGGCGTAACCACTATGTATTTATTTTTATTTCATCAGAGTAAATCCAAATTATCCTTCACAAGTAATTTTCTGCATTTGTTTGCCATAATAATGTCTGACGGGAAAAAAAAACCACAACGTGATATGCTTCATCACTTACTGAAAGGTTTTTGAAGGCAGTCATGGATTTTTGAATATCTTGTCTATCTGGATGATAATCCTTTGAATAGAAGAAGCACACTATTAGCTTTCATCATGAAAAGTTTTTCTTAGAAAGGCACTCTGCAGACTGGCTCGGACCTTCCCTACACTTTTCAACCTGTAACCCGTCCTATTCTTCGCGGCACTAAAGGGCCATTCCTTAGCCGCTGAGGGGATCCTGGGGCAGAGTGCCGTGGACTCCGCCCTGGAGAGGGAGGCGGCACGCGGCCCCGCCCATCCCTCACAGGCCTCGGCTGCTCTGGCGCCAGAGGGCAGAGGGGAACGGCTGTGAAGCAGACTGGATGGCCTGCCCTTCGGGAAATGGTTCGCTACGGCCTAACCAAGCCAGTCACCTGAACCCAAATTTCTGCCAGGCCCACAGCCTGGTACCTGAACGCAGGATAAATACATATCATTAGTTGATTCCTTTACTAGTATTACTCTGTAACTTATGCACTTAACAACACTGTAAGTACGCGTTCCTGATACGACACCTCAGCGCGCTGAACGTTTTCTAGCGACTGGAAAACCTCCAGTCAGCAGCAGCGGGTGGGAGAGGAGCTGAAGGAGCAGGTGCTTTCCGACAGAGCCGGGATAAGGGAAACAAGCTCACGGCTAACAACTCCATTCTGAAAATCCCGAGCTACGGGCCGCTGCGTAAACCCCTCTGCAGGATCTGGCCCGGGAGCCCTCTCCCCGGCGTGGCGGGCGGGGCGCAGGCGTGGGCGGGGCGCAGGCGTGGGCGGGGCGCAGGCGTGGGCGGGGCGCAGGCGTGGGCGGGGCGGGGCGGGGCGGGGCGGGCGGGCGGTACCTCCATGTGTCTCTCCAGCTCCTTGAGCAGCGCGGGGTACTTGTCCAGGCGCATGAACGGCTTGCTGAGGCCGGTGGTCAGCACGAGAATGCCGGGGCTGCTGGCGCCCTTCATCTCCATGAACTCGCCCAGCTCTTCACTGACCACGCGCAGCACGCGGGGAGGGGAGGAGAGGCCACCGTTAGAGCTCAGAAGGGCCGCGCGCCCGCCCCCCCCCACCAGGACTGTGAAGTACCACGCGGTGTCCCCGACGGTTCACAGCCCAACACGTGCCGGTTACCTCCCAACACCAGAGGGGAGATCCCCACACGGTTCACGTTCTCGCCCTCAGCCTGAGCAAAACCACGTGTGCATGACACAGAGCACCTGTGGTTCCCCAGCAACCCCATCACGAAAGGCCACCTCAGCGAGTCAATTTCCTGTGGAAGAGTATGAATGTGAGTGGCCTTCTGAGAGCAAGAACAGGGCCCAGTTACCTGGAACTTCAAGACGGTAAAACGTGTAAGGAGATGCGTCCCGACTACAACGAACTGAATCGTGGCGCTGACCCTCCAGGTGCTTTAGTCCCTGAAGGCGGCTGCACGATGCAGCACGATAAAGTAACTCACACGTACTCAGGCTTTAAACTTTCCAAAGCATTTTCGCATCATCACTTCATTTAACCCTCCCAACGTGTGTGAAGAAAGTTTTCCGCATTTGTAGGTGAGGCCACCGAGTATATACTCAAACTAAATTAGCTTTAAAAGCACGTCTTTAATATCATCCTCCTCCTCTGTCACCCTCACCCTCACCACTTTCCACCTAACGCTCCAGTGGCAACGCCCTCCTGAGCTGCCCCGCATCGCGCCCTGTGCCGCCCTGGGGGCTCCAGCTCAGGAAGACCCCAGGAAGGTCAGGGGCGCAGCTGTGGGTCAAGCTCTGTCACCCACACATTTGTGGCTCACGTCTGTGACTGAAACTCTGCGCTTCTGTCTCTGCACTGAGGGACAGGTGACGTTTACAAAGGGTCCGTGGGAGGAAGCCAGTCTGTGCCCCTCACTGCTGCCGAGACGTGTCCCTCCAGACACCGGGGACGGAGGACACCTGGACTGCAGGCTGTGAGAAGAGGCGGCACCCGGCCACTGGGAGGGCGGGACAACCTCGGGGTCCTGAAGAATCACCGAGCCCATCCCCCCCGGGTGCGGGTCAGCTGAACCTGCCTCGCGCCTCACCTCCACCCCCAGCTGTGCGTGGCCGCCCGCCCATGCTTCCTAGGAGCAGAAGCCCCACTGAGGGCTCCTGGCGAACAACGCACGGTATTCAGGCTAAACTGTCTAAAACTGCTAGTTCAAAAGTGGTGAATACGAGAGTCTCCTACGGTACAACCTAGAGTGACTTTCTGTGGGAGGTGTGACAGCAGAGCTGGTGCCGGCGCTGCCCACCTCTTACTCTCAACCCTGCACATCGATTCTGCTGACACATCCAAAGGGGAAGGTATCTGACTCGACTAAACCAACTCAGAAATAAAAGCTTTCAAATATCAGGCTGAAAACAAATTAATCAATCACTGGGAAATCAGCCTTATGTCTCTTAAGCAGTAAGACCTCTCTCGAAGACAGCTCCTATCTACGCTGGGGCTTGTGACAACGTGGGTGGCCTGAAGTCGGAGCGCTGTCCTGGGCTGCGTAAGAACAGTGACAGCAGAGTTAACAGCACCTGCCCTCTACCTACCTACCTATACAAAGTTTTTTTCAAAAATCAACCTTTTAAATAAATATACATACACATTTAGGAGCTATTATCAAAATCAAAGCAACTTATAAAATGGGAAAATTTTCACAAAGTCCTCGTTATAACAACTCAGCATATACAATACACATTTTTCCCATTTCCATCAGAAAGAAGGCTTCATAATGACTTCCTTCCTGCGAGACAGCCTGCCACGGTGGTGCAATTTAAAATATTTAGCACAGAAGCGGCCCAACTACTTCTAGGGCTCTATGTGCACACGCGCTTTCACAGGCAACATGACCCAACACCTCTGTGCACAGAACTCTGTGCTTCCGAAGAACGGCTTTCCTGGAAAACCACAGGGCTAGGCTTCCAAAGCCAGGCAGGCGATGCTCCGGGACCCTGCTGTGGGTGAGCCTGGCGCTGGCACCGCCGTGCACGGTTCCACGCTCTGCCATCACCTTGCCTTCCCCTCCTTGCAGGGCTCTTCCAAGCCTGACCCACAGGGCTGCCTCCTGGCCCACCTCCCCAAGCTCGGGCAGAGGAGATGCACAGACAGGAGCGCGCGTCAGGGAGAGGGACAGAGGAGGGGCGACGGCACCGGACACGCACTGTGCACCACTCCCACCCATGCCACCCCGGGCCTGAGACAGGGGTCATCGTGCACGTCTGCAGACGGGAGCCACTGCCAACAGCGGCCAAGCCCAGGCGGGACCCCCCTACCCACACTCGGCTGCTCCACGTCTTGCGCCCGCCGCGCCCGCCCTAGCCCTCACACGTTTTCACTCGGAAACGTTCGCCTCTTCAGATCAGCCCACCCATCCCTAACGTGTGAGCAGAGAGAAGTGATGGCTTTATGGAGGAGAAATTTATATTTTACCAGCATTTCTCTGAGTGTTGAACAAACGATCAAGCACAGTCCCTTAAAAATGAAGCTTAATGGTACCAACAGTACATTTCGACTCCTTTAAATAGAATCCAATTGGGGCCTTTTCTACTACAAGAAAAATCGTCAAAAAGCCTCTTCAGGCCATTTTTGATATTTCAGTATTATACGTGCAGTTTCATAACCATAGTTATGGCAGACAATAATGAATAAAACTAAGCAAATTATCCTCATCACCCACCCAGCCCCCAAAATTCCCTACAACTAAAAATTTATGTGGAATTTTTGCAAAAGCAAAAGTAACTTCTTTTAATATTCACATGACAGCCTTGCAATGCCAGACACGTGCACAGTTAAGGAAACAGAACTTTTTATAAATCTTTATAGATCAATGTAATATTTTCTTAGTTTTAAAAAAAAATTTAGTACTACAATAAAACAAGACAAAACGGCTGGTTACAGCTTTTCTGACAAAACAAAGGCTCTTTCAGCTTAATTTCTACTGATGCCGGCGATCGTTACACAGCGCACCTCCTCCATATTTACTGAAATGACACCATGGGCTGCAAGACAGCAACCAGGAGAACACACAGAGAGCCATCAAGTAGCCCAGCAAAAAGCCACAATTAAAGTGCTGGAAAAAACGCAACCCGTAATTCACTCAGAACAGGCAGCTATGAGGCTACTATCATATGATAAAGCAAAAGGTACACATCAGTTATAATTCAACAGAACTGGTGCTTCTTTTTTTTGCCATCCAAGGGCAGCTGAACTATTTTTTTTTTTAAACATCTTTATTGGAGTATAATTGCTTTACAATGGTGTGCGAGTTTCTGCTGTGTAACAAAGTGAATCAGCTATACATATACATATATCCCCATATCCCCTCCCTCTTGAGCCTCCCTCCCACCCTCCATATCCCACCCCTCTAGGTGGTCACAAAGAACTGAGCTGATCTCCCTGTGCTATGCGGCTGCTTCCCACTAGCTATCTATTTTACATTTGGTAGTGTATATATGTCCATGCCACTCTCTCACTTCGCCCTAGCTTACCCTTCCCCCTCCCCATGTCCTCAAGTCCATTCTCTACATCTGCATCTTTATTCCTGTCCTGCCCCTAGGTTCATCAGAACCATTTTTTTTTTTAGATTCCACATATATGTGTTAGCATGTGGTATTTGTTTTTCTCTTTCTGACTTACTTCACTCTGTAGGGCAGACTCTAGGTCCATCCACCTCACTACAAATAACTCAATTTCATTTCTTTTTATGGCTGAGTAATATTCCACTGTATATATGTGCCACATCTTCTTTATCCATTCATCTGCTGATGGACACTTAGGTTGCTTCCATGTCCTGGCTATTGTAAATAGTGCTGCAGTGAACGTTGTGGTACATGACACTTTTGAATTATGGTTTTCTCAGGGTATATGCCCAGTAGTGGGATTGCTGGGTCATATGGTAATTCTATTTTTAGTTTTTTAAGGAACCTCCATACTGTTCTCCATAGTGGCTCTTATCAATTTACATTCCCACCAACAGTGCAAGAGGGTTCCCTTTTCTCCACACCCTCTCCAGTATTTATTGTTTCTAGATTTTTTGATGATGGCCATTCTGACCAGTGTGAGGTGATACCTCATTGTAGTTTTGATTTGCATTTCTCTAATAATTAGTGATGTTGAGCATCTTTTCATGTGCCTCTTGGCCATCTGTATGTCTTCTTTGGTGAAATGTCTCTTTAGGTCTTCTGCCCATTTTTCAATTGGATTGTTTGTTTTTTTGATATTGAGCTCCATGAGCTGTTTGTATATTTTGGAGATTAATCTTGTCAGTTGTTTCATTTGTAAATATTTCCTCCCATCCTGAGGGTTGTCTTTTCGTCTTGTTTATGGTTTCCTTTGCTGTGCAAAAGCTTTTAAGTTTCATTAGGTCCCATTTGTTTATTTTTGTTTTTATTTCCCTTACTCTAGGAGGTGGGTCAAAAAGGATCTTGCTGGCTTTGCAGACGCCACCACCCCGGAAGCTCCCGCGCTGCCCAACCATGGTCAACCCTACCGTGTTCTCTGACATCGCCGTCAACGGCGAGCCCTTGGGCCGCGTCTCCTTCGAGGTAAGGGACCTGGAAACCAAGAAGTGACTGCTCATCCAACCCATAAAGCTACGTTAACAGACTGGAGCTGTTTGCAGACAAAGTTCCAAAGACATAAGAAAACTTTTGTGCTCTGAGCATTGGGGAGAAGGGCTTTGGTTATAAAGGTTCCTGCTTTCACAGAATAATTCCAGGATTTATGTGCTAGGATGGTGACTTCACACACCATGACACTGGTGGCAAGTCCATCTATGGGGAGAAATTTGATGATGAGAATTTCCTCCTGAAGCATACGGGTCCTGGCATCTTGTCCATGGCAAATGCTGGCCCCAACACACACGGTTCCCAGTTTTTCATCTGCACTGCCAAGACTGAGTGGTTGGATGGCAAGCATGTGGTCTTTGGCAAGGTGAAAGAGGGCATGAATATTGTGGAAACCATGGAGCACTTTGGGTCCAGGAATGGCAAGACCAGCAAGAAGATCACCACTGCTGACTGTGGACAAATCTAATAATAAATCTGACTTGTGTTTTATCTTAAAAAAAAAAAAAAAAAAGGATCTTGCTGTGATTTATGTCACAGAGTAGAACTGATGGTTCTGTATATACATTTTCAAGATTCATACTCAGAATTCAAACTAACACAATGTAAAGGATCGTAAGACTGCAAATAAGACTTTAAAACTGCAAAACACTATGTTTAAATCAATGCTGAAGAAGTATATTGACATATATATACTAACATGTATAAAATAGATAATAAGAACCTGCTGTATAAAAAAAATTAAATTAAATTAAAAAAGAAAAAAGTATATTTAAGCAAAAAAACAGATTAATCTACCCCTAAGTGTGGCGGCTTTAAGACAAACGTGGGGAAGCGGGAAAGAGGCTACAAGCTAAGGTCCCAGAATGGAATGTGAAGGCCAACAGAGGCCACCAGCCCTCCGCGAGCCTCCTCTCAATCCCCCGACTTACGCCTCAGAAGTGGGCTCTGAGCTGCAGGCGGAGCGGGCGCCGTCGCTGCCCCGGGGCCTCAGGAGGGCACATAGGCCGCGCATCCTGCGGCCGCCACGCTCTCCCGCTGTCTCCGGGCTCAGTCCCCGAGCCTGACCTCAGTCCCCCCGCCTCCCGCTCCGGGACTCGCCACGTGGAGGAGGGCAGAGGTCCCCACTCAGAACCGCATCTGTACTCTCTCCCTGCTATTCTGGGAAAAAGCTCCACTGAGGTTTCAGCTACGACACAAGCAGTCATTAAAGTGATAGTACAGAAGAGAGGGAAAGAGCACACGCTTGCGAGCATTCCCCTTGAACGTCTAAACATGTTAGGAAACTTCAACAGTCTGAACGGCTTTAAATGTCGCCTTCGGCACAGAGCCTCACGTCCACCCTCTTTTCATACTTTCAACCCATCCCTAGGGGATCAACCCCTGACCAAAAAGGGGGAAGGAGCAAGCAAAATTTAAAAGGTGTGCAATTTTACCCTAACATTCTATTTGCAGTTTATCTCCCCCGTGGCTGTGTCAGTAATTCCTGAGGAATTTTCAGAGACACCAATGTAATCTCCGCATTTCACCGGTGTGGAAATTCCATTTAACTTGTCATTCCCAGGAGTGGATGCCGGAGCGTGTAACTGCATCCATGCGTCACGGTTTAACTAGGAAGGACATGCTAACACTGCCCACACTCCCAGAAGCGTGAGGAAGAAGAAGACCCGACGAGTTTTTCATTTCTGTGGTCACTGTGTATCCTAATCTCTCTTCTTTCCATCACCGTGTCAAAGACTGCTTGCTTCGCTGCAGGACTGGAAATGCTTTACTACAAATGGAGGTTCAGTATCTAAGCGCACAGAGAAGCAGTAAACACCCAGAGTCTAGATAAGAAAATAAAGCAATTCGCACTTATTGAGGCTTCATCGTGCTCACTCAGTCCTGACAGTTTACATGTTCTGCTTCACGCCTACTGTACCCTATGGCCAGCGCTCTCAGAGAAGAGGGGTGACCTCCTGGGACCCATCTGCTTCAGAGAGGCAGTCAGGGCTCAAACCAGGTCTGATGGACGCAGAGGCCCTGCCACCAGGCCCACACAACCCAGGCACCCTCACAGGGGTGCTACGCTGGAACCTGAGCTCAATCTCAGCAATGCCTGCTTCCCAGCACAGTTTCTAAGCTTTAAACCGAAACACTTAGGAGTAAGTTGACGCTAAATATTTAAATCACAAGCACAGCGGCGTTTACCTTGATGCGACTAACACAATTTCTTCATTTATGGTTTAAACAATGATTGAACTGCTATTTATGGCTGAACTGCTGTTTCCAGAAGAAACCATAAATACTTTCTAGAACACTTATTAATACAAACGTGTGCCCTTCTGGGAGCAGAAACAGAGCCTCATCGCCCACTCCGTCTGCAGGCCGAGCCCGTGGTCCTTGCCGCTGCCCAGGGTGTCCGGCCCTCCTCCAGGACACAGGCACGGCCTTGTCTTACCAAACAAGCAGGAAATCAATCTGTCTGTTGTTTCACTTGTTTCACCGCTGCTTCGGGGTGAAAAGCTAAAGCTAACCGTCTCCAACTTAATGTTTTCCTAAGAAATCCAGGCCTCACTATAAATGGACATTTAGTCCTACAGCAAATGTACTTCTGTCTCACGTGGTCTGGTGTTTACGCGCTGAGAAACGCGATTCCAGCAGCCCGGACTCAGCCTGCAGCCACATTCCAGAACACTTACCAGCTCCTTCAACCCACTGTCCAAAGGGTCCGAGCTGAAGGGGAGACTTCAAAACACATCCTTTTCTATTATAAAAGCGCTAAGCAGGATTTCAAAGACTTCCAACCAGTACTTCTCAGGCACTAATTTCGAGGGTAATTAAAATTATCATCTTTGAATAAACGCGTGAATGTTCACACCGCATTGCACGTAATATCTGACAGAAACAAGCTGCTCCAGGGGGGACCCCATGACGCCCCTCCCCGCTCGGGGAGGCAAGTCCCGGAGACGCACCTGTGCTCCGTGAGGACGCTCACTGCAGACGGGTGGTTGGCACAATACGCAAGGTACAAGGTCTTCATCTGCGGCATCAGGTTTAAAAAGCAGCCTCCGACTCTCTGCTGAGCTTCAGGCATCCTGGAGAGGAGAAGCACAAGGGAACCATCCTGAGTGCCACAGACAGTAGTGAACGTGGGAACCATGCGGGAGGAGGGCCTGTGCACCACCCCACAGAAACGACACACACAAGTCCCAGACTGTATGTGCTCCGACCACGAGCCAGCGGGGGGAGGGACCTGCCTCGGAAGCCGCTCTGCCATAAAGCAGCCAACCAAGCCCATCCTTTTCTCCAGCGTCCAGGCGCCAGGACCTGTGCGCAAGTCCAGGATTCCTTGGGCAGTGAGAAAAATAATGTCATGAAGCCTTAAATTGCGTGTAAAATAAGGAGAAATATAACATGTGGTTACTTGGTCGGTAAGGTTTTCTACTGAAGGAGCATCAAGACAGGCAGATGAGAAAACACAACAGCCCTCTTTCCCTTTGGGCAAAGGCTGGAGAGAATCGGTGGTAGGCAGAGAGACAAGCATGCCAACGAAACCTACAGGCAATCACCATCATCATCATCATCATCATCATCATCATCACTGACGTGGGGAAAAGACTCGTCCAGAGCAGGAAAGGCGCCTTAATCCTGGGGGAGGACGGGTCAGCTGTCAACAGCACTTCCATAACGCAGCGGCCTAACCCTGACCGGGTGTGTGCTTCTTATTGCGAGTTTCACTGCTCAGTTCATTGATTCAGCTCTGAAGCCAAAGTAAGCTAGCATCTGCACTTTTAGCAGACTCTTCTCCAGTGTGAACTTAGCCCTAAGTGGGTTTCTAATAGCCTTCAGGGATTAGTCACAGTTCCGTGTATCTGCAGGACTGACCGTGTCCACTGGGCTGAAGGAGCCAGCGGGATTTCAGTAAGAGGGGCAGCAGGAGGAAGCGGATCCGAACGGAGGGGACAGCAGGGAGGGCCGGGCGGGGAGTCACCTCTCAGCACCCTGCTCCCCGCCCCGGGGGTGGCGGGCAGTGACAGAGGCCTGCTTTCTGAGCTGCGGCACAAGGCGGGGAAGGAGCGGGAGAGACGGGCGGGAGCCCATCGGGGAGGGACCCTGTCAGACTGCCACCACTCGGAAACTCATCTCCTAACTTAGCTCTCCCCGCACGAGGCGGCCTGCACAAGCACCTCGAAGGCCAGTCCGTAAAACACAGCTGTGAAGCAACACGTGAGTAACCGGGCGCCACCCAAAGCTCCTGAGCAGAGCTCGGACCAGAGGCTGGGGGAGAAGTGGACACGCAGCGGGCCACCTGGAGGTCGAGGCCTGGTCAGGAGTCCGTGCAGGACGCAGGGAGGACGAGGCCGGCCTGAGCCTGGGCAGTGTCAGCACAAGGGCAGGGCAGACGCTACCACAAGAAAGAGAACTCCTTTCAGGCAAGAAGAACGCTTGGAAAGAGGATACCAGCTACAAGAGCTCTGGGCGGGGGGTGATCCGTGAGGGAGGCAGAACAGGAGAACCAGCAAACGCATGAACGAACAAATGCATGAGCACACAAGTAAGTGATGAGACAGGCTGGACCACCCCCTGACAAGGGCGGCTGGCACAAGCTGCGGGGACCTCGGGGAACACGCTTGATCCTAGAAAACCCAACCGTGGCGACATTCCGTCTAAAGTAACTTTTACAAAAGAGAAGTCAATTTTACAAACAGGAAGGGTTTCTAGCTACTCGTTGGAAGTCACCCTACAAGGTGCCGGAGGGCAGGGCGGCTCAGCCCTGCCCTGAGGCTCCCCTCCCGCCTCGGGCTTCAGCTGCAGCCCACTCCGCCCTCGCGGCGCTCTCCCCCTCTAGAACCCTAACCCCACATTTGGGCTTGGCTCCCATTCCTGGCACAGAACTCCTAAAACCCCTGTCATTTCCTGAGTGACAGGAGCGTCTTCTGTTACCCATACCGCGCCCCTTTAACCACACCGGGGCTTGGGCTGATCCCCCAGACGGCTTCAGGATGGGGGGGGCCTGCCGGGGGAACCCACCACGTGATTGGAGGGTGGGGACTTCAGCCCACCCCAGACCTCCACGGAGGGGAGAGGGGCCTGAGACTGGGAGGATCGCCAGCGGCCGACGATGTATTTAATCAATCTCGGCTCTGTAACGAGACCGCCGTAAAAACCCCCAAATGCCGGGGCGCCGGGGCTTCCGGGCTGCTGGACACATGAAGGTGCTGGGACGGTGGCCCCCAGGGAGGGCATGGGAGCAACGTGGCCGCCCACACGGTGGCACGTGAGGCACGAAGCCGTGGGCACCCCAGGCCCTGCTACACGCCGTGCTCTCTCCCTCTTCAGGGGTTCTACACCCGCTTCCCCGACCCCGCTGCCCCAAGCCAAAGAATCACCACTCAGAGAAGCCTTTCTTCTTTTTCTGCATAGTCAGTAGATCCCTCCTCTGAAAACAGTCTTAAAACACAGCTTTTACTATAAAAGTTGATACACCCCAAAGATTCAAAATAACCTAGTTTCCAGGGACTTCCCTGGCGCAGTCAGTGGTTAAGACTTTGCCTTCCAATGCAGGGGGTGCAGGTTCGATCCCTGGTCAGGGAGCTAAGATCCCACATGCCTCGCGGCCAAAAAAAAAAAACAACCAAAACATAAAACAGAAGCAATATTGTAACAAATTCAGTAAAGACATTAAAAATGGTCCACATCTAAATAAATAAATAAATAAATAACCTAGTTTCCACCTTTAGAAATGTGAATTCTAAAATTATGCTAAACCTGATCCTTTAAGTACCATTTATATCAATCAATCTGAATTTTGCAATTTTTAGCATCTTACTTACTTGGTACATTCTTCTAAAGACTGTACAAGCATTTGCTGGAAAGAACATATTTCTTCTAGATTTCCCATTAAATATGAAGTGTTTGCTGAACTTAACCTAGAGCCGAGAAAACAACAGGAGAAATAAGTGAGCAGTTTTACTTACATTCCTCTCCTCTCCCAGCCCAGCACCCTATTAAAAGTCTAATAAACAAATTGCTCATGTCTATGGGAAACTGCTGCTAATTCTGTTCCAGTAGCTCAGCCTCTATTCTCTGAAAATACGAAGGAACGGCCAAGGTGACGACTCTTCCACACTTGACACAATTATCATCTAACTTACTTCTCAGTGGTCTGCAGTGGCCGTAGATAGGTTGAAAGCACAGTCTGAAGTTCTTTAGAATATTCATTTTCTGTTTCCAAAATATTCTGTAGCACCTACGATAAATGATAAATAAGTATTATTTGACATTAAGATGTATAAGCTTTGGCAAGTTCATCACCATTGTTCAATTCACACTGTTGCTTCTATGTAATACTAATTTGTTTGATATCATCAGTCACTCCCTGTGATTAACTACTAAATCCATGTCATGAACTGTTACCAAGGCTACACAACTGACTTCATCCCACCGCCAAGCACGTTTGACACAGGTATACCTAGAATGAGGCCAGAATGAATTCATCATCAGATAAGTAACGCCAAGTCCGTTTAGAAAAAAAGAAGGAAGCACTGATCATCGCAACAGCGTGGATGCGTGGATGAATCTCTACGACACTGTGTTGCGCGAAAGAAGCCGTTCACAACAAGGACATTCCACACAGTCCATCGACAGCAAGTCCAGGAACAGGCAAAACTAACCTATGATGGCAGAAGTCAAAAGGCGGGGGTGGGAGGGAGTGACAAAGGGGAAAGGGGCGTGAGATAAACTTCTGGAGTAATGGACAAGTTCTATGTCATGGTTTGGGTAGCTATTACACAGATGCATATACCTATCAAAGCTCACTGACCTGTACCCTTAAAATCTATGCATTTTGACATACGGAAAGTATATCAACTAAAAAAAACATGAAGTTTACCCTTTAGACGGCGTCTAGTAAACCTCAGTCCATTTCTGGGAACCTCAGACCTTCATTAGAGAAGATGATCGTCTCAGATCATCCTATACACATTAAAAATTAAAGGTCTACCAGTGTAAAGCAACCTTTATATAGCCAGCATTGTATTTAAAGATAGGAGGATAATTAGAAATCAACCTTAACATTAAAATGTTTCCTGATACCCTATAGCAAATATAGCCAAAATCAGTTAACAACGCTTAAAAACATAAACATAAGTGCAAAACAGCGGAACTAAAAACACGTGCCCCTTTCCATCAGCAATCGCCAAGAGCAAAGCTCCTCCCTGGGCAGGGCGGGACGGCTCCGGGTCTGCAGGTGGAGCCCGATGGAGCCCAGGTGTAAAGGTGGCCTTCCACTAACTCCCGATGCACGCTACACTCTGGGCACCGAGCAAGGTGTCCTACCCACAGTATCTCCAATCCTCGCAAAAACCTTCCTTTTGCAGAGGAAAAGAGTAAAGCACAGAGAGGTTAAGTAACTTATCCAGAGCCAGAATGTGAGCCTTCAGCTGACCCTGCACTGCCCTGCGCTGCCTTCTCCAGCCACAGGCTAATGGCTCCAGTGGAAGCAAGTAAGATCCCTTCCTCAGCTATGGTTTCCATCCCACTCTGCTAGAGAGCCAGCATCTTCTTCAATCAGAAAATCGTACTATGTATATTTTCTGAGGATCTACTGCATGCGCTAAAATGTGCTGTCCATCTTCCAAAACTGACACATCATCCTAAGTTAACCCTGCAAAAGAAATTATACAGAATAAAGATATCAAACACGCTTGGTTTTCTCCCCCGATTTTTGATAATCAAAATGTACATCTAAACGTTTAAGAAAAAAGTAATCATTAAGCTAGATTTCAACATTAATACAAGCAACGCGGATTATTATTCTGCTCACTGCTGTTTTCTGCATTCTCGAGGAGAGTATAGTCATTCATGAGTAAATGCAACCCTGATTAGATAACTCACATACTACACTATGTAAGATGAAGAGAATCAGGCTCTTTCACTCTGACTCTCAGCTCTGGTTTCGCCCCTGAAAGGACCTATTCACAGATGCCTGGTGGAGTGGGCGGGCGGAGGGGGAGGGGTTTCTCCAGGAGACCCTCCCTTTGTGGGGAAATGTGGGTGCTGATCTTACAGTTACAACGCCTCCCCTCAAAGAAATACTCGGTGGACCCAAGGGTCAAAAGACTGGAGAACAGAGAGCACAGAGTGGCCCTGCCACTGCACCACCAGAGCACACACTTCAATCCACATCTTATCCTGCAGAATGACGCGAAGCAAGCCAAGCATAATGAGTCCCTGAACTAAAAAAAATTAAAATTTAAATCTGTCACAGGTGCGTAAGACAAAAAGCCCTTTTTTAATGTGAAAATGAACATTAAACTATGATTTCATGTCTCAATTACAACTGTTAGGAACTATTAGCAACACTGCTTAGGACACGCTCAGAAACCTCTACACCTATTTTCTAAAACAGAAAAGCAGTTCCTGTGCGATGGAAGAGGAAAATCCCTGCGTGGCAACATCAGGAGCATGCGCACGAGAAGAAGAAAACGACACTTCTTCAATCGCAGCATTAAGCAGAGCAAGCAGAGACAAAAGCTTCCCAGAGAATCTACCAGAAGTAATGCCAAAGAAAAGACTGCACCGATTATGACAGTTAAGTTGGTTAATTTCAACTACTAGTTGTAAACATGATCTTCAAGTTAGTGCTCAAGTCAAGCTCTATAGAAATCCCACCCAAACCATCCGAGTTACACTTAGCTTTTCACAAACACACGACCAAGACTTGCTAAGTGAGTCACGCTGGCGCCGACCATCCACTCCGCCAGGAGGCCACATGTCCCTCCCCGGGGTCAGCGGCACGTCTGTGTCCTCCAGCCATCACCTGTCTCCCCTTTCTTGACTTCTGCGCACTCTGGCTGCTGCAGGACCCCATGAGACCGCACAGCCCGGCCGCCACAGCTCCATCACACAAAGCCTGGTCCAGAGAACGCGAGCAGCTTTCACAGGAAGAGCAGCCTTTGCTCGGCACCGTGAGGAACAGCCGGGCTGAGCCCAGCCGACACACGCTCTCCCCGAGGCGGGAGGCGTGGAGAGCCCAGTCGGGTCAAACAATGGTGCCACACAGGAGGACGACACTGGGCGAGCCACGCAGACAGTCCCTGAACTGTCAGCCGTTACAGCAAAGCAAAACAAAGGACCGACTCATTACCCTGCAGACCACAGAAACTCACTCCATTATTGCCAGGGAAGGAGCGTTGGGCACCGCTCATTTTACAAACGAGTCACAACTTCCAGTGCACATTTTGGTAGCTGCCATATGTTCTATTTTATGTGTCATTGATAGTCCTTTAAAAATAAATAACTGATTTACGTGTAAGAGAAAAAACAGTAACATTAAGTCATCCGATCCAGATACAATAAAAGATTATCATCACAAACTAAAACCCAATTTCAAAACCATGAGCCTGGTTCAGAAACACAGCAGGAAACACTCAAGAAGGGCACAGCTATTCTTACCCTCTCCCACCCACCGAACTAGCCCTCTGAACCACAGGGAAAAATAACCATCGCACATTTCCTTTCAGCCCGGTCTACTTAAACTGTATTTTAGGGGTTAAAGTTTCAAAAAGTAAGAGAGGACTTGAGCCGCTCCTAGCTACCCGCCCCGAGGGAAAGGAGAGGCAGGAAGGACAGGCAGGGCAGGAAGCTGTGCCTGCAGCCCTGCCCGCCCCCCAGAGCCAGAGGCATGAGGACAGGGCAGCGGCGAACCCACTCCCCAGCCCCACTGGCAGCCGCTGACGTGACGCAGCGTGCTGAGCAGCGCGCTGATTTCTGCGTGTTCTTAGCACTTCACAACATTAACTCGCAGAGAGAGTCTGGGGGGCGGGGCACGCAAAATGTGTACGTTACTGTGCCTTTTAGAAGGAGTTACGTTACTTCAGGATTTCTAAACTTGGGAGTTCATGAGGTCTTGGGATGTATTTCCTCCGAATGCTGAAGGTTTACTACACAAGAGCTCCAGCAGAAGCTGCAGGGCCGCTCTGGTCTGTCAGCCAGGGGCTGGCCCTGGGAGCCAGCAGACCCGGGCGCGAGTCCCGGCTCTGCCAGGTCTTCACCAAAGGGCTCTTACTGGTTTGTGACAGGTACTCAGAGTCCACTCCCTGACCTCAGGTAGGAGGCACCTTACAAAGCACCTCGTACAGCCTTCCAACCCAAACCCACGCAAGTCCTACCGGGAGCTTCTTCACCTGATTCCACTCTTCAGGAAGTGACTAGTTCACAAGACGGCCCTTCCCACGACTGAAGAGCTCAACCCTTCCTTCCTTCACAGGCCCAGCTTCAGCTGCTACTCTACCCAGCTCCTGCTACCACCGGGGAATCTCCACCTATACAAGAAGAGGAAACTACATAAACACAGTGGGAGCAGAATCTGTCAAAGACACCAGCAGGCCCCTCGCGGTCGGTGTGAATGGGGGTGGGATACAGGAGAGGAGGGCACAGCTCCACAGAGGGCACAGGGAGCTGAGCTGCCGTCCGGGTGAGAGCCATAATGGGCCTGAGCCTCGTACGGGCCCCGGGCGGAGACACCAGACGTCAGGACTGAGAAGCGGTCTTGGCTAAGGTGGGCGAGGTAAAGGGACCATAAAGGATAAAAGAAGCCAAAGCAGTGCTTGGGGTCAGTGTGGCTCTAGGCCAACCTCCGGCCACCAGGCAGAGGCTCCAGGCAACTCCAGGAGCCAAGGGGACGGACGGGCGCAGATTCGCTCTGGAGCACCGGAAAGGTCCGTGGAGGTTTCCTACGGCATTTTATGAAAGATGCACATCTATTCTGAACGTTTATTAAAACTATTGATTGCTACCTATTATATCTGCAGTCTTTCGAAGACAAAGCTACCTTGCCTTTTCATTGTACTCCAGGGAGTAGAAGCAAACAATGCCCCATTTGCTGTCCATAGATAAGGAGTACTGATGTAACCCTGGAAAATAAAGCCACAGTGCATCACTGGACATGGAAGGCCATAAGGACCCATATCTTCCCAGACGGACATATTTAAGAAACCTCGTTCTCTACTGGTGACTGAGGAAACTCCTCATCCCCTAAAAGAGGTGTCGAAAGACCGTTCACTCCCTCTGGGGGTGGGCATCCAGCTTCTCTGATCTCCACCGGGAAAGGTGTCTGCTACCAGGCCATAGGTGCAGTTAATTTCTTTCACTGTCAAATCCATCAAGCTCAGGCAGGTCACACACATGCTCCCTTTAATTATATGATCCTGTCACCCTTGACTACAGCTCTCCCAGGTAATTAATCCTCAAATGCGATGTTTGTTGGCAAATGGAAGGTGGCCTCAATGAGGCCTAATACCCCGAATGCTTCTAAACACTCTTCCTAATAACCATGAAAACCTCTTAAGGGCCAACACTTCACCAGGCACCTTAAGGTCAACCGCTAATCCTCGCAACAACACTACAAGGCCAAGGCCAGCATTTCCAACGTCCTTTTACAAACACATGACTGTGCGAGCAGCTGGGGGGCTTCCGCCAGGCCAGCACCCCGAGAGGGCGCCCAAACACTACACACAAAGCCGGAGCACCCCTCCCCCCAGAACCTAAAGAAGGGCTCTCCGGACCATTCGCTGGCCTAAGCCTGAAGACAGACTGACCTCAAACACTTTCACGTTAGAAAACAAAGTTAACAGTGCTGGCTGGCTTTGTCACAAAAACTAATCAACTCTTTACTTAAAGCAAAGCTACGGGTTTTTTCTTCCATCGTGACTCTCCGTGTCTGAGGCCCGGACTCCCCCACTTGAGGTCTCTAACGCCCTGCTGACATTTCCAGCACAGTCTGGGCTCTGGTGCCAAAGTAATCCTCCGAACGTCTCTACTACTTGCATTACCAAGGAATGAAGTTCTGCCCCGTTCTCTGGCACACTTCCTTCTACTTTCAGTGACAACATTTTTACATAATTAAATCACATTACCTATGTAATTTTATAGTTTGCTTATTGCACCTAAAAGGAATATTTGACATTTTTTAAAGCTTCACGTGCATTTTTAAGAATTATAAATGGATGTACTGCTGGTGTCTTAACCATTCTTGTACTGCTACATATTTAGGTTGCTTGCAACTTATTGTTGTAACAAAGCATCCTGTGAAAACACCCTTGCACAAGCATCTCTGAACACCTTTCAGGTAATTTTTCTGGGGTGGATTTCAAGAAGTAGAATTACCACATCAAAGGGCTTCCGTGTTTTCAGAATTACATGAACAGGTGCCGTATTACTTTTGAGAAACAGTTCCTGGTTCTGCACGCGAGGAACGTGGAAGTCGTCACTCCACCCTCACAACAAGTAAAAAGCTGAAGAGACTGGAAATCGACAACTCTTCTCGAGTCCATAAGGGGCGGGGACGCAAGGCCACTGCCCCCAGGATGGAGCCCCACTGCCTGGAGCAGAGACGCTGGGGTGGGAGGACCTGGGCTGTAGCTGATGACGCGCTAGAGGCTCAGTGCAGACCGGCCTGAGTTATAAACCCTGGGGGGACACAGTCACGGGGGACCCCCGCCCCCAGTATCGGGAAATTTACCCCTAGGAGCTCAACCAGGTACCCAAAGTAAATATCAGAGAAAAGTCGACAATCTGGATGATTCCAACTATAAGGCAGTAAAAAGATCAGTGGTTGACGGGGGTAGGGGTTAGGGTGGAGAGGAAAGAAGCCGCAAAGCACAGAGGATTTGTAGGGCAGTGACATATTTGACATTATAATGATGAATACACGCATGTACAGAGAGTGGACGTTAAAGTAAACTGGGGAGTCTGGATGAGTGTGTGTGTCAGTGCAGGTCCATCCTCGGTGAACAATGTCCCATCTGGTGAGTGATGCTGGTAATGAGGCAGGGTGTGTGTGTGTGTGTGTGTGTGTGTGTGTGTGTGTGTGTGTGTGTGTGTGTGTGTGTGTGTGTGTGTGTGTGTGTGTGTGTGTGTGTGTGTGTGTGTGTGTGTGTGTGTGTGTGTGTGTCTGTCTGTCTGTCTGTCTGTCTGTGGCGGGGTGGGAGGAGGGTACGTGGGTAGTCTAGCTCCCTCTCAAGTCTACCGACAATTTAAAACTGCCCTAAAATAATAAAAGTCCTGTTTAACAAAGTGTCCAAAGAACTAAAGAAAACTATGCTTAAAGAATTTTTTAAAAGTATGAGAACAATGACTCAAATACAGTCTGTATTGAACTATAAAAACAATCAAATGGAAATTATGAATTGAAAGGTAGGGGCTCAAGATCAGATTTGAGCTAGCAAAAGCGATAATTAGCAAACACAAAAAACTCCCTAGAACAGAAGGGAAGAATGAAGAAAAATGAACAGCACCTCAGAGACCTGCAGAAGGCCAGTGCGTCTGCCAACACGTGCACGGGGAGGGGTTCCGGAAGGGGAGGAGAGAGAGGTGACGAACGGCCCGTCAGGACAGCCATAAGTCACTAGGAGCCACTTCCTGCTCCCCAGTCTTGACCATCACATGACGGCGGAGCTTCCTCACGGCCTCTTGACCTCTGCGTGTTTGCATCTCCACCTAGAATGCTCTCCTGTGCTCCCCACTGACCCCAACTGCAGACCTAAATCTTTCACAGATCATCAGCCCACACTGGTCTCACCTCCTAGAGAGTGTTCTTATCTCTCAGTGGGGTTAAAAATATCTGTACTTCTGCAGTTTTCTGTGAAAACAAAACTACACAAGGAAGTGTGAAAAGTTTAACACATTATCTATTCTATTTGTTCTGCTTGTCATACTGTGTCCCACATTTTACTTTTCTGTATAATTTATAAATATGGAATTCAGGAAAGCTGAAACTGACTCCTGGCTTAGTCACTAACCAGTTCTGTTCCCTGCAGAGTGAGAGTGCTGTATGCCAAAAGATGATTCCCACGAGCTCTGTATGTCGATGTCCGTCACGACTGCAATTTTAACATGCGCTGTTCACTCATACAGCTTTACGTAAACAACCGTTTGGATGTGATTCTGAAGCCAAGGTGTTTCCCCATCATCCAGAATGAAAGAGTTGGCTGACTCAAAGACAACACCACATGTGACACAGAGGCTCTTCTCCCTGTATAAGCGCAGTTTAAGAAGGAAATCTAAAACAGCACTGGTTACGTCTCAGTCTGGAGAGGATTACACGATACACAATGCCGAAGAAAACAACCCACCAGGGTTTCTAGAAGAGCACGGCTTCCTGGTTTTACGAAACACCCAGTGGAAGCAGGGCTGCCGGAGACCAGCGCGGCGCTGCTGACACCAGTTCACACGAAACCGACTGCTTTCCTCTGACACAATTATCTGGGCAGACACTAGTGGAAGGTAAGGATCTGCCTCTGGAACGTCACCTGGATTAAGAGTGCACTGCTCGCTGGAGCCTCCCCCAGAAAAGAAACCAACGTTCCACATAAGGATGCACGAAGAAAAGGTAGCTCCGTAAGTTGAAAGTTTTCCTCCTAACAAACCCTGAAGAAGCACAGGACACCACACATAACACATTCCATGTACTAAAGAGCAAATATGTGGGCAGAGCCACGTCCCAGGAACAAACCCCGAACAGACAAAGATTCGAATGAGGGGGGTTTGGAGAGCAGAGCTCAGCCAGGAAAGGCAGGCGCCCTGAGCCCTTGGGACGCAGGTGTGCTCTGCCAGCGGGGGTCGGAGTCCAGATGAGGCCGGTGAAGAGTGCTAACGAGAACGAGGACAGACCAGCAAGACGGTGGAGAGGTTCAGGGAAGGAGGTGATCAACACGAGGAGAGGGGAGGCCACGGGCCACCAGGGGTGCGCTCAGCAGCCTGGCACACGGAGAACGGGCAGCAGAAGAGGTGCAGAAGTGAGGTCCTGCCACGAATCGGGGGCAGGAGGTGAGAGGAAACACCGACGGGGAGGGGTTCCTGCTGTTCTCTTCACCGCTGCGTCAGCAACGCCTTTAGCAGGGCCTGGCAGAGCGAGCCCCTGACAAATCCTTGAGAAATGAACGAGGGTCCCCAAGGCCAACTTGTGCTGCAAGATTTGGGGGCAAACGCGTAGGAGAGAGCTGAGCGCACAGCCCCAGGTCACTGGTCCAGGTCTGCACGACTCTGCACCATCTCTTCATAAAAGCACCGGAGATGAAACGCTCATGATGAAAGGGCTGCTGCCAGGAAACGCTCAGCAGCTGCTGTTTTACTTCAAACCCTCAAAGGTCTCGTGACTCAGATTCATATCCCCGATCAAGAAAATAAAAAAGATTGGGAGTGGGGAAAGAAATAACTAAATAAGTGCACACTGCCCACAGAATTCAAAACATAGCCATGTTTAGAAAGTTTACCTTGCTGGTTTATCACACCAAGGTAGATATATACCAGTAATGTAAAATTTACCCAAATCGAGACTATCATTTCCCATTTCCAGCAGATGCAACGGTTCAGGAAAAAGGAGGTTTGGATTAGATATGAGATTTAATACCACAGGTACTTTTTAAGCTCACAAACTGCTCAAGTTTCAAAATGCAGCAAATTTTAGGATTCTGAAACCCTTGTCTTCACTATGTACAATGTCTAGACACTCTCCTCTAATTTCACGCTATTTGATATATATACACATCAATCTCAGGAAAGACTACGTTAACACACAAAATAAACTAGAAACTGTATTGATCTGGAAAACTGACAATCTACTCCAAATATGAGTATAATGGCATTTGATGCACATAAAACCTATAAATCACATTATGCACCTTTTTAAAATCCCACTGTTGAAGATCTGTAACCGTATGGGGAAATAATCACAATACCCAGTTATGCAATAAGAACAGGGTATTATTCCACACATTAATACAAAAATATAAGAATATTATAGAAATACATAGAGGTCAGAAGGAAACAGAGCAGAACATTAATGGTGGTTGTATCTGTGTGGCGGACGATACGTGATTTTTATATCCTTCCTCCCTCTCTAGGCAGTTTACCTACATTCTACACTGCTCAGTTTTAGAGACATTCAAAAAAACAAGTTATTCTTCAAAAATGTTTTGCAATTACTCACCACATTATAATAGCTTTTGTTAATGGCAGTCGTATCAAATCCTTTGGGAGGGCTCTTCAAGGCTCCAGATTTGGGTGACACGGGCTTTTCTGAAATAAAGACGTACGGCAGGTTTACGGCTCCACCCTAGAGAGGACCACGCGCAGCAGCCCCGCACGGCCCCAGCTTCTGGGCCCAACTGAGCCCCCAGCCCAACGGGCGGCGGGACAGAAGCCCATGCAGCCAGCAGGCCCCCAGCCCCATCTCCGCCTCACGGTCGGCCCCCTGAGCTCAGAGGCCTCCACACCCGTGCCTCCTCCGGCCCGTCCTCCCAGCTCAGGCTGAAAATCTGACGGATTATGCACCATTGCCGACAACAAACAAAAAAGAACTGATCTGTAAGCTACACATGCAGCCCAGGTGTGCAGTACGGGTGAATTACTACGCCCACAGCATCAGAGACAACGTTGGCAGACACGTAACAATATTAAGACATCAAGACCCACAGGCTGGACTGTACTTGGAGGGACCCAGGTCACTCAGGATGCAGACGTCCCTCTAAACAAGGGCGACAGACAAAGCAGGAAAGCCACCCCACGCAGGGCGACAAGAAAAACCACACTGCCTTACGAGCCTCCACACCAGGGGCAACACGGAAAGCGGTCACGGTTACTGCAAGGATTCAAGTACTGAACATTACATGGCTTTCATCCAACTCCATTCAAGAGAAATGTATTCAGAATAGGTACTGAAGAAGCGCTTGCCAACTGATTCCTTGGCACTCTGTGTGTCTGTGTGTGTCTGTGTGTGTGTGGGTGTGTCTGTGTGTGTCTGTCCCTGGTCCCGTGGGGCGGGTGTGTCCGTCACTGAGGTTCTGTGGGATGTGTATCTGTCCGTCACTGAGGTTCTGCGGGGTGTGTGTCTGTCCATCACTGAGGTTCTGCGGGGTGTGTGTCTGTCCGTCACTGAGGTTCTGCGGGGTGTGTGTCTGTCCGTCACTGAGGTTCTGCGGGGTGTGTGTCTGTCCGTCACTGGGGTTCTGCGGGGTGTGTGTCTGTCCGTCACTGGGGTTCTGCGGGGTGTGTGTCTGTCCGTCACTGGGGTTCTGCGGGGTGTGTGTCTGTCCGTCACTGGGGTTCTGCGGGGTGTGTGTCTGTCCGTCACTGGGGTTCTGCGGGGTGTGTGTCTGTCCGTCACTGGGGTTCTGCGGGGTGTGTGTCTGTCCGTCACTGGGGTTCTGTGGGGTGTGTGTCTGTCCGTCACTGGGGTTCTGTGGGGTGTGTGTCTGTCCGTCACTGGGGTTCTGTGGGGTGTGTGTCTGTCCGTCACTGGGGTTCTGTGGGGTGTGTGTCTGTCCGTCACTGGGGTTCTGTGGGGTGTGTGTCTGTCCGTCACTGGGGTTCTGTGGGGTGTGTGTCTGTCCGTCACTGGGGTTCTGTGGGGTGTGTGTCTGTCCGTCACTGGGGTTCTGTGGGATGTGTGTCTGTCTGTCACTGGGGTTCTGCGGGGTGCGTCTATCACTGGTCTCCAAGGCTCCTGAGGCTGGATATCAGAGTGGGGCCGGTGGGGAGGAAAGGAGAAATGGTGAAGAGCGCTGCCGGGGGCTGCGGCCTGTACAGCCCCCTTCCTCCCTTGCCTCCTCTGCAGGCTCCTGCTGCACACGTGGCTGCCGGCGCCCCTCCGGCGTGTTAGGTGGAAGGACGCTGAGCTCACCTGTCCAGAATCTCTCTCTCGGCAGCATTTCCCTCCCCCCCCAAACACTCCTGAGCTCCGGGTCCCTAATCCCAACTGCTCAATATCTCCATTATCTTCTCAGCAACAGAAACCCCAAAAATGCCCAAAGCAAAACGCACTGTCTTTAGCTGTGGGTCCCCCTCCGCCTATGGAGCTGTTTACCTAAATCTTCTTTCAGTGCCTCACTGTAAGGGTTTTCCAAACAGCTGAAAATAACGGACAAAACAGAAGGTATTATTCCTAGCTGAAAGAATTCTCTCTGCCCATGGGATGGAAGCAGAACTCCACAGGAAATAAACTACTTCTCAACCATGAGAAACACAAGGAGGAAAACCAACCTAGCCTAGCTAACACACTTTGCTGCCCAATCTTGTATCTGCAGCTAAGCCTTTAACTGTGGAAGAAAAAACTACGACATTTCCATCCGAAGAAAAAAACGCCTTTTCATCTTTAAAATCCGCAATTTGGGGGAAGCACGTGCAACGACAGTAAAGGGAGGCGGCTGAAGCCTGAACTACCGCCCCGGGGGTCATAAACTGCACATGCAGGAAGACGCACCGCACCACGGGCGCCAGCAAGGCTAGTGCACGAGAATGACTGGAAGCTGCTGCAAAGTTTTTAAGAGCAAATAACTTGGCAACCGCCTCATTTTACTTAAACTTAAGACATACCTCACAACACCACGGTTAATAAAATTCAGTCCGTTCACTATGAGAACTACAAGGAAGAAGTTTTTTCAAAAGCAAGCTTCAATCTACTAATAGTCTATAAACATAAGGGACAGGCAGAAGAGACCCAGACGAATCAAGGTTTAAGTCCAAAGAGGCTGTCTTTTCTCCCTCAGAAAAAGAAAGCACACAATGTGCTGGTCGTTAAACGGAAACTTCTGGGCTGGGAGGCATCATGAACACACGCCCAAAGCTTTGGGTCCAGACGCTCAATGAGCTGTCACACGAAGGAGCCGCCAACACGCCCTCTGCAGAAGGTGCAGCTGCCGCCTGCGTGCCACCTGCGGGCCACCTGCGGGAGACCCGGGAGGGCAGCGCTGGCTAACGCTCCAGGCCCAGGCTCCAGTGACAGTCGCCCGTGGTGGCGGGGCGAGCAGAAGCGCAGGACCCCTGCGAGCCTCGGGTGGCCTCTAGCGCCCCCACCAGAGAAAACGTTGAAGTGTCACTGCAGCATAACAGAGGCCAAGTCATGGCCACGCATAACAGAGGCAAATGCACAGGAAACATATTAGAAAATACTCAGCCTTCCCAGTATCCTAAGAAAAACAAGACATTGTTCTGGCCCATCCAATGGCTAAAATAGATTCCACTCGCAGGGATGAGGGTGGGGAGCCAGGAGGACAGCACAGCGCCCCCTTCCAGGGCCGACGGACGCAGCACGTGCCCCCCTTTCTCGCAGTAAATGTTGAAAAACGCCGATAACAACAGGATCTAAACACAGATGTGCTAAAAGAAGAGGGGGATGGGGACCCCCCCCACCAGGTGCCAAAAGTAAAGGAGGCCGCAAAGCACTGGCAGTGGTGGGGGCTGCCCCGGGGCTGGGCCGCAACCAGTGCTGCTACAGGACTGCCCCGTCCCAGCGGGTGGAGCTCTGGTGACCCGCACGGCTAATGAAAGGAAGCCTAGAGACTTCTGTCCGCTGGCCAGAGAAGCAGCTAGGAAGTGTGCTGGCCACTCAGGGATGGGGGACACAGCCTGTGAGAAACCAAACCAAGCCTGACCCCACCAAGCGTGCAATCCAAGGCCACACCATCTCCTGCAGGACCACCAGGATTTGCCAAGGGCAAGAAAGCTCTCTGGGAGCCCTGAGGAAGCCAATGTCAGCCGTCTCTGTAGGTACTTCTGCAACCCAGGGTACAGAGGTACCCACTGAACAACCATCCATCAAAGAACAATCCATAAAATAAAGCACAAGCTCATGAAGAGTGAACCACCAAGAGAGTGTAAACAGAAAACATACGAGGGAACCAGTCCCCGCGATGTAGAAATTAACAGGATAATCTAGGAGGCTGTACAGCAAGTGTGCTTAAAATGCCTGGAAAGAAATTGGGACCATAATGAATTAAAAAGTCATCATGATAATGAAGAACATCCGGAAAAGAATGAAACAACTTCTAGAAACGAATACGATGGTCACTAAAACGAAAATCTTGGTGGACAGGTAAACAGGGCAGTGAGGAGGGACCTGGGAAGGGAGAGATCTGAGGAATGGACTCCAAGTGAGTGTGGAACAAAGTAACGAAAGCAAAGAAACAGTGAAGCCAAGAAACAGCGAAGCAAAGAAACGAAAGTATGGAAAGCGGATTCAAAGCCACGGAGGGTAAAATCTAACCAGATATTCAGGAGACGACAAAGCAAATGAGCAGGCAGCATTACTTTCCAGAAACGGCAAGTTCTCACGTCCTGGGCTAGGGCAGCACAGCAGCCCTACGCAGTCACCCCTCCACCCCCGTGGGGCGGCTCTGGAGCTGGCGATGCTTCCAGAGGCAAAGGCAGTCAAACCCCGGCAACCTCAGGACCGAGCTATCATCGGCTTTTCTTCCGCCTCTTTCTGGAAGAGTAAGGGCTCCCTCTCGTCATCCCTCATTTCCCTCTGCCTCTTGTCTGAAGGTTTCACAGCCCTGCTTTCTGTGCTGGTGGCGGCCCTCCCGCCAGGCTGTGTGCACTGACCCCTCGGAGCCCACAGGCGACGCTCAGCCCTGAGGACAACTCCAACTCTGGCTCTCGCTTCTGAGTCCCCATTGTTTGTCACCCGGCCTGGAAACCATTCCACCCCCGGTCAGGCACTCGCTCTCCAGGGCTTAAGCCCCACGGTCACTGGTTTCTGTGCTGCCAGTTTCCTCAACCCTGTACTCTTTCCTATTGGCTTTCAACTGCTGAACCTCTTCCTAGTTCATTTAGCGATAATCTGTCCTTGTGGACACTCCTGAACCTCTGTCTGAGCCTTTGTTACAGAGATTTCCAAGTGTGCACAGGAGCGGGGAGAACCCCACACACGTGTGCCCCTGCTGAGAGCCTCCACAGTTACCAGCCCCCGGCTGCTCTCATACCCTCTTCCCTCCTGGAAGCCTCACAGCAAAGCCCATCAACACTTCCGTGTCCATCCTACTCAGAGGGATCTCCTCTTTAATTAAAATCCTAACATCAGGCACTTATCACACCTGACAAATTCGTAATAATTCATTAATATTATCTGATGCAAGTCCATATTCAAATTTCCTGGTCGGTCACAACATGACTTTTGTAGTTGGCTTATCTGAATTAGGAACCAAATAAGATCTACACCGTGGGAGCTGCTCTGCCCTAAGCCTTCTTTATCCTCTCAAAGCCCCTCCCTCTCTTTACTTAACGCCAGCAGGGAGCACAGGGGACCGCCCCCTTCCCCATCATCCATGCTACCCAATTTTCTATTCAGGGGACCTCAGGTAGGCTTCCTGATTTATGGGTAGACATTTTGCTGTTTTTTCACTGTTTTTCCCCCAGTTCCCACAACAGTGGCCACTCAAGTAAATATTTGTTGAATGGACATTGGCTGTGATTTTAGAGCCGAGTGCAATCGTTAACAACCTTGGAGTATGAAAAACAGAATGCAAAGGTGGAAAAAGGTCAAGGGTAAGTCCTCGCGTTACAAAGTGGGGCATCAAGAGACGACTGTCAATGTCCACGGACACGAAACAAAGGATATTAGTTAGCATTCCTGATAAAGGGAACCAACAGGAGAGAGGGAAAGGGAGGACAACAACTCAGAGAGAAAGTCTGCAGGACGCAAATCAGGCAGAGAAGTCCCACACACTGGAAGGGGCTACGCGGAGAAGGCAGCTCGTGGCGGGGGGCCAGGGTCTCCCAGGGGCGAGGGCCAGGAGGCGGGGAGGGGGAGCAAGGACCTCTGCTCGTCATCACATCAGCCCTTCTGTCCCACGTGCTTTGTTTTTACATGTCTGGATTACTTTTCACATAATATTTTACAAATAAAACTTTTTTTAAAAAGAGCATCTCTATTACTGAAGACTATGGACCCTGACCCCAAACTGCTCCAGGACAGTTGACCCATGGGCGTGTCCTTGAACCAGGGGGTGTTAATCACGGTCACTGGGACGTGGCCACGCTCACGGAACACGCCCTACAGTGCCCAGTAACATCGGTGTCCATGTGAGTGTGCGTTTATTATGTTACTCTACAGGGACACTCACTTCCACATTCCAGAACAAATTACCAATCACCTAACTGCAGGCCTCTCTGTACACGTGTGAGGTTCCCCACACACCCCAGAGGTGCCAGGCTTACATTTTATACTCTCCCCACCCAAAAAATGTGCATCAGGAAGAGAGAGCACGGAGAGGCCCAGCCCCATCCCGGGTGCCTTCAGAAACGGAGCATGAGCATGAGGTGCACCCATGCACACGTGTGCACGCACACGCACACGCCCAAGCCCATTCCATGCCACAGAAGGGGGCGAGGGCAGAGGCTCTTCCCAGCCACACAAACGAGACAAGGTTCTGCGTCACGCTGTCCCTCTCCCGGCACAGGTTATATTTCTGTCCAACACTGCTCTTTCACAGCCAGAGAAAGAACTGCGTCCAAAATCCAGCTTGCATTTCACGCCACTTTAGTATGCCAAAAATAAACAGAAAATACTGGAAAATGAGAAACTTAGGAAATGGCAGTGTGAATGCTCATTAAACATCACACTGCAAGTGAGAGTAGCAAGTGAGAGTCATTTGAGTTCCCACATCACTGCCAAGCACGGCTCATGACTCAGCACCCCAAGCTCACCCGATCGTAAAGGAACATTTACAAGAAGTGCCTTCAATGTTCACGGATGAGAAATGGGAGACAGTAAACTCAGCGCATCAGAAACAACCACTTAAAAGAAACCTGGTGCACGAGATGCACACATGAACCGGGACTTGTGAGCACCCCGAGCCCACGGGCGCCCCCAGCAGCAGCCCAGCCACGGCGGCGCTCACGTTCTAACCCCCGGGAGACCCAGCGCCTCCGCGTTCCCTGAAGGAGAGCAGCACCAGCGCCGCTCACTGTAGAACCGGCCTCCTGGCTGCTTTCCTTCCATCTCCCTCGAATTTAAGAAACTATCGCGCAGGCGCACGTGTGTAAAATACACATATACACGTGTGAATAAAATGAGTTTCACATATTCAGGAAGAATATCCAGTGCTTTTGCAGCAAAATGTGAAATATCCTCAGGCAGACTCTTGGGAGAGATCTGTCTTCAAGGAGGGAGTATTTCAAACAAGAAACCACACAAAGGTCCAAGACACAAACACGTGGGGTGAAGCCTGACCAGAGCACTGCCACCTCCGGCCACAAGGGGGCAGGCGACCGCGGCCGCGCACAGGCCCCGCCTGAGAAGCGGGACAGAAGACACGCAGCCCAGGGGACATCACGGAGAAGGAATCTCAGCTTCGTTTATTCGATAAAAATATTAGTAAATCAAATCAAAATTTAACGCAGAAGAGAAACTCACCGTTAAAGGAAGTCGGCGTTTGTCTTTGGTAAGGAAATGACCCTGACATGATGGCCAGTTAGAGGAGTCTGTACGTTGGGATCTGGCACATTTTCTTTACAGAAAATTAAGCATTAACGACACTGTGAATTACAACATTTATGCTAAACTTGCTCTTTCAAAGAGGAAACCTATTCCAAAATCAAAAAGCCACATTAATTACTAAAAAAAAAAAAAAAGCAATACAGAAATGTTATTGTGATCCTAGAGTTTCACTCTCAACTGTTACAAAGTGATACGGTAAAAACATGGTTTCACGTCTTTCCTTCTCAAATGCCCACGTTTAAAATCAGACGGGGACAGCTTTCCTTAGAATATACTGAAGTAACCTGAGGACACCCAGGATGGAAACTTACTCCCAAAAGAGGTTATTCCTTTGGTTCAACAGTCAAATAAAGAATACTTAGCAGAACAGATCACCAATTTAAGCAAATATGTTATTCCCTATATTTTAAAAAACAAACAGGAAAAAAAGGAAAGTTTTCAAAGTTACTTGGGTCTCAGTTTGGTATGAAAACTAGGGATTCCACGTGACCCCTGCAAACAGCCCTTTGACAACAATGCAGTTATGCACATACGATTAAAGGGGGTCTCTCTTTCTCTCTCCCTCTCTCACACACACACACACACGCACGCACACACAGAAACACAGGATTAAGACACAGAAATAGGAATTTTAGGCAGAACAAAGTGATGCAGTCGCTCCTGATGCAGGTAAACACTCATAAACATGCAATGGCTGGTTCTTCGTAGAGCTGCGTCTGCCCCCCTCGCCACCCCCGGCTCTCAGCTCTCAGTGGGGCTGAGAGCAGAACACTCATGCCAGGCTGCTAGACGCTCAGAGGCCAACAGCTGTGAACAACCTGCCACCACAGACGACACTGACCACACGCACACATCCACCTGAAAACAACAGACGACACTGACCACACTCTCATCCACCTGAAAACAACCCTCCGGGACTATCTTTTCAGTGTAATTTTCAAAAGTTAACTTTGGAAACTCCATGAGGAGAAATACCTGAAAAGGAAAAATTCATTTGCACTCATCTGCACTCTTACTATGGTGACTCAAAATCAGACCAGAATTCCCATTTAAATGAGATGTGCACAGCAAAATTCAAGAAGCCCAGATTCAACAGACGTCTGCACAATCAGCAAGTTCCACTCTTTATGGCTTGCCCCACCACCAGCTCTGTGACCCCCTGAGGACGTGCCCACCACCAGCTCTGTGACCCCCTGAGCACATGCCCACCACCAGCTCTGGGACCCCCTGAGCACGTGCCCATCACCAGCTCTGTGACCCCCTGAGCACGTGCCCATCACCAGCTCTGGGACCCCCTGAGCACGTGCCCATCACCAGCTCTGTGACCCCCTGAGCACATGCCCACCACCAGCTCTGGGACCCCCTGAGCACGTGCCCATCACCAGCTCTGTGACCCCCTGAGCACGTGCCCATCACCAGCTCTGTGACCCCCTGAGCACGTGCCCATCACCAGCTCTGTGACCCCCTGAGCACGTGCCCACCACCAGCTCTGGGACCCCCTGAGCACGTGCCCATCACCAGCTCTGTGACCTCCTGAGGACGTGCCCGCCACCAGCTCTGGGACCCCCTGAGGACGTGCCCATCACCAGCTCTGTGACCCCCTGAGCACGTGCCCATCACCAGCTCTGGGACCCCCTGAGCACGTGCCCATCACCAGCTCTGTGACCCCCTGAGCACGTGCCCATCACCAGCTCTGGGACCCCCTGAGCACGTGCCCATCACCAGCTCTGGGACCCCCTGAGCACGTGCCCATCACCAGCTCTGGGACCCCCTGAGCACGTGCCCATCACCAGCTCTGGGACCCCCTGAGCACGTGCCCATCACCAGCTCTGGGACCCCCTGAGCACGTGCCCATCACCAGCTCTGGGACCCCCTGAGCACGTGCCCATCACCAGCTCTGTGACCTCCTGAGGACGTGCCCATCACCAGCTCTGGGACCCCCTGAGGACGTGCCCATCACCAGCTCTGTGACCCCCTGAGCACGTGCCCATCACCAGCTCTGTGACCCCCTGAGCACGTGCCCACCACCAGCTCTGGGACCCCCTGAGGACGTGCCCATCACCAGCTCTGTGACCCCCTGAGCACATGCCCACCACCAGCTCTGGGACCCCCTGAGCACGTGCCCATCACCAGCTCTGTGACCCCCTGAGGACATGCCCGCCACCAGCTCTGTGACCCCCTGAGCACATGCCCGCCACCAGCTCTGGGACCCCCTGAGCATGTGCCCGCCACCAGCTCTGGGACCCCCTGAGCATGTGCCCGCCACCAGCTCTGGGACCTCTTGGATCTCACTGGTAAGGAGGAAGACCCCCTCACCCTCACCCTCCTGGAAAGGGGCCAGTGCTGCTCTCTCTCGTCCCTCGAAGAAGAATGAGTCGCTCGGCCTGCCCCAGCCCTCAGGCTCTAGGGCCGGCACCAGGGCTGCCCCGCTGCCCCAGGACTGACTGGTGACTACTGGCAAATCCAACCAAGCTGCAGACTAAGCCACATTTTCCAGCAGCCATGTCTGTAAAGCCAAGGCAACACTTCCCAATCAGCCTGACAGCACTGCCGGGCTCTCAGCTGGTTCTACACATGGACAGATTAAAAGGAGGGTATTATTTGTACCCTATGCCCTGAATATCCCAACAGTACTTATTCTCTAGAGTTGTGGTGAGGACTGAAGTCACAGATAAAAAGCACTTCCTACAGGAACCAGAACATAAAAACTTGGCTATTATTGCTAACTGTATTATTACGATAATGAAAAAATACTGCTTTTATTATCAACAATAGAACGATATCAACTACAGAAAAAGAGCAACAATGAGATACCACTTTACACCCATTAGGATGGCTAGTATCAAAAAAACAAAACAAAACAGAAAACAACAAGTGTCAGCAAAGATGTGGAAAAATAGGAACCCCTGTGCATTGCTGACGGGAACGTGAAATGGTGCAGCTGCTGTGGAAGCAGCACAGCAGTTCCTCAAAAACTGAACAGAGTCACTGTATGAGCCGGCAATTCCACTCCTAGGAATACGCCCAGGAGAACTGAAAGGACTCAGGACAGACACCTGTACACCCATGTTCATGGCAACATTATTCACAAGAGCCAAAAGCTAGAAACAACCCAAAAGTCTAGGAACAGAAGAATGGATAAACAAAATTCGGTTGTGAAATAAAACACATACACATATATACTGGTCTCAGCCCCTGGTTCCTGGCACAAGGTTCCTGAAACCCTTGGAACGTCCTAACAAGACCACTGGGAGCATCTTCTGTTCTAATACTAGGTCTCTGACCCTGTTCCTGACACACAGTCCCTAAACCCCTTGGAGTTTCCTGGGTGATAGGAGCGTCCTTTGTTCTCACGAGGCGACTCTAGGTGGGCTTCTGGATGGCTCCTGGTCACCACAAAGACCACGCCATGATTAGAAGCTCGGAGCTTCCAGCCCCACCCCATTCTCGGGAAGGAAAGAGGGCTGGAGATTGAGTTAACCATCACTCATGCCTCTGTGATGAAACCTCCGTAAAATCCCAACAGCGTGGGGTTCAGAGAGCCTGCAGGTCGGTGAACACACCTACGTGCCAGGAAGGTGGCACCCCAACTCCACGGGGACAGAATCTCCTTCGCTTGGGACCCTTCCGGACCTCGCCCCCTGTGCCTCTTCATCCGGCTGTTCATCTGTGTCCTGAACCATGTCCTTTCCTACGGGATAAACCAGTAAACCTGAGGAGTGCTCCCCCCGAGTTCTGTGAGCCCTTCCAGCAAATTACCAAACTCTAAGAGAGGGTCACAGGAACCTCGATTTACAGCTAGTTGGTCAGAAGCCCAGATGACAACCTGGGGCTTGGGGCGTATGAAGTGGGGTCAGTCTTGTGGGCCTGAGCCGTCAACCTCTGTGACACTAACCCCAGGCAGATGGTTATCAGAACTGAACTGAACTGTAGGACACCCAGCTGGTGTGATCCAACGGTCTGATGTGTGGAAAGCCCACACGCTGGTACAAGAAGTGCTCCAAGTGTGGCGGCAGTGTGAGAACAAAGGAGAAACACAGAGGTGTGAGGGTTTATCAGTGGCATAACCATACAAGGGCATATTATTCAGCCTTAAAAAGGAGTGAAATTCTGACACACACACTACAACACGGGTGAACCCAGAAGACATGCTGAGTGAAATAAGCCAGTCACAAAAGGACAAATAATGTATGATTCCCCTAACATGAGGCTCTTAGGAGTCAAACGTCAGTCGAGACAAAGAGTCGCATGGGGACTGCCAGGGGCTCAGGGGAGACAGGAATTGTTTAATGGGTTGAGAATTGGGGAAGATGAAAAAGTTCTGAGATGGATGGTGGTGATGTCTGCACAACAATGTGAACGTACTTAGTGCCACTACACTGTACACATAAAATTTTTTTTTAAATGGTTAAAATGGTCAATTTTGCATTATGGTAAATTTTACTACAATCTAAAAGAGACGGAAGAAGCACGTGTTATTCCCCCCCAAAATCCAACGCCAGAAACCTTTACCCATCAGGGCTGCAGGCTGCCTTATTAAAATACTTTGGTCTGACGTCAGTGCTAGGAAAATACTTGTTTTATCAGAACTGTCACGTTCACCTTTAGACAGCTCTTCTCCTTGCTACCTCAGAAAACCAAAGAGCAGCAATTATCGCTCCCTGAGCTCCTGCTCTGTGCCAGGCCCGCAAACCCGAACGCGCAAGCCCCGCTGACCCCACGAGGGAGCGCCGTCCCCGCACCCTAACCTGAAACGCCCGCGGGCCCCGGGGCTCCTCCCCGCGCCCACGCGGAGCCGCTCCCATCACACTCCCTCCACGCGGCCCTACCCGCACCCGGACCACCAGCACTCTCCCCAGGCAGAACCAGAACACCGCAGCACACAGCAAGGCCTTTCCAGTCAACAGACGACATGCAAGTCAAGTCACAGCAGGCTCGGCTTGCAAATCTCTCCCCACCTCTGCGTCTCCGGCCACCCACTCTTCCCCTCAAGACGCTGGTTCTGAAATCTCACTCATCAGAGCGCCTACACCCCAGCTCCGTATGAATACAAACATATACACATACACACAGGAACCCACGAGGGCAAGGACTACACGACTGCACTGATAAAACCAGCAGTCTCTGTCGATAAATTAACGCTGCTTCAGGGAATGGGGACCACTGGGCAGACGTGCTCGGGAGGCCCGCCATTACCCCCCCGTGACGCCACGCAGGACAGCACCACGCACACACACGCAGAGGCCGTGCGCCAGAACTTCCACACCCATACCACAGTGACATAAATCACAGATCCCAGGCCGTAGAGAGAACCTGCGATTCCACGACGTGAGTCTAAGCAGAAACGAAAAAAGTGCCAGTACCACTATTCCCTTTCAAAATAAGATAAGCCTCTGAGTAATTTTTTAAATTCAGTAAAGTAATGTTAAGCAATTGCAGAAAACCTAAGGAAAGCGATGCATTTTAAAATGCTATTATTAGCACAAAGAAAAGGACAGAAATTACTTAACTGTGCATGACGGGCAAAAGCACCCACAGTCAGAAACTCCACACAGCCTGCATGACAGAGCGAACTCCCAGTCCTGACACTAGCCCTACAAAAGGGCAATACATTTTACCTTATATAAAAGTGTAACCACAAAAATAAAAACTAACAGATTTGAGATGTTTCTCCTTACAAATGGAACATAAGAGAGTAAGTCTCTATTTTAAAGTGCTGATGTCGCAACGGAATGAAAAGCTAGCCTGTGACCGTGCAGCCCTTTCCCCAGCGCGGGGGCAAACACCACTCCCCCTCGCAGAGAGAACGCGGGAGGCTGACCCCCGCCCGGGACGGGGAGCTTCCCGAGCACGTGCCCCGCCTCCTGCTACCCCCCCCCCCCGCCCACTCACCGCTGGGCTTGATCTCGCGCACGTAGTTGCTGGGGAACCAGCCGGTCCTGCCGCTGTGCGTGCCCTCCCACCAGCCCCCTTCCTCCACCCGCGTGACGTGGATGACGTCGCCTTTCGCAAAGGACAGCTCGTCTTCATTCGTCTGCTGGAAGTTAAACTTGGCTCTTACGACCAGTTGATTGTTGCTATTATCCGTCATGTCCTGAAAAGGGGAGAAGGGAGGAGACGTCACGAAGGACACACGTTCTGCAGCGTTACGACAGGAACAGATTTTGCTTGGACAAACGGAGCATAACCACCCCGTTCACAGGGTAGAGGGACGCCTGGACACACCCAAGTCCCCACGGCCCTGTCCGCTGCGCCAGGTCCAGTCCCAGAGGAAACGCTCAACGGCTGCAAAGGTCTCACTCCTGCCAGCGTTGTGCCTACGTGAACAGAGACACACTTTCACATACATTTACACACTACACACTTCTCTACAGTTTGCAACAAGTTAATACACTGCGACCATTTTCCCAGCAGTCCCTAATTACTGCAGTCTTAACTAACTGCTTAATATTACACTGTACGGCAGTGCCATTAGTTACTTAACCAAGTCTCCACTACTAGACTTGAGACCGTGTCTAGTTGTTTTCTACTGCCAAACAAGGCTGCATCAGAACTGTCTGCACATGTCTTTGCACACGCCCGTAAATGAGCCGATACGTTAAATTCAGGTCAGAGAACACGGATGACACATTTTAAATCTTAACGCCCATTTCTAAGTTGCCCTCCAAAAAGCTCCCACAGACCAGTGCCAAGCGACATTCCCGCCAGCAGCGTCTAAGACGTCTGACTGCTTCAAACACTCACCAACACTGGATATTGCCAAACCGACAGGAAGAAAGGGTACCTCATTTTAACTTGCATCTTTCTCAGAGATTAAGCCTAACTGCACATCTCTGAAAAGTGGGCAGAGGAAGGCAGACTGGCTAGAATGTCTTTTTGTCTCCATCTATTCCAGACCGGGTGCTGGAGAGGCCTGCAACCTGGAACTGCCAACGGAAGTCAACAAACAAAAATCCCCAAGCAGAGTCTGCTCTCCTGGCCAGAGGGGCGGGAAAGGGACAGCACATGGGCCACTCAGTCAGCACCCAGGTGTCCAAGGGGACCAGGCAGGACGTCCCGTGGCCCACCAAGCCCCAGAGCTCCGCCAGCACCGGTGACATCAGCCAAGATGCGGCTGGGAGTCCAGCGTCCAGTCCCCCCAGGTGGCAGCACGCAGCCCCATCTGCCCACACAGGTGTCCCCTGCCCTCCACCCAGCCTCGGCGGGGAGCCAGGCCCAGCGTCTCCCCGACCCCCGTCCAGTAGCACTCTCAGGGGTCCAAGAGAAACCCCAGTGACCCCAGGTCAATGAGTCTGACCCGACACCACTGCAAGGAAACCAAGCTGTCCCCAGAACCACGGCCTACCACCCTCGGCCAGGACCGCCACACAAAACCCCACGAGCCAGGGCTGCAGCCTAAAACACGAGATCTCAGCAGGATCCAACATCTTCCAACACACTCTCCAAAGTGTCTAGGATAGAACTGAAGACACCCCTTATTCCAAGAACAGGGAAAATCGGAGCCTGACTGAGAACAGACATGGATCCCAACACTAAGATGAAGCTCTCTCAAAACAAACAAAATAGAAAATCCCAGAAATGAAACAGAACTTATAAAATCTACTCAAACCGACAGAGTGAAAAAAAATTAAGAGAGCCCCAGGGACTTGGGGGAAATGACAAAGATCTGAGATTGGAACCATCGAAGTCTTGGAGGAGAAAGGACAGAGGTGAAAAGGAGTCTAAGAAATACGGCTAAAAATGTCCCAAATGTGACAAAAGACACAAACACACAGAGTCAGGAAGCTGAGTGAACCCCAAACAGGATACACCTAAAGAAATCTGGACCAAGTCACACCGTAACTAAACTTCAGAAAACTAAAGACAAAAAAACTTTCGTATTAGGACAAAAAAGACATCTGCGGATATGCAAGATCTGAAAAACTTTACCTCCCCTGCACCCTTGCTCAAGAAGTTAGTATAAGATGCACTCCTCCAAAACAGGGAATTAACCACGAAAAAAATGAAGACAGAGAAAGACATGGAGGAAGCCGACTCGGGTCAGAGGCGTCCGCAGGTGATGAAGGAAGCACAGAGGCGGCAGCCGCCACATCCTGGCTGCAACCAAGAGACCCTCCAGCGGCCAGAAGACTTCACCAGCGTCCCCCAGAAGAGGAAACTGAAAAACCCTAACACGTCTGAATGCGCAAAGACGAGATTCTTCCAATAAAGGCAAAAGACCAGACTATAATCTGCACAAGGTGCACAGAAAACTAAAGAGGCAACAGAAGGTCGTCAGGAAAGAACAGCCCCAGCTCACGGTGGCCCCGCTGTGAGTCTGGGTCATGCTGATGTTGCACTAACACCCACCCAACGAAGCCACTGCAGGACTCAGCCACGGGGAAGGGGGGCCCAGAAGCACCCGTGAAGCTAAGGCCCAGGGGCAGTGGAAGAGCCCTGAGGCCCCCTGCCACTGTGGGACGTCCACAGTGGCAACACTGTGGTATTTAAAAAAAACCAAAAACCAAAAACCAACCTTTATATAAGGCATTTTATTTAGAGAGACACAGGCAAATGCCTAAAGAACCAACAGAAAAAACAGGAAGTGGTCATCTCTACTGATTTTCTCCTAACAGCAAGTCTTGGAGGACTACCTGAGTCTTTAAACTACCTGCATGTGTCACTAAACAAGATGAGAAAGGTAAGGCACAAACACAGTGCTCAGGCAGAACTTCGAGAAGAGGAGCTGACATAACGCCTAAAACAGTTCACATGCATTTACCTATTTACGTGTTTATATGTTAACTGCTATAAATCGTGTTTATTTAATAATTCAAATTAATACATTAAATATTTATCTAATGAATTAAACATTTAATGCATACTTCACGTTTAATACTTAGAATATTCGATAAAGCAATCTCTCATCCACATTTGGCAGGAACCCTCTGGCTGACCCCTGTCCCCTCAAACGCGGGGTGGCAGGGGCACCGGAGCGGTGAGGGCCGGACAGGACTCACGTCATAGCCGGGACACGGCACATGCTGCCCTCGCTCTGGTCAGAGAAACACGACCCGCTCATACGCTGTGTCAGGTTCTCTCTCTCTGCAGACCACTGTCATCACTCATCAGCCGTCTACTCTGATCTCCAAGACAGTCTCCTTTTTGTGACTTCCCCTGGCTTTGCAGAGCCGATTCGGGTGACAAATTCCAATAACGGAACATGACACGTAACAAACACACGCGCAGAGCAGGCCCCTAAGGAGGTCAAACTGCCCCGGGAGCCCTGCTGTCGGCCTGTCTGTCCCCCCCACTGCTGGGCGCACGCCGGCCGGCATGCAAGTGGCACGCGGGGCTCCCGTCAGCATGCTGCCGAGGCGGTGACCTACGCTCTCCCTACAGCTGCAGGCCAGGCAAAGAGCAGGGACGCCTTCCCCACTCCAGAAAGGGACACTCCACTAAGGACAGGACAGGGCGACGTCTGCGCAGGGCCAGGCGGCCAGTCTGGACCCCTTCACTTCTGACGCCACAGGTTCCCAGCCGTGGAGCATGGCCTACACTGAAGGATGGGCTCTAGGAGCGCTGCGAGCGGGCGCGGGCCCAGGCGGGGTGAGGACCACGCACCAGGCAGACAGCCCAGCCCTCCTCACGGGGGGCTGCCGCCACCGCTGCTGCTGCCCCGGGAGGCTGGAAAGGCTGTATTCAGTCACTAGCTTACCGCTTCAGCTCTTTTCCTCCCCTTTTCTAAAAGCTCCCCTGAAACGAGGGGCAGAGAAATCGTTATTCCCTTTTTTTTTTTTAATAAATTTATTTATTTTATTCTTGGCTGTGTTGGGTCTTTGTTGCTGCGCACGGGCTTTCCCTAGTTGTGGCGAGCAGGGGCTACTCTTCGTTGCGGTGCGCGGGCTTCTCATTGCGGTGGCTTCTCTTGTTGTGGAGCACGGGCTCTAGGCGCGCGGGTTTCAGTAGTTGTGGCACGTGGGCTCAGTAGTTGTGACTCAAGGGCTGTAGAGCGCAGGCTCAGTAGTTGTGGCGCACGGGCTTAGTCGCTCCGCGGCATGTGGGATCTTCCCGGACCAGGGCTCGAACCCGTGTCCCCTGCAGTGGCAGGCGGATTCCTAACCACTGCGCTGCCAGAGAAGTCCGAAATCGTTATTCTTACCTAGCAGGTCAAGAGGAGTCTCACCGCGTTCACCTCATGAGCGGCTCACCGGGTCCACGGCACAGGCAAGGTGGCTGGGGCTTTTTAGTTCTGGTGTAACTTAAACTTTCTCTCACTAATGAAACACCAATGCTATACTTACCGTAATCTCAGCAACATTCATCACAACAGAACATTTAACTTTATTTTACTAAAATTATTCCTTTGCAATCCATTCCTCATTTACTCAAAAACAAAAGAAACAAAAAAACCGACGACAACTGCCACAAGTGAATGGGTCAGACAGCAAATATTTCTTTGTCCAAAGCTTGTTGATTTTTCTTGCATTTTCCTTGTGTATTTCATAAAGCTAATTGAAACTATTTTTCAAGTGGTCTGGGCATCTTCCCTTGCTTTGGACCACAGAGCTCGCAATGGGACCCTTTAAGTCCGTCCAGCCTCACGGGGTGGCCGTGAGGGTCACACAAGTCAGTCCAGGCGAGACACCGAACCAGCCAGAGCTGGCACAGAGAAAAAACGCTCAAGGTGTGTTGTGTTGTTCACAAGGCCTGAAACAGGGCAATGGGACTTCTCAGAGAGGAAGAACAGTCACAGACACACAGCAGGGAGAGTTAGTTTGAGTTCAAAAAGTTCAAGAACACATAAAAATTATATCCCTTCTACAGCTCTCCGTTTTTACCGCTGCTTCGTGACCAAATTCAAATTAACTTCTCTCTACAACACACAGCTCCAACAAGGTTAACTTCCGTTTCCGAGGATCACACCAGCTTACTGGGCAATATTCTCTTGTGGTAAAGTAGAGAGCGGTGGTCTCTGAAGACTCCAGGAGGGTCGGTTCTCTTCAGACTCACAGGACGAGATCACTGATTCTCTAACATACAATAATTTACTAAAGTGTCGCATGAAGCAAAGTCACAGCACCGGCTGATTGAGCTGAGGACCAGGCCGCCATCCGGTCCAGAGTGGGCTCGGCTGTCTGTCAGGTGGACACTGGCCCCGGCTGGTGGATGGGGCGGCCTCTCCCCACGGTCTCTGCTCGGCCCTGTACTTCACATTCCCAGGTCCTCATTTCCACGCCTGTGCTCGCAGCCTGTCTCCTGGCGATTTACAAATGGGTTTTCCTCACTTTCCAGGAGGACTGTTCATCTCAGGTGGCTTCCCCACCTCACCAGCACCGTTATAAGGGAGTCCCTCCACAACCCGCATCCTGACTCAGTAGGGCGCTGTCACGCTTTCATAAAGAGAAAAAACCCCTCTAGGTGCTTCGGCTTTCAGCCATTTTCTTCCTCATCTAAGTACTAGATATGGATTTCTTATTCCCAAACTTCTGTATCTTTGTGCAGAGTAGGTAAGAAAATATGATGCAAGTGACCAGGAAAACATTTTAAAGCTCACATCCCTCCAGATAAACAGATCTATATCTTAAACTAGAGTGCCCCAAATACACAAATTTCTTAGAAGCTGCCATGAAGCGTGGCACGCGGATAATCTGGTGATGGGCAAACGCCAGGCCCGAGAACAGGAGCGACGGCAGCAAAGGCAAACCGCCCTCTGGCTGAGCAACTCCCCGGAGGCCCGTGTGTCCTCCCAGACACGCTGCACACGCCCGGCTCCCAACACACTCCCATTCTCAGGGACCAACTCTCACACTTACCAAACTCCGATACTGGCCCTGGAACAGTCTTGAAGTCCGACCGTGCGAAGGCTGGGGTCCCAGGGAGTCGAAAGACTTGATCCGGTGAGAGGAGGGCCGGGCACACACGGAGTCACTTCCCAGGCCGATGTCTGCAAGGTCATCACAGGGGAGAGAGCGAGCTGAGTCCCCTGACACTGCGCCCACACCCGGCACCGGGCTCCGAGGGTCGGGGGGCCACCCGCGCAGGAGACCAGGAGCAGAGTCCCCGCCACGGGACCGAACGACCGCACGCGCCCCGGGCACCTTCCCGGGAATTAACTGAACATAACTATTTAGCAGTCCTTCTCTCGCTAAGTTCCGAGTTTACACCGTGTTTCCTAACTGTTTCAGTACCTTCTCCTCACCTGGAAACAAGAAGCCTCTCACGCTCGCCTCCTGAGCAGAGCACCACCCAGACCCCCCCGCGTGCCCACCGCACGCCCGCTCCTCCAGGATCACTCTTTGCGCAGTGAGCGAGCCGCAAGCGCGATCGTGCCAGAGACGGAAAAGGCTCTCTTACTTGAAACAAACAGACCCCCTGGCACTTTCCGGCCAGAAAGGCCCTTCTGAGGATGATGCCCTCGGCACGACAGCAGGCACGCTTCACTCGCCTCACAAGGCTGTGAAAGGACCAGAGACCACACAGCACTAAAGGCTCAGGTCTCTCTCTCGAGTCGCTGCAGGATCACACACCCCACTCAGGCCACCAGCACGTAAATGTCAGCAGCCCACTTCGCAGAAGCGATGTGATTTTTTAAAAAATGAGGCCACGAGAGCGTTTTCTAGGGAAATCACTGTTTTGAGATGCACGCACCTAGCAATTTCCTAAAGCTATGTGGGGGACCTCCTATAAAAATGTCCTGAAACTGGGGGTCTCCGGGTCCTCTTTCTCTGGCAGATCCCTTTGGATTGACTTACACAGCGTCTTATGAAATTCTGAATTAGGTACCAACAGCTGAAAGTCTGGGGACTTCCCAGGGAAACCGGCACTTCCAGCTGTTCTTGAAGCACCAGGGCTCTGGCGCCTCTGGCTCTGCGCTCCCTGACTGACCCAGAGCTGAGCAGGGCGCACGCGGGCAGAGCAACCGCTGCCCTCTGCCCCCCTCGCTCCTCCATGCTGCCTGCCGGGCTCCACGGACCTGGTGTCCGGGACCCCTGCCCTAAAACCACCTTGACATCTCAGTGTGGAAGCCCCTCCAATTCTCAGGCCCTGCTCAGCGCTGGCAGTAAGGGCCAGCGTCTGCTCCCACCGTGTGGCAGAGGCCTGGCAACTGCGGGCACAAACAGTGCCCGGAGGACAGGCGTGAAGAAGCTGCCCAGTGGCTGCCTGCCGTACCCAGGGAGCGTTTAGGGTCCCTTCCTTCCCCACCTCCCATCTCTCCTCCGTCCAAGTAAAAGGCAAGTATTCCTCCACACGCCTGGAGAGAACACAAAGGGTCTCCCTGAAGTGCCGGAAGCAGAGGAAAGATGGTGACGGGCTTCCCCAACAATGACCGTGGAGTCAGCAGGTGCACCTGTCTTACACTTGTGTCAGCCCCTACAGCCGACGGCTGAAAAGGCACTGTCACCTCCTTCACGCTGACTTCAGAAACACAAATGAAGAGCGGTAGCCAACAAATACAGAAGCAAAAAGTTCTCTTCATCTGAGAAGGCTCAGTCCTCTTGTTTAAAAGCTGAAGAGAAAAGCACCAGGTTTATTTCAGAACTTCCAAACAGGGCTTTGTAAAGAACAGCGCTACGTGCTCTGCGTCCAGGGTATATCCAATGATGTCAAGAACATACGAGAAACACTTCTGTATCAGATGGGGGTGGGAACGACGGTAACACGTGCCCGGAAGGTACAGCTCCCGGCCTGTGTCCACGCTTCCCGTGGCCCGCAGGGCTCCGCCTCGATCACCGAGGGTCTCGCGGCCCGGTGGACGGAGCGAAGCCGCCCTCGTCACTCCCCCTCACCTTCCGACCCACCCGAACTTACACACCCAGGGCGAGAGCAAACCTGCCATATCCCGCCCGCGGCCTCACACGTGGGGACCACATCTGCCAAAGCCGCTCTCGCCCCAGCTGCCAGAGAGCAAGCTCAGCGGAGGGCAGTGCGTGTCAAACTGCGGCCCAGACGCCGGCGAAGTGCTGCAGGCGGGCCGGGGCCGGGGCTGGGGAGGGGCCGCGCTGCACCCGCCGCCTGCACGCGCCCTTCCCTGTGAAGCCGTCATCGACTGCCAACGCTTCGACCGTGGCGGGCTGGCTCCTTTATTACCTGTCTGCTCACGTGAGGTCTATCACCGCTCCGCTCCACCGAGGGATCAAGGAGGCAGCACAAGCTTGACAAAACGCCACAAGCCTCCCGTCTGGACGGTGCGACAGCTGCATGTACTTACGTCCGCCTTGATGCCCCCACCTCTCCGCCCCCTCTCGCCCTCCTCCTGGACTTGGACCCTCACGCTTTCCTACACTCGCTCACCGGGGTCCTAACTTAGCGTGTCCCCAGGTGCTGTCACCTCAACAGTCCTAGACATTCTCAACTTCAAGCCCGAAGTCAAGCTATGAAAAGGGAAGCCCTGCCCGGGACGGCAGGCCGCACAGGCTGCTCTGGGCGCACGTCCCCAAGCGCGGGCAGCGGGGCAGCGCCCAGACAGCCCTCCCAGCAAACGAATGGCATGAGGGGCCCCGGAGGCGGTTCCTGCAGCCCCGAGCGTTCCGACCCCATCCCTTCCCCACACAGTGAGGAAGGGTCAGGGCGAAATGAAAGGAGACCCTGACAAGAGAAACTTACTTTTTCTGATGAAAAGAGACGAATCAAGGGCTAACTGCCCCTCCCAGGGATCTGAAACTACAGTCCATAAAGGTAAGTTGAAAACAAAAATGACTTTAAAACAAAAGAGCCTCTAAGCCCTTCCGGTGCCTCAGGCAGCCTCCAGGCCCGAGCTAGCCCCACAGGAGTGCATACAGACCCCGCTGTCCTCTCCGCGGTCGGGGAGCCCACCCCTCTCTAGAGGTGCGACTGGGGCTCGAACCCGCAGCCCACAGAGCCCAGGTGCCCTCGTCACCCTCAGGAAACCTGGTCCAGGTAGGTGTTTACTGTAGAGGCCAGCTCACTGGCCGCACCTCAAAAACAGGCACTAGATCTGCTCACTAGATCTGAGCTTTAATCAGCATGAACTTAATAAAACTCCAGAGCAAGGTGCTTCAAGCTCCAGGACAGCCCATGAGTAGCCCCTGCAAAGGAGGCACTCCCCCTCTGCTGTACTTCTCCCTCTGCCCACAGGAAGGGAAGCACTGATATCTACCAGGACCTCAAAAGGAGGACTCTGCTTGCAGCACAAGTGACGACCAAGAATTTAATGCAATCCTTTTTTAAATTCAATAACGTTCATTCTGCCTCACTAACACAAAAGCAACAGGTTTTTGCCCCTTCTTTCTTCCCCTCCCCTCAAGTTCCGTAAAAAGAGACTTACCTGCTGTTACTTTATTTAGAGTCACTAAGGAGCTGAGGACCTTGTTGAAATTCTGCCCCTGATACAAATCGTTTGCATCAAATGTCTGAAAGGGAAAAGTGAACAAGCAGAATTAGCAGAGTCCGGTGTTGGGCAGGCCTGCGCAGCAAGAGGAAGACAGTAGGCTTCGCAGGTGAGACCCCAGCGAGGCGGCACACCTGGGAGCCCGGCTTCCGGTCGGAGCGGGAGGCCGGGCCAGCCTCCCTTCCTGGGGCCGCTCTGGGCCTGAGTCCAGCTTCCCAACCACCACGTCCCCACCCTGCCGCACCCTGCTTCATAACCTGGGGCGCTGCTGGCACTCCATGAGGGCTCCTCTCCTTAGACGGAGGCTGAGGCCTCAGGGCAGGCCTACTACAGACTTCCTCTCCCGGCCACAGCCGATGCCAAAACCAACAGCAGCAAAAGGGAAACGCAGACACCAGAGAGGATACGAGAGGGAAGGAAGGGAAGGCAGTAGAGGCCGACTCCAGAAGAGGGGGGGCGGGGACACCGCCACCCTCCGGGCAGAGCACGAGGCCAGACCGGGACCGTCTGGTCTGCATCGCTGCGATCTCGGCCGCCTAGAGACTGGGGACGCGCCCAAGCTCGTCCCCTCCCCGCCCACCCTCCAACACCCAAGAGCTGAGAGACGCTGCGCGTCAGGCGGCCTAGACACAGCACGGCTGAGCCACGATGCGCGCAAACACACGCGCTGCAACAAACGCGTCTCACTCCCAAACACCGTCTGAAGGCCACATACACCTTCTGATCACTGAATAACTCCTGCCCTCCCCCAAAAAATTTAACTGTCAAATCGTCCACAACTCTGTGCCAGAAAAATTGTGAAAAAATTTCTTTGAGATGCAATTAACATAAAGATGTGTTTAGACGCCCAAATGAAAACTGTGTTAACATTCTCCAAAGGTTCTCTCACTGGGGCAAAAATGAACTATGGTGACCAGTCATCCCAGGAATGACTTCCTCTGCAGGTCGCCTGTCACCTCTCCCCCGACTCGGCGGTTCCTCTATCTCACACCCTGCCAGGAACCCCCGCTTCTCCTCTTCCTGCCTCTCCCACCCCCTGCACAGCTAACTCTTACTCATCCGGCTCCCGCCAGCCTCACCCCCCGACTAGACTCAGCAGCGCCCAGCCAGGCTCCCGGCACATTCATTGCTGCAATCTTACGGTCTATGTGTGCACGCTGCCCTAGACCGTGCAATCTACACGAGCAGACCTCACAACACCCAACATCCAGAAAATGGCCAGCACACAGTAAAAACGCAAATGTTTGCTGAATGGGTAACAAGGCACCAATCCACCCAGCCACCCACCCCGTGGCACTGAATGTCACTGTGGGACAGACACATAAAGAGCAGCTGAGAAGAGCCATTCCAAATCTAAAGAACCACTGCTGTCTTCCACAGAAGTCTTCAGTCTTAATTTCTGAGATGAGTAAAAATCATCATGAGGTATGTCTATTTAAACATGAACAAGAGAGAGACAAATCCAGAAGTTGAAAAACCACTCCAGGAAGGAGGCCATCAAATCCAAGTCAAGAGAGGAGCTGCATACACAGAGCTGGGAAGGGAGCCGTAAACACAGACACCCAAGCCCTCTGTGGATGTCACTCATGCATTTCTCATCTGATGCAGCAAAAAATAAAACAATTCATGATGCCAGATCCTGCCTGTAAAAAAGAGTATCCCCTTAGAACAGTCTTTAGAATCACCTTACAGTACAGACTTTAACGCATTTGTTCTGATATCTATTATTTAAAAAGAAATTCCAAGTCAAATGAGAGCATGATCTAGGCTGATATATCCAGCTACATTTTGTAATGGGTTGGTTGCATTTTTTAACAAAAGTATGACCCTCAATAGGCCTCGGCTTCCTTCTGTGCAGGAAATAAAAGTGCCTTCTCTCATAAAAGGCGGGCAGATGATCTCAGCTCTCAAGTTCTAATTCTAGAGCTTGGAAAATTCAAATTGTGGTATTCTGCAAAAAAGAAATATACATGAAAACATCTACTAACCTTCATCGTGGTGAGGCAGAGAGTCACAAAACCCAGAAAAACAGGATGTTGAAAACTGAAGTTTCCTGTTATTCCAGAACTATATATCTTTCTTACTTGGATACCAGGAAGCGTCTGGTTGGCTGAAACGGCCCACCAATGGGCTCCAAAGTGACATCAGAACTTAAGTGAATTCACACACACACCACATTTCTTAACAGGAAGCTACACAATGAGATGAGACAAACGCTTGCCACTGAGAGGGAAAAAATGCACATTCTGAGTTAATAAAATGTTTTGACTAAGGTGCTTCTCTAGAGAAAGAAAACCGACTAGTTCCTGAAATAGAAATCTACTCAACAAAAAGCAAAAACAGAAAAATCTTAGGGTACAGAGGAAGTCTGTACTGTGGGAATAGAGGAAAGTCTCATTAATAGGGCACACAGTTACCCCAGGGCGCTCATGCTTAGGAGATAAGCCTGCCTCTCCCATGGACCTGCCATTCGGGCTGAGGGCACACACGCCCACCCTCCACGCCCCTCGGGTCCACACTCCCACGCCTTTCCTCAGGGGGTTCTCAGGAGGGGCCGCACGTTAGGATCTCCCAGGACCTTAGAAAACCAAGACACTCAAGCCACATCCCATACTAATTATCAACAAATTAGAATCTCCAAGGAAAGGACCCCGAATCAGAATGTGAACACTTGCCAGGTGATTCCATGCAGCCAAGGGTGAGAAGCACCTCCCTGGAGAGAGAGAGAAGGTGTCAGGAACCCTCTCCCCAGGCAAGCTCACCCCCTCACACCCATGACCATCCCTTATAAGCACAGAGAAGAGGGAACGCATACCACGAAGATCTCGGAATCTACCCAACTGGGAACGTGTATTTCCGAAAACTCACCCTCACTTTTACATTTAAGTGAATTAAAGGTACAGTAGACTAATCCAATATTCGCAAACTTATCCTACCAGTTTTCTACCAAAAAAAACTCATAATATTAAATGTATTAGTTATAGTTCATTTTTAATATCTTACTTTCAAAAGAAACAATACTATGTAGTGAAATACAACAAATACCAAACCATGTGGGAACCAAGCTAGAAGGGACCCAGAATATTTAAAGTGGAACATAAAAATACTTTCTGAAAAGTGTCTGTCATCACCCACAAAGGGGAGCGAGGTTGGGATGAGCTGGGAAGGAGGGAGACAGTCCTTCCGAGCTTGAAGGCTGCCCCCCCACCCCGTGGTTACGGCCCTACACCGTGTACTGAAGCCCTCTGGGCCTCGGCTTCGCATCCATGAGACGGGAAGGAGGAACAAAGGCCTGAGGATGAGGATGCCAGTGACGGGAGGCAGCACCGTGCCAACGCCCCCCGAGTTCAAAAATGAGTGAAATTACAAATACTCAATCTTGTACACCAAACCTCAAGGTCTCCTGAAAAAACTGACCCACTGATAACTACGTTCTACCAAGGAAAATTCTCTTTTTCTATAATACAAACAACTACAAAACAAAACAAAGAAAGCTCCCTCAAGGTGGGGTGCTCGGGAACAGAGGAGAACACTCGAGAGCCTGTCCAGAGAACAGACCACGCGGCTCCGCACACCGGCAGGTGCTGCCCTCCACGGGGCCCCCTGAGCAGCGCCCCAGCTCGCGCGCCAGCGGGTGACCCCCTCACGCGCCAGCAGGCCGAGGCTCCCCGCAGAGCTCCGTGCACGCCAGGGCGGCGGCAGCTCCAGCACCGGCATCGCTCCGCGTCTGTCCAGCAGAGGCCCAGGTCCTCAGAGCACCCAACGCTCTGACCACTGAGCCCCAGAAAGCACTGTCAGGGCCACACCACCCAAAGGGCTAAGCCTGAACGTCAGGCACCTGGCCCAAACTCAACCTCCCAGCCTTCCCTTTTGCTAGCCCTCGAGGTTATCCTATTTTGACATATTCCTTATTTCTACTTAATGTCACATTTCCAGACGTTCAGGTGCAGTTCCAGAACTAACACCTGGAATAAGGAGGCCTCACCCGCACCTGAGCTGCACGTATGTGAGGCGGCACGTATGTCGACCGCCACCAGCACCAAGCTGGCAGGGCGAGGCCATCAGGGTGGCCCACGCGCGTGGGCTGGAGCTCTCCAACGTGCAAACAAACCTCTAGCTAGAAAGAGGACGCGCCTGTGTTTTGGCAGAAAGAGCCACCGTGGTTTTCAGGGAAGCATCACCAATAATGTTGTAAAATAAAGAAGTTTCCAAGGCACAAGATAAGAACTGATGCTGATCAATCCAGAAAGTTCACATTCATCACACTATTTTCCAACTTCCTTTTTTTATTCTTTTAAAATTTATTTATTTATCTATCTGTGGCTGCGTTGGGTCTTTGTTGCTGTGCACGGGTTTCTCTAGTTGCGGCGAGCAGGGGCTACTGTTTGTTGCAGTGCGCAGGCTTCTCATTGCGGAGGCTTCGCTTGTTGCAGAGCACGGACTCTAGGCACGTGGCCTTCAGTAGTTGTGGCTCTCGGGCTCAGTAGTTGTGGCTCACGGGCTCTAGAGCGCAGGCTCAGTAGTTGTGGCGCATGGGCTTTGTTGCTCCGTGGCATGTGAGATCTTCCCGGACCGGGGCTCGAACCCATGACCCCTGCATTGGCAGGCGGATTCTTAACCACTGCGCCACCAGGGAAGTCCCCCAACCTCCTCTGTCTAACTCCAGGTCACCCCTAAAGAGGGGTGTGCGTCCCCACCCACTGCCACGCCTTCCCATGGGTTCCGGCCAATGAGCTGTGAGCACACGTACCCGCTCTGAGCAGGACAGTGCGTGCCAGGCCCCAAGCGAAGCTTTAGGAGCCTTCAGGCATTTCAGCCAGCCTCCCCGGTCTTTTCCTTTAACTGAGCATGGCAAGGCCCAAACTGGAGCTGCCCCACCAGCCTGGACCCGAGAATAAAGAGGCCACTCGGATCAGAGCAACCCCGTATCCGCAGCCAACAAGACGGGCAGGATACACCTTCAGTGCCGTCAGCCGCGGAGACGAGGGGGCTGCTGGCTAACACAGCACCGCCCGGCGAGAGCTGGCAACACAGCCACATCCCACACTCTCCCTAACTGAACTGGCTCTCGAAGGGGAGAGTACATCTCCGAACAACAAGCAGGAAAAAAACAGTATTAAAGTGAAGCAGTCAGCTCATGTAAAGTTGGACCGTTTTAACACTAAATGGTAAAAGTTAAAACCTCTTAGGCTGAGTCACAGAATTCCCTGTTATTCAAAATAAGACTGCTCCCAAAAAAGTACCTATCACTCCATAGCAAACAAAGTTCTTCCTTCCTTCCCAAATTCTAAAGACGGTCATCACGTAACTGCTAAAGGCTGCTGCTTTACAGAAATCTCCAAGAAAAGACACAAATGCCTCCGTGCTCGCCCTGAAAGACTTCCTCTCCCCTCCCCGTTGATCAGCAACCTTGAGCAGGTGCCGTAAGAACCAGGAAGGAAGGCGGGGTCAGGAGATGGAGGGGGACCAGAGCACAGTGCCACCTGTAACCCCCAGGTCATCCCGTCCATATAACAAGTCACCCTAAAACTCAGAGGCCTAACCACAGGTGGTCTGGGTGTCAGGAGCCCAGAGCCACCTGGCGGGGACGTGGCTCAGTCTCCCACGGGGAGGCCCCAGGTGTCCACTGCCAGCCTGACAGCTCCCGGGGCTGAGGCTCTGGAACGGCGGCTCACCGCATGGCCGTGTCCTCACGGCATGGACAAGGCCCCAGAGACAGCGATGGGGCAGCGAGAGCAGGAGCGGGAAGGAAGCCCCGGGGCCTGCATCCCAGGAATGGCGTGACCAGCGCTCCAGACTGTTCCACTGGAGGGAAGGGGCCACGCGCCAGCTTCAGGAGGGAGGCGTGGCCCTGCTGGGAAACCAGCCGCCTGCCCACCCACTACGGGAGTCCTGCTTCCTGCGCCAACTCTTCTCCCCAAATCCAGCTGCCACCCCTTCTAACTGGGCCCATCAGATGTCACAGCCACTCGGCAGAGCGCTGCCACTCCTGACAAAGAAGTGGGGCGGACCCCCGCCCCGGCAGGGTAACAGGAGGCTGACGAACACTTCCGTCTGAAAGGCTCCCCTAAGCCCAGCATCAGTGAGCTGCTTCACCTTGGAGTCCAAATGCACAGACGGTACTGGAAATCAGCATTACCTTCCACATAATAAAACAGAAAAGCAAACTTCATTTCACAAAATAGAGTGTGTTATATACTTCACATAACAAAGATCTTGTTAGTCAGGAACCTTTCAACTGTAAACAAGTGAAACCCAACTCAAACTGGCTTAAACAAAAGAAGAAATTACTGGTTCTCACAACTAACAAGTCAAGAATGGCAAGAACCGCAAGCACGGAAGTCGGAAGCTTCAGGCCATCTCCTGACTCGGCTTGCCTCTGCGTGGGCTGCAGTTTCAGGAACGTCCTGGCTCATAAGGTAACACGGCTGCCAGCAGCTCCAGGCCACAGCCAACAAGTGCACCACCTCCGCTGCACCTGGCTGGCCCTGCCTGAGTCACAGCCACATGGCCAGAGGCAGAGCAGCAAGGCGAGCTGGGCAAGGCGCAGGCGATAATGTGCAAAAGCCTCCTGGCAACCTGCACACGCATGCAACTTGGTGCAGGCAGGTAAGGCAACCCTGTGCAGCACCAGGATGGACCAACGGATCCAATAAAGGACGACACAGTAGCAATGAGCGGTTACCACCAGCGCCCCAGAGTCTCATCAGCAATCACAGTGACCTGGCCTTCACAGAACCCAGACATCACAACCATGACGGACTCTGACCCAGCGGGCCATGCTGATACAAATGCAAAAGTAGGTGACTCACCCCTAAATGATGTCACCACCAGCCGATGATACCCCTGGGTGTACCTAAAGAGAACATACCAGGGAATGCAGAGAAGTCTTCCTTCCCCCACGCCAGTACTAATGGAGAGACCCCTCACGACGCAAGGCAGACCGACCAAGCACTTTCTCAGCTCACGCAGCCTTAATATTCCACATGCAGCCAGCCAGCTCCTCAGATGAGTTCATGAGGAAGCTATTTCTGACACAAGAAATTGTTACTTTGGGCACAGTTCTGGAGTGTGGTTCTCGAAGTTTAAAAATATAATCTTGTCCTATCACACTGTCAGATGGAATTTGTGATTTTAGAACAAGATGAGTAAAGACGAATCTTAAGTAAGTTGTGCTATTTAAGTTTAATGCAAATGGTCCACATTGCTGGGGATAGACATGTGGAAAACAGGGATCCAGCAGGGAATTCTCGCCTTCTTGGCTTCTGTAGATTTTGTACTTAATTCCACCTACTCCTACGCCCTAGGGATAAAATTAAAGTTTGACGACGGATTCTATCAATACACAGCACTTTCACCCAATGTGCCCCCCATTTCTTTTAGTTTAAAATGACAATTAAATCATATTCAATTTTGTGGATTCCACTGTATCAACACCAAAACACTAGGACAGGGAACACTTATACAAGAAAAGAGATACCAAATATTTTAGGTAGTTTCCAGGAAGGGTTGGGGCGGAAGGGAGAACAAAGCCCTGAGAAGCGAGGCAAGATGACTGATGCAATGAAAGGGCTGCTACGTTTCCGTCCGCCGTAAAGGAGCAATCATCCCGAACAGACACCACCAGGTGGGGAAGAAGAGGAGGAAGCATCCACTGAAGCATCCCCTGGGCGCTATGCTGCAGATTTCATGCCGACCTTATTTTACAAAGGGGAAAAACGAGGCTCCAAAACACGGTACGGCAGGTTCCACAGGAGAGCGAAGAATTGAACCCGATCAGTCACTGCTGCTCCCCCTGCCACACACGTGGGTCCGTGGGGCAGCAGCCATGGGCCCACGGGTCCCAGAGCCAGCTGGCACAGGCGCAGCACCCCATCAGCCCACCGTGGGCTCCCAGTCTGACTCCTAGGGACAGTGAGGCAGGCCTGCAGAGAACAGCCACACGGCCGCCAGACAGAGCGGGTCTGGGCAGGTCACAACAACTACTTAGGCTGACAATTAGTTTAGGTGCTAACATCGAGAGCCAAAAGGGCAATGAGTACCTTGCATTAACTTTAATACTCAAAACAAGTAGTTATAAAACCCAAACTTTGAGAAACATTTCAAGACAGTAAACTGCACACATACATTACCTCCCATCCCTCCCAAGGTTCCACTGAAATAACAGAAAAGGCAGGCTTTAAAAAAAATAGTAATAAATGGGACTTTCCTGGTGGTCCAGTGGTTAAGAATTTGCATTCCAATGCAAGGGACATGGGTTCAATCCCTGGTCGGGGAGCTAAGATCCCCCGTGCCATGGGGCAACTAAGCCCGCGAGCCACAACTACTGAGCCTGCGTATTCTGGAGCCCACGAGCCACAACTGGAGAGAAGCCCGCCCGCCCGCATGCTGCAGCAGAAGATCCCGCATGCCACAACTAAGACCCAATGCAGCCAAATAAATAAATAAACAAATAAAAAGAAAAAATTTTTAAACGTATCTAGTACATAACCAAACATACTTTATTTAAAAAAAAAAAAAAGGTATCTGGGAGAGTGGAAAGCGAGTGTGTTAAGGAGTGTGGTCTGATGTAGTATGAATGCCCAACAGCGCTTGAGGTTGGAGGGCAGGAATTTAACGTGAGACGAGTTGGCATGATTAAGTATTAAAAAACAAAACAAAACAGTAATAAAGACTCCACTGCAGTGCTAAAGGGGGCAGCGGGGAGGCCACGAGCAGTCGAAGTGAGGCTCAGGGAATCCTTGAGGACAGGAAGTAGACGGGCTCTGCGTGATCAAGGGGCGCTCTCAGCAGCACCTGCGGGGAGCCTGGGGGAACAGTGCGGAGAGCCCTCCAGCACCAGGGCAGGAGAGCAGCGCCCAGTAAGCCCCAGCAGAGCAGCCCCTTCCTCTAGGAGAGGCCAAGCACCCAGACCGCCCCAAGGAGAGCCCGCTGCCTGCACTGGCTTCCCAACGTAAGGGACAAACTTGAGGTGCTGCTAGACCCACGTAACAGGCACTGATAGGAGGAAACAAAACTGAAATGCCCTAGGAGCTCTAACCACAATAAAGCCTGAACTGTCCCAGAGCTGGAGCGGGGCAAGGAAATGGGATGCAGGGACAGTCCATCCCTCCACCCTGCTCATGGGCCTCACCCACAGTTCCCCTGCCTGCTCCCAGCCACGCCCCTACGGTGAAAGCATCCCACCACCTACGTGGCTTTCCATTCCCATCGCCACTGGGCCCGTATTCACAAATAGGAAGAGGAACCAAGGCCACGTGTGACAGAGAGTAAAGAGGAGGACAAGTGAGTTCTGGCTCCGAACAAGATGCAGCAGACACACTCTCCTATCCCTCCACCTCAGTGCAGCTAAAAGCCCTGGACGTCCACATAAAACAAACGTAAGACAAGACAGTGCTGGATACGACAGGCCAACTGGCTACGGGCTTCAAGACCTGAGAAACAACATGGCAGCGGGTTCTCTGGATCTTCTTTTTGCTCCCCCAGACTGGGTGCTGGAGAAGCCTGCAATCCAGACACACCAAAGGGTGCGGACTAACACAGCTCCGGGAGAAGCCTGCCCTCTCCGGCCAGAGCACCAGGAAAGGAGCAGCCCAGCAGACAGGAAACTTCTAGACAGTAACCAACCCCCCCACCAAAGCCCGCAGGAAACACGGCCCACCCTACCAAGGCCTTAACAAAGTGCCCTCCCTCGGCCCTGCGTACAGGGGCCCGCAGAGTCACACTGAGTTCCTCAGCTTTCAGACAGGAGTAAAGTCTAAGACGATAAATCAAGAGATACAGGCTTCTGGCTCATTATTTATAAAGGTAACTACTGAAAAATTAAGAATCACTAAACAGTGCGATTAGTAAAATGTGGGACACAGAGGGATTGTGAGGAGTCAGGGCACGTGTGCTAAGTCCCGTCCTTTCATGCGGATCTAAAGGAAGCCAGAGTAGGACAGAGAGGAGGAGCTGGGTTAGAAGAGGATTTCACAGGTAAAAATCCAAAGGGCTTTGAAAGAATTAGCTATTACAACGAGAAAATGAGAACGTACAAGTACGTCATAAACTACTCAGTGCTACGCAAGTTTAACTTTCACCACACACATGAGACGTTCAAAGGAAGCTTGAGTGACCAGAAAAGTCAGAATCGTAGATGATGCTTCACATGAGACTTGAGGGTAGATGCGAGATCGAAACATGCAGATGGAGGTGTTCAGACCATTTCATAGAGAAATAAAGCCAAGAATAATTCAGCTGTGACCAAATATTTTCATTCAGAACATCTTTGTTTTTTCCTAAGAATTAGGCGCCAGTACTTCTACCTAAATGCCGTAAAATGCTACATCTCTCTCTGCCTTTCTCTATTTAACTTCCAGTTTCCAGTACGTGTACACTGTGCACTGAATTCAAAATAAGTACCGTTTACTAAAGCTTGCCAGCACGAACACGATGCCATAATATGAGGACAACGTGGCCACTGGCATGCTGTCTCCCTAGAGTTCTTCACCACTTACTGGTCTTAATTCTACCTTGTAGGGCTATATTTGAGTCCCCAGTGCTGGGCCCAATTTCTCTTAATAAAAAGTTTTCTCAAACGTTTGGGCACCTGTATATCTAGTCTGAGCACTCCCTTCCAAGCCTATTATGATCTCCAAGAGAACGCTAAAATTCTCCCATCAAAGTTCAAGGTTATCACATACCCCCAAGCAGTTAGGACCCGGAACGCCGCAAGTCCCCTTTAATTCCTCTTTAGGACAGTTCATCAATTTTAGGACGTTCTGTTGGTTCAGCTCCACAAATCAACTTGAGAAGCCTGGGGGAAGCAGGAAGCAGCAGCAGGCCCCACCCACCCAGGGGTGCCCAGCCTGGCCAACTGGGGGGTCTCTTTCTCTCTCTAAATCCCAACCCCATGTCACCGTCCCTCCTGCAGGACGTACAGTCACTGCCCTGGATCCCAGTTACGTATATTCATTTCATGAGCCATACAACGCTCCACGACGCTTCTGGCAGACACATGCTGGGCCTCTGTGTGTCTCCGCAGAACAAGGCTCAGGGAATGTCCTCAGAAATCCTGTGCAGACTGACTAACAGCACCTGGAGAAACACTTCCCTGTTCTATACTCACAGTGAAATAGAAACGTACTCTTCAGTCTCCTGTAACACATTCTACCCAGTAAATGCTCTGGTTGAAGGGTCCACCACCTCATCCTATCTGAGCTGTGTACCAGTCATCCTAGCAACGCTCCAGTCATATGAGAAGTCAAACTCTCCTCTCCCAGGGCCGGTTCTACAGTAAGATTCCAACAAGATGCTGGAAAACGAGAAGGGAAGTTTCCAGGTCTTCTCTTGGCAAAGAGATGTCAAACCTGAAGCTGGAACAACATGAGACTCTCACTACACATACATCCCATCCCCTGAGCTGCCTTGTCCTTCCTGGTCCTTCAAACATCGCCATTTGACTGACGTGCTTCAAACTCCTGACCATGATCCTCAATAAAGAATGCATTTTACATCACAACCAGTACACACACACAAAATCCAGACAGCTGTTGTGCAATCTGAATTTTTAATAAATTCACCACTAGGTAAGAGATAAGCGGTTAACAAATGCCAACAAGGATAGAATTTATTCAAGCTTTAAATAAAGCTGCTAGTGAGCCATGGGTTCTAATTTCTTTATTCTCCAGTTATAAATCTTTCACTACACTGAATGGCTTTAACTAAGTTACGTATTACACCCAAAATGATGGAGAGATATGTAGAAAATTAACATTCTGCAACTAAACCCCCTAAATCTTAGGTAAATTCCCTCTTCAGTTGCATGGTGCAGATTATTTATACCTACATTAACACATTTATTACAAATTCAAATTGCATGAATTATAGACACTACATTCAATAGTTCCCTAAAGAAGATCAAATGCCCAGGTGCCCACAGTCTTCCCTCTTAACGGAGCTTCCACCAACTGGAGGGCCACCGTCCCCTTCTTCCAGCTGACCTTTAGTTCTAAATTTATAAGTTCTGGAATCTCTGTAAACCTGGATTCAAGTACCAACTCTGCCCCTTAGTGACTAGTAGAGATCAGGCATATTCCCTCACCTCCCCACATCTCATTTCTCCTCTGTGTACCGGGGCTCACTGCATCTGCCTGGCAACGCTGCCTTGTGGCTGCTTCGGTACTTAGGAGCCAGTCAGCAAGCTGCTATGCGGTTTTAAAGGCCTTGACAGGCACACCTTGGAGATATTGCAGGTTCGGTTCCAGACCACCGCAGTAAAGCGAATATCACACTAGAGTCCCATGAATTTTTTGGTTTCCCAGAGCAAATAAGTTATGTTTATACTGCAGTCTGTTGAGTGTGCAACAGCATTATGTCTAAGAAAAAAAGGTGCATATCTTAATTTAAAAACACTTTATAGCTAAAAAATGCCAACCATCGTCTGAGCCCTCAGCTAGTCGTACTCTTTTGCTGGTGGAGGGTCTGGCCTCGACTTTGACGGCTGCTGACTTTTCAGGGTGGTTCGTGGTTGCTGAAGGCTGGGGCGGCTGCTGCAATTTCTTAAAATAAGACAACAATGAAGTCTGCCACGTCGACTGACTCTTCCTTTCACGATTTCTCCGCAGGATGCGGTGCTGTCTGATACCATTTTACTCACAGTGGAACTTGTTTCAAAATCGGAGTCAGTCCTCACACACCCTGCCGCTGCTCTATCAACTAGGTTTACATCATATTCTAAAGCCTTTGGTGTCATTTCACCCATCTTCATAGCCTCTTCAGCAGGCGGAGATTCCATCTCAAGAAATCACTTCCTTTGCGCACCCATAAGCAGCAGCTCCTCGTCCGTTAATGTTTTACTGCAAGATGGCAGCAATTCAGTCCCATCTTCAGGCTCCACTTCTAGTTCTAGCTCTCTTGCTGTTTCCACCACATCTGCAGTTCCTTCCTCTACTGAGGTCTTGAACCCCTTGAAGTCATCCGTGAGGGTTGCAATCAACTTCTTCCAAACTCTGTTAATGTTGGTATTTTGACCATTTCCTATGAATCACAAATGTTCTTAATGGCATCCAGAACGGTAAATCCTTTCCAGAAGGTTTTCAATTGACTCTGCCCTGATCCATCAGAGGAATCACCATCTGTGGCAGTTGTAGCCTTACAAAATGCACTCTTTAAATAATAAGACTTAAAAGTTGGAATTCCTCCTTGATCCATGGGCTGCAGAAAGGATATAGTGTTAGCAACATGGAAACAACATTAATCTCATCGTATACCTCCATCAGAGCTCTTGGGTGACCAGGGACATTGTCAATGAGCAGTAACATTTTGAAAGGAATCTTTCTGAGCAGTAGGTCTCAAGAGTAGGCTTTAAATATTCAGTAACCATGTTATACACAAACGCACTGTCATTCAGGGGCTTTGTTGTCCCATTTACAGAGCACAGGCAGAGTAGTTTAGCACAATTCTTAAGGGCCCTAGGATTTTCAGAATGGTAAATGAGCACTGGCTTCAACTTAATGTCACCTGCTGCATTAGCCCCTAATGAAAGAGTCAGTCTGACCTTTGAAGCCAGGTACTGACTTCTCCTCTCTAGCTATGAGAGTCCTAGATAGCACCCTTTTCCAATAGAAAGCTGTTCCATCTACATTAAAAATCTGTTGTGTAGTGTAGCTGCCTTCACTGATTATCCTAGCTAGATCTTCGGGATAACTTGCTGCAGCTTCCATATCAGCACTTGCTGCTTCACCTTGTACTTTTATGTTATGGTGATGGCTTCTCTCCTTCAACCTCATGAAGCAACAACCCCTGTCAGCTTCAAACTTTTCTTCTGTAGCTTCACCTCTCTCAGCCTTCATAGAATTAAAGAGAGGGAGGTGCTCTAGATTAGGCTTTGGCATAAGGGAACGTTGTGGCTGGTTTCATCTTCTATCCAGCTCACTAAAATTTTCTCCATATTACCAATAAGGCTGTTTTGCTTTCTTATTTGTGTGTTCACTGGAGTAGCACTTTTAATTTCCTTCAAGAACTTTTCCTTTGCGTTTACAACCTGGCTAACTGTTTGGTGCAAGAGGCCTAGCTTTTAGCCTATCTCAGCTTTTGACACAGCTTCCTCGCTAAGCTTAATCACGTCTAGCTTTTGAATTAAAGTGAGAGACGTGCAACTCTTCCTTTCACTTGAACACTCAAGAGGCCACTGTAGGGTTATTACCTGGCCTAATTTCAATATTGTTGTGCCTCCGGGGACAGGGAAGCTGGAGGAGAGGGAGAGATGGGGGAACCGCTGGTTGGTGGAGTGGTGAGAACACACACAACATTTATTAAGTTCTGCCGTCTTATATGGGTGTGCTTTGTGACAACCCAAAACAATTACAATAGTGACAAAGATCACTAATCACAGATCACCGTAACAAACATAACAATGGAAAAGTATGAAATACATTGAGAACTACCCAAACGTGACACAGAGATATGAAGTGAGCATGAAGTGAGCAAATGCTGTTGGAAAAGCAGCACCAACAGGCCTGCTCCATGGGTGGTTACCACAAACCTTCCATCTGCAAACACTACGGCGCCTACAAGAGTGCGGCCAGTTTGTACCTCGGTATGCAGGGCTCAGAAGTGAACAAACCTTCCATCTGCAAACACTACGGCGCCTACAAGAGTGCGGCCAGTTTGTACATCGGTATGCAGGGCTCAGAAGTGAACGGCCAAGTTCACAAACAGCACCAGTCTTCAGATTCTGGAAAGCGGAGGGAACGTTTTCGCCTCTCCCACATGCCAAAATATACACAACTTTCTAGCTTAGATCCCAACACCGCCCTCAAATGTCCCTTCCTGACCAGAGCTTGAGGTCCCAAAGGCAGCCTCATGCCACAAGTCCCCACCTGGCGACCCCGAGAGGAAGGAGCGCCAGGCAAGAGGCTCTGGGCCCCCCCCCACAGACCACATGCCAAGTACAAAGGGAAAGGGCACCTGCACAACGGAGAGACCTGGTGGACGTCCCCTTAGCCAAGTGATGGAACTCAGCGCCGGCAGCATGGAGCATGTCAACATCACAGGTCTGATACGACCCATGGGAACACAGAACGGCACCTGTGCAGAATTCTTGCCTAAAACGTTTGACCTGAATCAGATCCTGTCCAGACTGTGGGGCACTCTACATGATAACAACCCCAGATTCTTCAAAAACGTGCGAGTCATCAAGGATAACGGTGGAGGAACCGTTCTGGAAACTACAGAGACCAACGAGGCACGACAAACTGAATGCAACGCAAGACCCCTGTTTGGTGCCTGTGTTTAAAGAAAAGCCACAAAGGTCACCTGGAGACCACTGGGACCGCATCTGAGACGGTATTCCTAGAACAGTGTACAATGCCTGGGCTGTACCAGCAGGACGTGGTTATGCAGGAAGAGGTCCCCGTTTTAAAAATGCACGTGCTGCGAGCACCCAGAGGCCAGTGTCACGAAGTGTACACGCGGGTTAAATGGTTAGTGAAGCAACGTCTGCACAACGATGGCGTGAAGGCACAGGGCACTTACACTAGTCTTCCTGCCTTTCTGCTAGCTTTAAACCTCTCAAAATAAAGGAAAGGGGGGCAGATTACAAGGCTCTCTCTCGCATCCCCTCGCCACTCTGGCTTCACTTTTAAGTAGACAGGGAAGACTTCACTCACCATCCACAGTTTTCCTGTAAAGGTCTCATGGAACAAGGACTCAAACCAGCGATGCTGATAGGCCCCCGTCACTTCAATCGCTCCACGCCAACTTCCCTCAAATGCCCAGCACAGCCAGGCTGGCCTGATTCTGCCACGAGAAGTCCGGAGGAGAGCAGCCTTCCTTCTCTGTCTCCTCAGCTGGGCAGGCTCCTTGGCCCTTCGGCAAGCTTGGGGAAAACAAACCCTCATTTAAAGGGCCCGCCAGGTCAGCTTTAAACACGAACTAATTAAATCAGATACTCTCGGAGGGGATGCTAGAATCACTACTTTAAAAGCTCCACAGTCTACAGCCCAAGCGGGTACCACGATCTACCTATTAGTCTTCCTGAAGAGCACGTGCACGCACGTCATTAACCCCAGAGCCCGGTGGAAGATACTAATGGTCGGAGGGAGAAAGACCCTTCACTTCTCAGCTCAAGGACCAGGCACTTTCTCTCAACTACCAGGGAAAACACCCAATACACACCAAATAAATTGGGTCCAAAATTTGGGACAAATTAGGTCAGAAATGCATATTCTGGTAGGAAGTTCTTTTTTTAAAACAAACAAAATGCAGATCTTCACATCTAAACATGGTCTGAAAGGCCTCGAGATTTGTTTTGCTCTGTAATTATTCACTGGGAATCTCTCCGCTCGCTGGTTCCCAGGACTTAAGGGAACTCCTCAGGGACACAAACTGCTTTAGGGCAACGGGGGGAAGGGGCTGCGCCCTCCCGCGAGACCAACGGGGAAATGCCTGTCAGGAAAAGGGGTCCCCTTCCCGCGAGACCAACGGGGAAATGCCTGTCAGGAAAAGGGGTCCCCTTCCCGCGAGACCAACGGGGAAATGCCTGTCAGGAAAAGGGGTCCCCTTCCTGCGAGACCAACGGGGAAATGCCTGTCAGGAAAAGGGGTCCCCTTCCTGCGAGACCAACGGGGAAATGCCTGTCAGGAAAAGGGGTCCCCTTCCTGCGAGACCAACGGGGAAATGCCTGTCAGGAAAAGGGGTCCCCTTCCTGCAAAACCAACGGGGAAATGCCTGTCAGGAAAAGGGGTCCCCTTCCTGCGAGACCAATGGGGATTTTCTTGATTTGTTTTAAAATAAAAATATCAATAGAAAAGTGACAGCTAAAAGATATTCAAAGAAGTCTGTTTTACTAGACTTAAAAAAGGTGGGAAATAGGAAGTAAAAGAGAGGAATGAGGTCAAAAGGCAGGACCCCAAGTGACTAGAATTTCCTATGGCCAGAGAAACAGGCGGTCACACCAGCTCAGGACTCTCCCCATGTGCAGGCAGGACGCAGCGTCCAACAGGAGCTGCTCTACCTGAGTCGCTTCCAAAAGGCCACTGGGCCGTGACCAGTTTGCCACAGGAGAAAGAGCGTGTAGAGGGACACGGGAACACAGCAGAGCGGCACGTGGGCTTCTCCAACACACAGCTGCCCACCCTGCTCCTGGTCCTCCTACGGCCTTCCACGGTGCGCCCAGAGAACGCGGTGGGGACCAAGAACTCATCCCTGCGCGCCACCTCGGGACGTGGAAACAAATGTCCCCCCGCGGCTCCCGCCAAGAGCCCACCCAGCTGACACCCCGTCCAGGGCCTGTGAGACCCCGAGCACAGAGCCCAGCCGAGGTCACCGGACCACCGGCCTCACTGCAGAGCTGAGAGGCAGGAAATGGCAGTGTTTCCGCCACTACGTTTGGGGTCATTTGTTAGGCAGCTACAGAAAACCAACACACTACACCAGCTGTCTCACAAATAAAATGCAAGAACTGAGATCAACTTTACCGCAGAGTAGCTATAAACCCACTGAAACCAAAACTTCTGTAAGAGATCTAGACTCTCAACTCAGTTCTCCCTTTGGCAGAAACTGAGGCACCTTTCTCATTCCAGTTGATAGCAGACTTGGTGCAACACTGGAAACAATAGTGAATGGAATGAAAGTACTTTTATCAATCTTAGAAGAATGTAAGTTTTTTTTAAAACAAGTTAGGAGATGCTTTTGCTACCCTGCAGTACTAAAGAAAGCACTGCCGGGATCAATTCTCCCCTCTCGGCTTAGTGACGCGGGCAGTGGGCTCCTGGCCTCGGAACCGCACTGGCAGCCGGACATCACTCCCTGGGATACACAAGAGCTGCTCCAGATACTCTTCCAAACGACTCAGAGTAACCGACACACGACTCCACAGGTTCAGAAGCCGCCTTCAGGCTCAATTCAGGCCCCAAGGTGGAACTAACAGACCCGCGGGCTCGCCACGATGCTGCAGCTGCTGCTCAGCGAAGCACGTCCTCACGCTGAAGCGCTACCTTTGGCACAGGCTGGTCATTAGCCAGGTAGCCTCCTTCTTAAGTGAGCACCTTGCGTGAAGGAGCTCCACGAGGGAGCTCTGACAAACCGAGCAGCTGCGGAAAGACGAAACAACTAGAATTTTACTAATAAATGCCCCTCGAAAGCGACAAGCTAACCATTATCAACACAATAAACTGAAGTAAAGATGTCGCGGTGTCTCATCTTCTGCCTCTCAGATGATCACACAGACCGATTCCAAGGTCTACAGATTATCCTTTTCAAAGTCGCATTTTACAGAAGAAGAAACGGAGTCCCAAAGGGGCTACGGGTCCTCATCTGGCCCGAACGTTTCCAGACATCTTCTGGGGACCTGCCCTCATACAAACCCAATTCATGGACATCCAAACTGAGGTCTGACCCAAGAGTGGAGGCCCGCAGGGTGCCCACCTGCAAAGCCTACAGAGCGTCTGGAACGCACCCGTCCTACATGCTGGTACCTCCTCGGCAGCTGGCCGCGGCTGAGACCACCCTCCTGCAAAAGGACAGTCCGTTCCCATGAAGCACGTCTGAACGACGCATCAGAACCCTGCAACGTGAGCTAAGTAGCTGGAGGCACAACCGTTCACGTGGATAAAGCGAACATTAACGGAGTAAACCTTACTGCTGTCCCGTCCATCTTGTTCATCCTTGGTCTCACGCATTCAACACAGATCTGACCTTAGCGCCTATGCATGCCAGCACTGGGACCCACGTGTATTCACAGTGCCCTCGAGGTTCCCAGGCCAGTGGGCTGGGTGAGGAGGGAGAAGCTTCACTGAAGACTGCAACCCTGGCTTTGCAGGACGCAGACGTGTGCCCAGCCCAACACCCAGCCTCTAGCCGAGCCCCTTCCTGGAGGCTCTGAACAGTCAGACACAAAGTGAAGAGACGTGCTTCCAATTCCTCCAAGAGAGCCGTCCTCCCCTTTCACCCCACAGTTCTCCTGCCTCCCACCCTCCACCACCCAACAGCGGAGGGGGGCTTTCTCAAAAGGACCCTTTGGAAAAGCAGCCCCAGGTCCACGTTACTTCCTGTCATTACTGCTGACAGGCAGGAGGAATGGCGGCTGCCTTGGAAGCTGTACTAAACCTCAGTGCACGAGAGACGAGGCGCTGCCCTCGCAGCGGAGACGGACGTGGGCCGAGCTGCTGCACCCCGTCTCAGCCTCGTTCCTCCGCCTCCTCCAGCCCGGGTCAGGGACACAGCTCACTGGCCTTACCCAGCCTGCCTGGGACCAGCCTGGGGCTTTAGCCTCATCAATACGACAAGTGAGAGGAGCTTAAACTATCCGAGCCGCCTCCACTTTTCCCATTTCACCCTTAATTCCGCCTTGCTCTGCTCCTGAACCTCTTCGGGAAGCTTCTCAAGGGGCGTCACTGTTCAGGAGGCCTCTGACGAGCGGGACGGCGGGCTGCCCCACCTTCACGAGCCGTGGACGTGGGCAGGCACCCTACGCGCCGGCGCCTTAGTTCCCTAGGCACCGCGCGGGCAGAACGATCCACCCTGAGAGAGCTGCTTGAAGACTGAGCGAGCTGACCCGCGTCTACGGGGCAGGGCCCAGGCCGCACTGGGCACGCAGGGGCCGCCGCTCATTCTCGCCACCTCTCGGGCTCCTCTAAGAGCACCGCCACCAGGGGAGGCCCAGCGCAAGCTGAAACTGCAGAGCTCGTCGTGCAAAGATTCTTGAGAACTTCAGACGGGGGCAGCAGAGCATTAAACCAAGCGCGGGGCCCCGCGTGACGACTCGGCGGCATGCCCGCGAGGCCAGCCCTGCCGCCAGCCAAGCTCCCCGAGAAGCCCCACTAGGAGTCAGGCTAACAGGACTGCCCTGCGATCCTCAGTTCACCTAGTCCAGCCTGGGCACAGCGTGCCCAGCAGAACGCAAACCCTGGCTCGCACGCGCTGGGCTGTGACCCGAGACCTCCTCGTCACCTCAAGTCTCCGTCTCCTCGGCTGCAAAATGGGGAAAGCACCACCTCCTCCGCAGGACACCTGGGGGGATCAGACGATACAGCACATATGAAACACCTAGGCACCTACTCTGTACCTGACGAACGTTAACCCCATTTAATTCCAAGCTGACTGTCCTCCCCCAGCCTCTCCAGTGATCTAGACTCGCGCGGTCCAACGTGGGGCCGCTTGCCTTGTGAGCTGCTCAGCGCTTCCAATGTAGCTGATGCAGAGTGAGAGGTGCTGCGAGTGTGAGAAACACACACCAGATTTTAAAGACTTAATGTGAAAAGACAAAATAACGTCAATAATATTTTTATGTTAACTACACGTTGAAATAAGAACATTATAGGTACACTGGGTTAAAGACAATGTATTATTAAAATTAACTTAATGTTTCTTTTCACTTTTTTTAAATGTAGTTACTAGGAAATTTTAAAAACACAAACGTGGCTCACATTATATTTCTATTGGATGGTGCTGATCTAGACAATGAGACACCCAAAGACCTGAAGGGAAGTCTAGTTCTCCACAGTGGAAAGCAGCCTGGATGCAGAAGGGACGAACCACTCGCCCACAGGACAGCTGGCCAGGCTCTCCAATGGAACACAGAGGATGAACGCGGACACTGTCTTCCAGGAAAAATTAAATAGAATCATAATATCAGAGTAGAATTTGACTTTCTCTGCTTATAAGTACCTACAAGATATTCAAAGAATAGTTATTCATCTCCTAAATGACTTTTTAATCACTTACTGTCTCTCAACTTCTTTAAACGGCAAGTTCTGGCAAAAACATGAATAAACTGACTTCAAGAATTGATTGAGTTGGTCAATAAATACTACATCATTACCTACCACTTCCAGCTCACCATGGAGTCAGGAGCACAGGTGACTAGCTAACACGACAGACTGCTGTGTGACCGCAAACACACCTTCAGTGCAAAGTTGTAGCAAACAGCTTAACCTGAATCTAGGTCGAAGGTAACACCTGGGTGGGGCATCTCATTCCCAGAGAAAGAACTATATACTTTTGTCTTTGTTTCAATTAATCCTGAAGCCTACATCAACAACTTTCAAGTTTTCACATTAGCATGTCTTAGTTATTCCAATAGTATTTTTAAATATTCTTTTGGACAAAATCTCAATCATAACCTTGTTAAAAATCTAGAAGAGAATTGAGCAGGAGGACAAAGAAGTTTAACAAAAGAATTTGTCCGTCGGAAATACACAAAGAAGACGAACGTTTTAGAAAGATGTAAGGCAATTTCTTTCCCTAACTCATCAGCCCATCAGCCTAGCTGATTACAGCACTGGAGAGCCCACCTAATACCTTTCCCTTCTCTCCCGACTTTAAAGACAGAAAATGAAAACTTCATCACTCACACAGAGGGAAATCAGCACCTCTGCACACAGTCTTGAGCCGTGCTTCCAGCCAGAGTTCCCCCTTTACAGAGCGACCCCGGAACAGACAGAGGCTACTTGTCAGAAAGCTGGAAGGAGCACTGCAAACGTCTACAGTTTTCAACTTTGATTTCCTTGTCTAGCAGCTCTTCTTTCACATCCTCCTCTGCGAGTCCAATGGAGGAAACCTTGAGTGCGTCACATCTGCTTTCGTTTACCATTTACGCAGAAATGCGGGCACTGCAGATGATACAAGAAAGAAAAGCCAAAATGTTTACCCCAAGAGGTTTCCATTTCCCGAGGGAAAGAGAAGCAACTGATACAGGCAGTCACAGGACTGACTGCAAAGGCGTGCTCTCACACACCGATATAGGGGCAAGGCAAAAGGATAAAAATGTCTCTGGAAACAATTTGGCAATAGTGCTTTGAATGTTTAAAAGCCCTACCAGGGGCTTCCCTGGTGGCACAGTGGTTGAGAATCTGCCTGCCAATGCAGCGGACGCAGGTTCGAGCCCTGGTCTGGGAAGATCCCACATGCCGCGGAGCAACTAGGCCCGTGAGCCACAATTGCTGAGCCTGCGCGTCTGGAGCCTGTGCTCCACAACAAGAGAGGCCGCGATAGTGAGAGGCCCGCGCACCGCGATGAATAGTGGCTCCCACTTGCCGCAACTAGAGAAAGCTCGTGCAGAAACGAAGACCCACCACAGCCATAAATAGATAAATAAATAAATAAATAAAATTTAAAAGCCCTACCTTTGACCTATGCACTGCCCTATCAGGGAATTTCTCCTTCAGAGATAATCAAAGATGAAGGATTCTGTACAGAAATGGCCATCACACAGATCACTGTTTACCACAATGAAAACTTAGAAACAACCTCTACACCCAAAAATGGGGATTAGCACCACAAACTACGAAGAGGCCATTATAAATAACTAGACAAATACTTAACACAAGAAAACAGTCCCTATGTTAAGTTAAAGCATATTATAAAACATTTATACTATGATGTCATGGATATTTTAAAAGCATATTTACGTATGTGCAAAGCGGGGAAAAGACTGAAAAATATACACTAATTTTCACATTGGTTATCTCTAGATGGCATCATTATATAATTATTTTCTTCTTACATTTCTCCATTTCCTGAATTTTGTATAACTGAATATGGATTATGGGGTATAGTTTTTTAAAAATACATACCAACGTTGTTCAAACTACAAGAAAACGGTAACAGTAACAGCCACTGTCTATGTAGCACCTAAAACACGTGAGGCACTGTTCTAAGTGCTATATGCTAATTCATTTAATCCTACCACAAATACGAAGGGCCTGCATCGCAGTAATGCCCCTTCTCCAGATGGCAGAGCTGGCAGGAGGCAGAGCGGGACAGAAACCCAGCGGGCTTCGGGCCAACGTGCTCACCGGCCCTCCGAAGCAGAAACCTGATATTCGTGGGCAACTACCAGGAGGTGAGCAAGGCCCTGCAAGTACACAGGACACTTTTACTAAAGGTCCAAACTGCAGCGGGAGACCACGCCCAGCTGACCGCTCAGCGTCCGCCCCAGCACGACCTGCTCGTGGCTGCGCAGCACCACGTACACAATTCCTGGGAAGTGAGACAAACTGGGTTTTCTGTGAAAAATTACTCTGAGGAGTGGCCAACTGCTGCTGATGGTGATACAGGTGGAGAGGCCTAAGAAAGTAATGACTCAGCGAACAGATATAAAGTTAAAAACAGGTAAAAAATGAGATGGCATCCAAGTCAGCAAAGACTCACATCTGTGATGTGAACAAGTCCACCATTCACCCTGCAAAACAAACACCAAAGTGCCACCAAAACAGTCTCACAGAGTGAAAGTCAGAACATTTCCTCCTAAACAGTCTCACGGTCAAGGGAACAGTTTTCTTTCACAGTTTTAAGCACTAATAAACGACTACGCCATTATTTCCCTTACATAGATCTGCCTCTTCCGGCTTACCTGCGGTCATTACAGACATACATTAGTTTGCAACTGTCGACGATTTACCTAATCACACAGATTAGTATAAAGTGAGTAATGCTGCATCCCAAACCAGACACCATCCGCTTCTCCAGGAAGGGTCCAGAAGCAAGGCTGCCTGCAGCAGTGGAAAAGCCCCTCACTCAGGGCCAAACACCAGCTCCGCGCCCCAGCTCTGCACCGCCAGCCCCCTCAGCGGGCTGCACGGCCCCGGCTGGCCTTTCTGCTTACTTCCAGCACAGAGACTCTCACATCCGCCCCCGCTCCCCAGGACCTGCTGAGCGCACAACCTCTGGAGATGGGTCCACACATCAGTATTCCTTAAAAAGCCCAACAGCAGCCCTGTGGCTAACGTTCACGCAGTTAACAGTGAGAACTGATGAGTTAGGCTGCGTCTCCTTCCTGTAAAACAAGGACTGTAATAACTCAAAAGACGAAGGAGCAAACTAAGACAACACGTGGAAGTCCTTTAGAAAGTGTTACAAATAACCAAAAACAGCAAGCTATTGAGAACTGAAATCAGGGGTCAGATGGAAACTCTGGAAAACTATACAAAGACAGGACTTGGTCAGCATGAGCAACTTTCTCTCTCACACACAACGTTGCCTGCACGTCCAGGACAAGTTCTGTCCTTGCTACACGTGCTAGGCAAACGAGGGTTTCCAAACACAATATTCCCAAGCTGGAGAGAATCACGGTGCCTGGCTCCTTGTATCAGTAAACTTAACTTTCCAGAAAAGTTCCAACTTTATTTATCAAGACATACATAGTCCTAAACAGGGTCATCTTACATCCTTATTACACCATTAGGAACATGAGAAAAAACCTAAATTCTTATCAAATTCCATACTATTTAAGGAAACAAAAAAGTCAAACAAGATGCTTGCTGGGAAGCAAACATTATACGAAAGATGAAAAGATCATCCAAGTTATATGTGCTGTTTTCCTAAACACAGTTTTCCAATTTTTAAGTTTTTAAAAATTCTCCAAATTTAAAAATGTTTTCCAACTTAAAACCTAAATTGCTTCTCAAAGTTTAACAATAAATGCAAACTGTACAATATTTCTTTAAAATTAAAACGCCTTTCATAATCAGAACAACTCATTAGGGGAATAATACTTGATTTTCCACAGCGAGTTAAGGTGTGTATGTGTTAAAATAACTGATAAAGTAATTATGATGTTCAGTTCCTCTCTTCCTTTAAGAAATCTTAAGACAGTTTTTTCTTTAAATAAATTTATTTATTTATTTATTTATTTATTTATTTTCGGCTGCATTGGGTCTTTGTTGCTGTGCGCGGGCTTTCTCTAGCTGCAGCGAAAGGGGGCTACTCTTCATTGCAGTGCACAGGCTTCTCATTGCGGTGGCTTCTCTTGTTGCGGAGCACGGGCTCTAGAGCACAGGCTCAGTAGCTGTGGCGCACAGGCTTAGCTGCTCCGTGGCATGTGGGATCTTCCCGGACCAGGGCTCGAACCCATGTCCCCTGCACTGGCAGGCAGATTTTAACCACTGCGCCGCCAGGGAAGTCCCCTTAAGACAGTTTATAACGGTGGTAGACAAGAAAATACATATACCAAAGACAGGCAGTCTGTTACAAACACAATGCAGTCTAAACTAAGCCCTGGAAAAAGCTACCTTGACACTTACATAGGACAAAAGCTAATCTAGAATTCAAGCTATCAATTTTGAGTTTCATGTTTGTAATTTCAAAAGCTTTCCTGTCGGGGGCTTCCCTGGTGGCGCAGTGGTTAGGAATCCTCCTGCCAATTCAGGGAACACGGGTTCGAGCCCTGGTCCGGGAAGATCCCACATGCCACGGAGCAACTAATCCTGTGCGCCACAACTACTGAGCCCGCGTGCCACAAATACTGGAGCCCGCACACCTAGAGCCCGTGCTCTGCAACAAGAGAAGCCACCGCAATAAGAAGCCCACACACTGCAACGAACAGTAGCCCCCACTCGCTGCAACTAGAGAAAGCCCGCGCACAGCAACGAAGACCCAATGCAGCCAAAGATAAATAAATAAATATTAAAAAAAAAAAAAGCTTTCCTGTCAGTCTCTTGTCTTCCAGCATTTTGTGAAAATGAAGTGTGTAGAGCTACAAAGTGTTTCAAAAGAGCAAAGTCCTTCCCTCCTCACTCCCTTTCCATGTATTTTTCTTTAAAAACACTGGGAAACCGCCCGCCACACTGTGTTCCATGTGTGAGGCTGTCTTTCAGCGAACAGGCCTGTCCCTTCACATCACAGATTACAACAAGTCTGGAAGCCCAAGTTGAGTCCATACCGTACAGAGCTCCTTTTTCACAGTGACTAACCAATGTATGAGCTTTCCGATGTGCTTTTTAAAATTATTACCTCTTATTTCATTGAAAGTTTTAAAGTTTAACTTATAACTGAGCTTGAAAGAATGTTAACTAAACTTGCCTCTATTGTAAATTTACTGGAAGAGATACTTAAATAGCACAAAATAAGTCATACTTTATTTTTTTATATAAAAGGAAACCTTTACTACCAACTACAACTGCCAGGTCATCATTCAATCACAAATATTTACTGAAGCCCTGCTATATGCCAAGCACTGTTCTAGATGCTTAGGATGTGTTAGTGAACAAAGTCTCTTCTAGAACATCTTTAAATAAACTCAATTTTAAAAAATAGCAGCTATATAAAATTTCAACAGCAACCTTTGGAAAACTAATGATGAGATGTTTTGCGTATTTTTACCTTCAACTTTCTTTAAAACAATACCTTCTTAGAAAAATCTTACACTTAAGTGTCAGATTATAATGTGCAAAGTGAGTTTCAAATTTAGTCTAATGAGAAACAAAACTCAATAGTTTGAAGGGGATAATAAAATTCCTCAACAAAGGTCAAAAAAAGCAAAAACTGCTACAAGCATTTATTATCAGAGCCTAACAGGGAAACTCAACGATAAAAGGACAAAGCCCACCCAGCAGAGGAAAAGACCTTTCTGAAACAATGTCTCTCCCACGCCTAAACAGCAACCATCTCCACTTTGGACTCTCCTCTGAGCATTTTCACTTATCTGTACATGATTTCCTCACAGACATCAAATGCTACCAACTTAGTGTTTCCAATCATACTCATAAAGACAGTAATTTACTCTGTATCAAACTTCAACCAAGAGATAAGCTTTCCATACAGCCTTCCTCACAGATTTGATGACTTCTACATTTATTTCCCAAGAAACCTAAGAGACTGTTCTTTTAGGATGGGAAACTGCTATGGTTCTGTTGGAGATGCTTTCATATACTGTTACCTAGGAGCCTGGTATAATTCATCTCAATACTCAGATAAGGAAACAAAGGCAGAGAGTGGTAAAGCCACAGGTAGAAAAGGCAAGATTTAAACCCCCAACTGACTATAACCACATTAGTCTGTAATTTCCAAAAAAAAAAGCAGCTAGATTTCTGATCTAAAGCCCTACCCCAGGATTAAGAAAAATCACACATGGTAACATAAGATGAAAAAGAAATTTCCAGAGAGCTGCTACTGAAAGACTGTATTTAGCACAGTGACAAAATCCTAAGCAACATGGAAATGACACCCACGCCCCAAGACATAGATTAACATGTCCCTAACCTAAACATCAATTATCAGAGTAAAAACCAGCTAAAGGGAGTGACACTTGGAGGACTGGGGGCCCATTTTATTTCTCCTGGCTCCGCCTGATCACCTGCTTAGGGTTCTGACGGCTGACCCAGACCTGGATGCGGGTCCCCCGAGAATCCCTAGGGCAGAGTTAAAGCTAAGGCAAGTACCAAGGAGTCAGAAAGCGCCCCTGCCCAACAAACGGCTGTCGAAAACGTGTTGTCACCTGCACCACGAGCTACTGGAACCACTTTTCCCCATTGCAGCGGGCAAAATGTGGGGCTCCTCCCTGCCCTGAGCCCGTAGTCGCCCCTGGGGTACCCGCGAGCCGGGCCCCGGGCGCCGCCGCTGCGGGCCGTTACCACGCCCGCCCGCCTCGCGCCCCAGCGCCCGGCCGGCCCCGGCGCCCCCGCCACTCACCTCCAGGCGCAGAGACGCCCCGCAGCCTCGCAGGAACTCGCGGATGTTGCTCAGGCACTCGCCCTCGCTCCGGGGCTCCGGGTAGACCTGCAACACAGAGCACAGGCGCTGAGCGCCGCGGGCAGGCCGCGGATGCGCCCCGAGGGGGACGCGACGCGGCCCCGGCGGGCGTGCCGGCCGCGCAAGCGACCAGGGCGGGCTGCCCCGGCGGCCCGGAGCTAGCCCGGCCGCCCCCAGCGCCCGCCCGCTCGGCCACCGCCTCTCCTCACCCTTTTTCCTTCCTCCGGGCTGCACCAATCTCAGCCCCCTTCCCTCACCAGGAAGTGGAGCGGCGCCGGAAGTGACGTCTTCAGACCGCGCCCCAGCAGGCCCCGCCCGCGACCTTTTCCGGTCCTCCGCCGTGAGGGCGCGGTCTCCTCCCTCGGCAGCTGGTGCTGGCCCTCCGACGCGGCCCACGCGCGGACTTCTCCTCCCCGCACCTGGCGCTCGCCCTCGGACGCGGCCTGCCTGGCCCGGCTCACGCGCGGACTCCCCATCCCCGCACCCGGCGCTCGCCCTCCGAAGCGGCCTCGCAGGCGCAGCCCGCCCCGCCCAGAGGGACCCGGGAAAGCTTGGCCTCCGCCGCTTGAAGCAACCACGAAGGGGCTGTGGAGAACCTGTTGTTTTCTCAGTTCTTCCCGGCCCCCGGCTCGGGGAGAGTGGAGCTGGAATTCTAATACGATGACTTAAAACAATTAGAGACGTAAATTATGCCGGTTGGGATTAAAGTGCAGTGTTTTCTTTTACTACGTATAGACCATGTGCTTCATCAGTGATTAACCAAAATAGCCGGTCACTCGTCAGCGAAAAGTCAGCTGGGGAGAGATTGTGGCGAATGCAGCCTCCATCACAGGTGAAGAGCAGCGAGGGCTCCTGCAGACTTTCGGTGCTTGGTCCGAGGCAGGGCTGCAAAGGCCACGGCCACACGTGTAAGAAGTTACTGACAGCCTCCCAGGGCAAGAAACAAAGGAAACCAGGGACGGTACCAGTTGCACAGAACAATCAAGGGAGAAGCCTGAGATCTCGGAAGAGCTTTTTGTCGTTGTTCTGAATGGCATGTGAAGACTTTTTACACTAAAGGGTCATCCAGAATTCTAGCATTTGGGGACGTTCAAGACATTTTTGTCCTTCTGTCCTCTAGGGGGAAATCACGACATTCCATCAGGCCTCTCTCAGGAGTACTGCAGTTTCATTGCAAAGTGGTCAGGTCTTCTAAAACTACAAAAGAAAACCAGGGTGTTGAGCAGTGCCAAGAGGGAGGAAGTGACACTTTTTTTACTCTACAGTTTAAAAATTCTTAGAAGTGCCAGCATATTTCCCTCCAAATACTGAACAGATTTGTTTTTTTCAGTGGAACTTGAGAGTGGAACAGCAAAACCAAAGCCGCCTTCTAGTCCATTTTACTCCTCCCTCACACTGTTTTTGCATACAAATACAGTCGAGCCTCATTCACGGATTCTGTATTTGCAAATTCGCCTACTCGATAAAATTTATGTGTAACCCCAAAATCCGTATTTGCGGCACTTTCTCAGTCATTTATAGACATGTGCAAAGCAGCAAAAAATTTGAACTGCCTTATGCACACGTTCCCAGCTGAATTTGAACAAGGCCATGCTCTGCCATCTTCTTGTAGCTCATAATGTAAGCAAATGTCCTTTTCACTCCACTGGTGCCACATTTTTCACTTTTTTTTTTTTTTTTTTTTTTGCTTTTTCTTGGTGATTGCACTGTTTTAAATGGCCCCCAAGCGTAGTGCTAAAGCACTGTCTGGCGTTCCTAAGCGCAAGAAGGTTGTAATGTGCCTTACAGAGAAAATACGTGTGTTAGATAAGCTTCACTCAGGCCTGAGTTATAGCGCTGTTGGCAGAGAATTCAATGTTAATGAGTCAACAATACGGTACATCCAGAAAAAGGAAGAGGATATTCGCAGATCTGTACGTGAAGCCGCTCCGGAAAGTGCTAAAGTAACCTCTATAGTGCGTGATGGAGCTATGGAAAAGATGGAAAAGCAACTAAATTTGTGGATTCATGAGATGACAAGCAATAAAAAGAGTGTAGTGGACAGCGTTGTTGTGAGGCTGAAAGCCAAAGAAATTTACGGTCATGTTACCCAGGGTCAAGAAAATGTTAAACCCTTCTCAGCTAGTGCAGGCTGGCTTGCACGATTCAAAAGGCGATACCACATGAAAAATGTTAAACTTGCAGGCAAGGTAGGTTCTACGGATCAGGAGGCTGCAGAAGAATTTAAAAAATACCTGCTAAGCATTATATATGAAAAGGGTTACATGGAAGAGCAGGTTTTCAACGCTGATGAAACTGGCTTATTTTACAAGAATGTTGGCAAACGAACCTATGTAATGCAAATGGCCTCCAAAACTCCTGGCTTTAAATCATTCAAAGACTGTGCAACCTTGCTATTATGTGCAAACGCCAAGGGTGACTTTAAGTGCAAACCCCTTATGGTACACAGAGCACAAAACCCACAAGCACTTAGAGGGAAAAACTTGAACCGTATGCCAGTCCACTGGAGATGGAACAAAAAAGCATGGATGGCGTCCAAAATATTCTGGGATTGGTTCCACAACTGCTTCATCCCAGAAGCTGAACGTTATCTCCATGGCAAAAACCTTGCCTTCAGGGTTTTATTAATTTTGGATAATGCCCCAGTTCATTGCCGTGAAGAACTCGAAAATGCCCACCCCGACATAGAAGTTCTCTTCATACCCCCAAACACAGCATCTCTTATCCAACCCCTCAATCAGGGCGTGATAAAAGCTTTCAAGGCACACTACACCAGGGAGCTTTATAGCAAGGCTTTTGAGGCTCTCAATGCCAATGAGGAGACCACCATGATGGACTACTGGAAGTCAGTCACCATACGCAATGTTATTGATTATATCAGCACAGCCTGGGACAGCGTCAAGCAGGCTACCATCAACAATTGTTGGGGAAATGTTTGGCCAGACTGTGTGAAAATTTTTGAAGGTTTTGAAGGTGTTACAGAAAATATAACAAGCAGTGTCAAAAACATAATGCATATTGCACAACAGATAAGTGGAGAAGGTTTCAGTGACATGAAGGAAGGCGATGTGGAGGAAATTTTGGCAGAAGCGGCAGTAGAACCCACCAACAAAGACCTGGACGAGATTGCAAAACAAGGCAATGGAGTTAGTGATGACGAGGATGGTGAAAGTCAGCCTGAGACTCCAAGAATCATCCCTCTCACAGCAGCCAAAATAGCAGAATGGAATTCTGCCTTGGAAAAAATTTTCAATGACATGGAAAAGTGTGACCCTGTGCCCGAACGCAGTCTCACGTTTAAGCGCCTTACCTCCAGCGCGTTCATCCCTTATGCCGAAACGCTTAAAGATTTGAGGCAAAAAGCCAAGCGGGTGAGGCTGAAGCAGTTTTTCAAGCCAGATTGGGAGGGCAAGTTGCTGACACCGTCACCCAACTGGGAAAACCAGACTCCTGAGGCAGAGCTGCCAGATCTCACAGGCCACCCTCCCTGACATCTTCCTTCCTGACTCTCCCTCTGTTCCCATACGGCAAGCCGAGGTCACGAGGTTTAACCCCAACGTGCACTGTCCCATCACGTGTCCCATGCCTCCTTCAACAGTAAGGTGGTTTCCATAAATTTTAAATGTTTAATCTTTGGTTAATGCTTTTGGGGGGGCTTTCTCTCTTGCATTATGCTGTAGTATCCAATATACAGTGTGTATTTGCGTGTGTATGTGAGCAGTGAACATGTGTACTGTGTATGTGACTGAATGGAAGAGCTAAATTAGAACAGTCACACTATGGTAGACTACATTACGTAATGCTGTAATTGAGATGGTGTTTTATTATAAAGATATACTGCATGTAATTATTTGTAAATATATATATGTGTTAAGCTATCTTTAAACAGAAATACACCTAAAAACAAGATTATGTATTGACTGGTTGACCAGATGTTGTGACCAGAGGTTCAAAGGAAACTAACCCTGTATTTTTCCATGAACAATGGTTCAGTAGTTGCTAATTCAGTGGTCATGGTGCCCTTGTAGAATGTAACTACCACAAATAATGGAATCGACTCTACGTTTAAAATTATTGATCCATAAGGATCTAATTGTTATGACTTCTCTTCTGAATTGAGTCAACACAGCTACTGTGAGTTCACAAACGATGGAAACATATGTTACAGTTCTTGATAAAAATTATTAAATATAGAATGCAAATTTTATTTGGAAATATATATCTTCATGAGATGTATAGGGGTTTTTTTTAATTAGTTCATTTACCCATGGATAATCATCACTTACTGCTGGAAAGAGATATGGAGCAGCGCCAATTCTACTCCTATCTTGGGGTTTTTTTAATGCAAAAACTGAGAAACCTTGTTCATAAAAATAAGCACATGGAAATGGAAGGAGTTTTGTTAGGACGATTCTTTGAAGCCTTCTGAGTTACATAGCCAAAGTCCAGATATAATCTGTCATAAATAAAAACTTAAAATCATCAGCCAACAGCTTGATTGGAGTCTCCTTCAATTTCTGTGAAAGCTAAGTACAACCCTGAGCTGCAACATGCAATCATCAGAGTCACTCCCCTCCCAGCACCGGGACCCTTTGTGACAGCTGGGAGGCCTTCCACCTGGCAGTGTGCACCTCAGGAAGACAACAAAGGGTGAAGTAGGAAAGGCCATTGTGAAAGGGGCGGTGGGACAATTGGACCAGCGTGATGCTCTCCTTGCTCAGAGACAGCTGCTCTGGCTCCTTGGTTTTAGTTGAGCATGGATGCAAGCTGAGGACCTAGAAATGGAAATGGATTCCCTTAAAACTATCCTGAACTCCACCTAAAGCAACATACCTGTTTGGAGAACTGTAATGTAAAAGAGTCAAAACTTTATAGTAAGTAGTTCCTAACTGTAACACACATACTGACCTCGAGCAGGCCACTTGACCCCTCTATGTCTACACCTGTATCCCCAGTTTAAGCCTGACACATTCAGCGTTTGTCAACAGGGCTGTTGGGAGGGTCAGATGCATAATAAATTGGTTCAACAATATTGGACCTAGACTCCTGCCAGATCGTGTGATGAGCACTGTGACTGCAAAGAAGGGGGGGCACAGCCCCTGCCCTCGGTGAGGAAGACCTGCTCACAGTGTGGCGAGTGCAGCCACACAGGTGTATGCTCAGGGCCCTGGTGCCGCAGACAGGGCAGGCCAGAGGCTTAGCCACCCCAAACGGTGACAACCGAGTCGGAGACGAAAGGGTGAAGAGGCAGATGAGACTGCATTGTCAAGGGTGTGACACTTGAAAAGTCCATCATGTTTTCAACAGTGGTGAATAATCAGGGCAACTGAGATCATGGGTGAAGCTGCAATGGAAAAAAATGCATTGGAGCGATGATGATACAAAAGGAGATATTTAAAAGCTCCCCCCCCCACCATATTTTGCTGAAGAAGCTGTATGAATGGTAAGTGAGCACATGAAAAAGTGTTGAGCATCATTAGTCATCAGGGAAATGCAAATTAAAAGCACAGATAACACTACCCACCCACCAGAGCGGTGAGATGGAAAAGGCTGACAGTATCGAGCGTTGGCAAGGATGGGAAGCAACTGGAGCTCCCACGCGTGACCGGTGGGAGTGTCAGGTGGTGTGCTTGGGAAACCAGCAGCTCCTTGCAAAGTTAAACATACCTAAGCCCCAGCAATTCCTCCCCTAGGTGTTTACCCAAGAGGGATGAAAACATATGGCCGCAAAAAGCCATGTTCAAGAATGTTCACAGCAGCTTTATTTACAGTCACCAGAGCCTTCACAACCTGAAGGCGAGCTCTGCTCAGTGCATCTCCAGATGTGTTCAGAGAGGAGCTCTGGCCTCAGATGACCAACAGCTGCCCCATGCGCTTTCCAGAAATCCTCTCCCAAACTTGCCACGATAATAAACTCCAGGCCTTCCCGCCAAAAACTCTTAATCAGGCAGAGGCATAGACAGCCCCCAAACCATTGTGATTTTCCTTTGAAATATGGCTCTTGTACTCAATATTGGACAAGGGGTGTGTCTGACACTCTGAGAATTTGCTACAAACTAAATCACAAGGCAATGTTAAGGCCAGACTTCAGAGACCTCCGCAGATGCCCAGCTCCCGCCTTCTCAACTCCTTTCTACCACCCACTGCACGCCGGGGACAGCCAGCTCTACCCTCAGTCCAAATAAAGTGCCAACTGGAGGAGCTGCCTTCTCTCCACGTCTGAAGGAGTTTAGAGTTTTAGTTTCCAAAACTGAGGAAGAAGAATAGGCAGTTCTAGCAAGCAAAGAATTACATAGGTTCAGTGTTACTGCAACACTTAAGATGGAGAGTACAGAAAACCACTGCAGCTTGTCCCAGCCCTCAGCTGCTCAGGAGCCTAGTTCCCAGAAGTGGTGGCCTGAACTGGTGACTTCCCAGGGTGCCTCCATGTCCTTATCCCTGCCCTCGTTTTGTAAATAGTCTCTTTGTTAAACTCTCTTCAACCGTTTCTGTTTAGCATGCCGTCTGTTTTCTGCTGGGACCCTAACCCAGTGAGCTTCCTGGTGGTATGGTTAAAAACAGAAAACAGTGTCACAGCAAAAGATGAGAAACAATTTAGGGAAAGGATTAGGTCAATTACAGTCCTGCAACAGAACAGACCACCAGCCTACCACACAGCATTTACAAAGAGTCAGCTTTATATACTGATATGTCACAACCTCCTGGTTACAGTAGATGTGGGACAAGGAACATGGGGAACAGTATGCAGGACATGCTGCCTTAGTGTTTAAAGAAAAAAAGCAAGAAGAAGATGTGCCTGGGTGTTCAGAAATGCATGGCCTGGGCCTTCCCTGGTGGCGCAGTGGTTAAGAATCCGCCTGCCGATGCAGGGGACACGGGTTCGATTCCTGGTCCGGGAAGATCCCACATGCCACGGAGCAACTAAGCCCGTGCGCCACAACTACTGAAGCCCGCACGCCTAGAGCCCGTGCTCCATAACAGGAGAAGCCACCACAATGAGAAGCCCGCGCACCGCAACGAAGAGTAGCCCCCGCTCGCCGCAACTAGAGAAAGCCCGTGTGCAGCAACAAAGACCCAACGCACCCAAAATTAAAATATAATAAAATAAATCTTAAAAATAATAAAAGAAATGGGGGCCTCCCTGGTGGCGCAGTGGTTGGGAGTCTGCCTGCCAGTGCAGGGGACACGGGTTCGAGCCCTGGTCTGGGAGGATCCCACATGCCACGGAGCAACTGGGCCCGTGAGACACAGCTGCTGAGCCTGCACGTCTGGAGCTTGTGCTCTGCAACGGGAGACGCCGCAACACTGAGAGGCCCGTGCGCCGCAATGAAGAGTGGCCCCCGCACGCCGCAAGTCGAAAAAGCCCTCGCACAGAAACGAAGACCCAATGCAGCCAAAAATAAAATAATTAATTAATTAATTAAAAGAAAAAAAAATTTTTTTAAATAAATAAATAAAAGAAATGCATGCCCTGTCTCTGGAAGCACATGCCGGATAACAGGGGCTGCCTCCAGGGAGAGGACCCGGGGCTTGGAGGACAGAGGGGAAAAGGGAAACTTGCTTTGCACACTCTACTTTCTGGTACCCTTTGAATTTTGTACCACATGAAAGTATTAAATAAATACATTTTTTTAAAAGAACAATCTAACGTTCTCGCAGGTCAAGGTGCCTCCCCATTAGAAAACAGTCCTCTTTGGAGAGCCCAGCTGTCAGTGTGTTGGGGTCCTTGTGAGGCAGATCTCCACCACGCCATGCCAATATGCAACGCTATGCTTAAAATCCTAAATTCACCACCTAAAAGTCTAATTAGCACTGAATGTGATGACCTGGTAGCCATTGCTTTATTCTAACTAGAGTGCAGCTGTCTCCTGATCAGGGATCACACTTGTCCATAGCTCTCTGCTCACTCTGCAGCCAGAGAGTTTCAGGGGAGTGAAGGCAGAGGTCTGCAGAGCTCACTTGGAGGCTACGGGGCTCCTCCTCCAAATCCATGGAAAACAGTGAAGCATCCAGCAGAGAGCTCAAGGACTTGGCAGCTAAATACCAGGTAGTAAATTAGCTCCCAAAGTGTGTGGCCTGGGGTTACAAGTAGTTTACTGGAAGACATTTAAGCTTTTAATAAAGTACATTTTTTCTTTGGCTTCCCTTCTTCAGTATATCCCAAAGCCCAGCTCCTGTATGGATGCTACGGTCGCCTGGGGAAAAATAAAGATGTCATCCATTAGCGTGGAGCTAGGCAAGCCATAAAGGGTGATCAGAAATATGAATGCACTAAGTTCAGCCATCCCAGACATGGGGGATGTCAGGGGCAGGCGGCCCAGCAAGACAGCGTGGCTTAAATTAGCTCGGGTGTCCCCCGAGGCTCGGTTCCCACGAGCTCCAAAAGCACATTGTAAGTCCTTCAGAGATGGTAGCGCCAGTCCCAAATTGATACCAATGCCAAAAATGGATTTTTTTAAATGTGGGCATAAACTTTCACCAGACTACCTAGGTTAAATTTCTCCACTGCATTTGTGTTTTGCTCTCCCAGTAATGTTAGATCAAAACAGGCAGGTGTGTAGTAATCGTCAGATGAGAGCAGTCTTAAAAACAGCGCGTGCCCTGTGGTGGCTGTGATCCAGACACCTGGGGCGCAGAGGTGCGCGGGCCAGGCCGTCACTCGTGTCCCGCGCCTCCCTTAAGCAGACGCCATTTCTCACACCTCTGAAGGCTCTTGATACAGGGAAACAGGAGTACGAATTCCTAAGACAACTCAGATTGGGCCTTGTAATCAGAGATTTTTCTTAACTGAAGTTTCGCCTGTTCATATGGAATAATCATCCCTTTTTTCCTCTCATTCTCATGCTTTCAGCCCAACGGAAACATGTATTTTGTAAATCTGAGCCACTGCTTACTTTCTTCTTAAGCCCAATTTCTGCAGTGTTTCTGGTCCTTTGACATCCATCTCCTCTCCTCCTGAGCACATTTCAGAATGGCTACCGATGTCTTTGCCTGTGTCCATTGGTGGAAAAGCCTGTAGAGAGGCTCGTGGTCTCCGATGGGAGGGTGCCGTGTACCTCTGCAGTGTCAGTGCAGCAGGTAGCGGCGAGAATTCCCCCAGGAGAGGAGCCCCGCCCCCCAGGAGCATGGGGCACTGGTGGCCGCAGGTCTCGCGGGTCTGCTCTTTGCCTCACGGACAACCCAACCTCCTACCTTTGACCGAGACACCTCAAGGCAGAATGTCAAGTCCTGTCCCCGCAGCCACTGCTGGGATTGCACCGATGACACCTGTGTCCTCAGATGTCTGCGCGGGGCCTGTGCGGCCGGCCACCCCATTGGTTTACCTCGCTGTGCACGCTCCACTCTTTCCCACACAGTGAAGCCAGGGGCAGCAGTGGGAGCTTTGGAGCAGCGCCCTGCCTCGTGCCCGCCCAGCCCTCCCGGCTAAAGAACCCGTCTTTCATTTCTAAACAGCCCGAGAAGCTGCGTTTAAGGCAAGTTAAAGCCTCTGGGCCAGAAGACGGGACACTGACCACCTTGGAGAAAGTTCTGTTTTCACCCACGCGTTAGCATGTGGGAGGTTTGAAGGCGTGCAGAGAGGGCTGGCTGACTTTGGAGAGAGGCTGGGAAGCAAAAGGGAGCCTTCACCAGAGGAAGGAACATGCATAAGGGGAGAGGAAACAGCTGAGGACGCTCACTGGCAAGTGTGCCTCTCTATAAATAGCAGCCAGGACCCTCCCCAGAGGGAATGGCAGGGGAAGCAGGCAACCACAGCTTGGAACGCTCGTGCTGTAAAAGCCTCTTGCATGAAAGAAGCCAGTCGAGACTTCATATTAAGTGTGAGTAATAAAAAGGTGATAAAAAGCTCGTTATCTCCCGGAGCTCTTAAGCACCTGCAGAGTACCCGCTGAAATAGGGCCGTAGCTGTGAGTAAGATGTGGAGCAGTATGTAGTTCAAAACTACATTTTCAAACGATCACTTAGAAAAACTGACCTTCATTAGTTAAAGATAAGGCGGCCAATGCATACTCAGGAATTCTATTTCTTCCATACTACTATAGCTGGAACATCTCCCTGCACATTTATAATTTGCCTGTCACATCACTCCTCTGCTCAAAACCCTCAAAAGCCCCCCATTTCACTCAGAGTAAAAGCCAAAATCCTTTAAGAGAATAAAAGGTAAGACACAGACTGGACGAAAGCACTGCATTTGCAAAACACACAGCCAATCACGGACTTGTATCTAAAACATACAAAGAACTACTAAAACTCAACAGTAAGAAACCAGACAGCCCAATGTAAAAATGGGCAAAAGACCTGAACAGTCTCCTTACCAAAGAAGATATACAGATGGCAAGGCAACTAAACATATGAAAAGATCCATATCATATGTCATCAGGGAAATGCAAATTAAAAAAACAGTGAGACACTGCCGCACACCCATTAGAATGACACAGATCTGGACTTCCCTGGCAGTCCAGCGGTTAAGGCTTCACCTTCCAGTGCAAGGGGTGTGGGTTTAATCCCTGGTCAGGGAGCTAAGAGCCCACATGCCCCGTGGCCAAAAAACCAAAACATAAAACAGAAGCAATATTGTAACAAATTCAATAAAGACTTTAAAAATGGTCCACATCAAAAAAAAATCCTTAAAAAAAAAAAAAAAGAATGACACAAATCCAACATTGACAGCACCCAGTGCTGGCAAGGACGTGGAGCAACAGGAACTCTCATCTGCTGCTGATGGGAATACACACTGGTCCACACCGTGGAAGAGACTTTCTTATAAAACTAAACATCCTCTTACCATAAGGTCCAAAAATCTTGCTGCTTGGGTAAATTTGCTTTACCCAAATGAGTTGAAAACGTGTCCACGCAAAAACCTGAATACAAATGTTTATAGCAGCTTTATTTATAATTGCCAAAAGCTGGAAGTAATCAAGATGCCCTTCAGTAGGGGAATGAATAAATAGACTGTGGTGGACTCAGAAGATGGAAGATCATTCAGCAATAAAAGAAAATGAGCCACAAAAAGGCATGGAGGAGACTTCAGTGCATGTTACTAAGTGAAAGAAGCCAATCTGAAAAGGCTACCTACTGTACGATTCCAACAATATGACATCCTGGAAAAAGTAAAACTATGGCAACAGTAAAAAGATCAATGGTTGCCAGGGACCAGGGGAGAGGGCAGGATGAACAGGCAGAGCACAGAGAATTTTTAGGGCAGTGAAAGCATCCTGTGTGACACTGTGATGATGGATACATGTCATGTCCAAACCCACGGACTGCACAGCACAGAGTGAACCCTAACGTACATTATGGACTTTACTTAATAATGTATCGGTACTGCTTCATCAGCTGTAACAGGTGTCCCACACTAGCACAAGACGTTAATAATAGGGGAAAGTGGAGAGGGGTGGATGGAAATTCTGTGTACTTTCTGCTAAATTTTATGGAAACCTAAAACTGCAAATAACGTCTACTCATTTTTTTTTAAAGTCAGTCCTTATGATGGCTGAGCAGGCCCTGCACGGTCTGTTCCCTCGTTCCCTCCTTGACCTCATCAGCCAGCTGCTACTCTCCCCCAACTCACAGTGGCCTCTGCTGTTCCCAGAATTTGCCAGGCAGGCTCCTACCTCAGGACCTTTGCACAGCCTAGTCCCTCCACCTGAAATTCCCTTCTCCCCAATAATCACATCATGCCTTTGCTCATATACATCAAGTCTTTGTTCAAATGTCACTTCTCTGTAACGCCTACCCTACCTACCAGAAGTAAAACTGCAACGTCACCCTAATTGCTGGCATCCCCCCCATTTTTCTCCATAGCCCTATCGCTGTCTAACATGCTGTGCAATCTACTTGTGTACTATGTATGCGTCCAGAATACCTCCCTGTGCCGTGAAATATATGCTCCACAGGCAGTCTGTTTGATGGTGTTACATCTCAACACCTGGCATATACAAGCACTTAGTATATCATTGGTTCAGTGAATTAATGGTTTAATTAAGGACCTTTGCCTATGACACTAATTCGGTACCAGAATCACTTGGTTATAGCTACCTGAAGTGAAGGTGAATGACGCTGACAGCACCTAGAACCGAAAAGTAATATAATCGGTCTCATATGAGAATTGAATATTTGAGACAGGAACTGTGCTGAAAAACATTTGGAAATATAATCACCATAGACAAAACATTACAGTGACATAAAAGACGCTCTTGGGTTTTACCATAAACCCTTAAGCCCTGTCTGTCACGGCTGACGGATGCATCCTGTTACCGCCGGCTCCATCTGAGGCCGGCCGCCCGGCTGCTGCCCAGCTCTCCGAGGACCGCCAGCTCGGCGTCCAGGGCTCCGTTTTCGCTCTGTGTGTATCAGGCGTCGGTCAGCCGGGCGCCGCCGAGAGCCAGCGCTCTGGTTTCAGCGCCGTCTCCTGTCACTAAGGAAGATCGCTGCCTCGAGCGGGGCTCCCGGAACCAGCTGGCCGGCTCCCCCAGGCCTCAGCTCCCGTCGGCGGCTGGCACGTTGTACAGCCGCCCACGAGACCTGCCTGGGGACAGGCTTGCCTTATGCCCGGGTCCTAAGTTTCACAAAGGGGCCAGAACAAGCCGATGAGGCCCTCCCGTGATTCTGACATTTCAGAGCTGAGAGAGACACGGGGAGCGCGGGACAGGGAAAGCAGTGAGGAGGGCGCCGCCGGAGCTGCCGCTTGTCCTTGGTCCACTAGCTCGTCTCCCCGCGGCCTCGGGAGGCACGCGCAGCCCTCACCGCATCCCCTCCTTCAGCCTGCTTCCTCTCCATCCCCACGTCCACAGATTCTGTCTTCTGTCCTCTCCACTCGACTTCTGAGCCCAGCCGGTGAGCTTTACTTCAGTTATTCTGTATTTCAGCTCTGTAATTTCCCTGTTTCTTTTCATAAGCCCTCTTTCTTTGCTGCGATCTCCTATTCTTCCACTTGTCTCAAGAGAATCTGTTTTTGAAGCCTTTTTTGATGGCGGCTTGAAAACCCTTGTCAGGTGATTCCAGACTCATTCACTGCGAGGAGACGGTCGCTGAAGCTCATCTCCGCCACGACACCTAGAAAAGCAGCATCCTGTGGCCGGACGTGGGTAGGGGTCGGGGAGGTTGCCAGAAACCGTCTCTGTTTTCTCCGTATTCAGTGACAAAGTGAATTCTTAGTTGGC